>NW_021604592.1:5272166-5338267 GCF_004785775.1 Grammomys surdaster
AGAGGAAAAAACAAAGAAAAGAAAAACTCTGAGCAAAAAAAAAAAAGCACTGAGCAGAGGATGTCAAATATATCGTCTGGTTTTTCTTTGTAAAAATACATTCATCACTTTCATTACTACTTTGAGCTTGTGGGAAACAAGACATTCCATGAAGATCATAAGTCATGACAGTATTTCCTTTGTGGTCTTTTCACTTACCCCTGGGTATTACTTCCTGATTAGGACCAGCTTCTAATCCATGAATATTTGAGAGGGACCTTTAAATCAAACCCAAATCAAAACAGTTTGTATGTACACACAGCACAATAGTCAAACTAGACCACTCACTCATGATTCAAGCACATCCAGTGGTTTCTTGTTCTAGGTTTTATGCAGGCATACCCATCAATTATCACATAAAGACTTTCTTGTTCTATTCCAGTCTGATTTCTGTTTTTCCTGTGAATGTTTACAGTGCTCTACCTGTTCTGTCTAACAGTCCTGAGTTCTTACCATAGTCATTTGTCTTTTCTCTTGGCTCTTTCCACAGATCCACCTCTCCTTGACTTTTGACCAGTCTGAGAATGAGTTCTAGTCACAAGTCCTGCAGGCAGTAGCACAGAACATTTTATAAAATCAGTTATATCAGTTTATGAGTTATAAAACCACCTATGTGTGGAGAGGGGTACTGTGGAATCAGAGTTGTCAACCTGCTCTTCAATCCAAGCCCAGGTGTCCTTGGATGTCTCCTTAAAGAATCTCCCAAAGGCCTTCTACAACCATCAGAAGACAATGATCCCTTGTTTCAATCCTCCCTTAAATCCCTGCAGAGTGGGAGGAATGTTCTTATCTCAAGAATTGGGCTAGGGAGAAGAGAATTTAAGAGAAAGCCATTCTTGCTGACCTGGGTTTTTCATGGACGTCAATTAGTGGAGTTGACTCTCGTAAGTGTTCTATCACTGCATTTAAATGGCGTGAATAACCTCAAGCTATCATTTTGGAGATGGGCACTGATTCAGACATGCTAAAGAGCACAGAAGCTCACAGGTAGAAAACATTTGCAAACAGATAATTGGGCTTCTTATCCTGTTGCTGAAGGCACAGGCATTCAACCACCCACCTTTTCTTGAAGCTTAAAAGAAATTGCTTTGTCTCCAGGCCAGATTCTGCCATCTCATCTAGATATGTAACCTACATGCCAAACATCATGTGACTCAACAAACTGAATGAGCAGGGTTAGATTTGGAGTTCGAGAATTTTATTAGATATCCATTTAAATGTAGTATTTGAATATTCATATACTCTAATCAAGATACATATGTATCTTACTGTTTATTATATAGCTATACTTTCATTCCACTTAAAAAACTCGCCGTAGAGATTTAATTAGGTTTATTTTTTTAAGTATTAATTTGAGGGAGTTGGAAGGCGAAAGAAGTGGTGGAAATTGTTTGGAGTGCTCCTAAGAAATTCTCAAAATACTTACTCTTTTTTTTAAAAAAAATCAAGGACTATTAGAATTCAGAGCACTGCATATATGAGCCACAAAACATCGGAGGCTATTGTTTTGTGGACAGAATCAGATGACAAGTACATTGTTTCTCAGCTTTCACTCTGCCTATAATTCCTCCTGGGAAAACCTGTGCCTCCACATGCCAGTTCAAAGGTGGATTTAAGATAGAAAGAAAGAGAATTCTGCACCCACTCTTCTGTCTATTCATATTTGTAAAATATGCAGAAGTAATTTTACAGCTATGTGTAAATATTAAAAAATACAACTTCATTTTAATGTACAATATAGTTTTATGAGTTATGCAGTTAAATAGTATTATTTTAAAATACTTCTTTATAACATAGCGACTAGCTCCTTTAAAGTAAGATGCAACTATAAAACACTAAGGACAGTTTCAAATTGTGCATAAGACCAACAATTGTGTATTTAAGGCAATTAAAAAATTTATTGAGTCTTGGTTAAAAGTAGATTGACAGTCGTGTTAAGGAAGGATGGGAAGTTTATTTGGTGCTAAATTGCATGGCTGGAAAAAACAAATCATTTTAGGATACAATGTGCTTCCATTCACAACTCAAACACAAAATAACTAGCAAAATCCCAGGCCTATCTTCAATATACAACCATTATGTTTTTAAAAGAAAGAAAGTAATAGAGCAATTAATATTGTTAAGGTGCAATAACTTTTGAATAAAATATTAGCACCATAGCAGGAAAAATGATCTGAGACTGTTGGCTGCCTTCTTCTTACATAACTAAATAGAAACATTTTATTTCCCAGAGCACAAATATTAATTTGCAAAATCAGTCCTAGAGTAGTTAATACATCTTCCTCTACTTGCTTTTCAAAATGTTTGTATTGTTCCCCTGTAAGGAAAAATATGGAGTAAAAATTTTCACAGGATATGAAAATCAAAGAAATTTGAGCTAACCAAGTCGTTCCGTTAGCAATGAGTCCCCACAGAAGCAAAGGTGGACATTTCCCTACGGATAGTACTGAAGGGCGACAGCTCCAGTTCTGTGGTGTACTCGTTGTCATTGTCGTCACTGGTCACGGTGGAGGACTTCTGGATGCACTCCTCGCAGCAGCAGCAACAACACTCCATGAAGGCCCTGCTGAAGGGTCTGCAGAGGCAGAAGAGGAGCACAGGGGTGACACAGGACTTGAAGAACAAAAGGAACTGGCTGATGATGTTGAGGAGGTCCATGGTCTGCTGAGAGACGCCCGTGGCCATGTAGGCAGTGACAATGTTGCAGATATTCTCAGGGATGATGCAAAACCCATATAAAATGGTCAGAGCCACCACTGTGCAGTTCATCTGGCTCTCCAGATGGATCTGCCGCTTGTTCCCACGGGTACTGGCCTTCTCTGCTTTGCGGATCTTCCTAGCGGTTACTAGAGAACAGGTGATGGTAAAAAGTGTAGGCAGACAAAAGTAGCAGCCAAAATACCACCAGAGCCTTGCACCATCATAAGTCAGAGCCAAAACATAGATGGTGTCCGGTAAATCAGGAGAGATCTTTATGACACACCGTTCTGCAGGAGCCTGGCCACTAAAGCCCAAATCTTCCTTGCTCAGCTGGCGGAGGACAACTTCCGGAAGTGCCAAGAGCAGAGCGCCAACCCAAATAACGGCAAGTTTGGCAGTGGTGGAAGAACAGTTTTCAATCATTTCATAGTACATCTGGACGTTGGTGGCAGCCCGGAAGCGATCTATGCACAGTGCACATAAGGTGAATGTCGTGACACCCAAAGAAGCCACCTGTGGGGGACACAGAAAGCAGAACTTCTGAGAGATCATAGAGCCAAAATTTAAAGCAGGAGAAGGAGACAGCAGGAGAGCTGAGAGAAGGGCAAAGTAGAAGAGGGCAGGGAAGAGGAGAAGAGGGAAGAAACAGGGCATGGGAATACTGAGAACTCAAGAAGGAAAGCAGAAACCAGGGGAAACATGCGTGAGCATACACACACGCGCACGCACACGCACATACACACAGGCACACACAAAAGAAGGTTGAAGAAGGAAAGGCAAACTTTAGTTAATCATTTTAGCCTAATGGAAAGAAAAACTGTAGTATTTTCTGGTACACACACGCATACACACACACACACACACACACACACACACACACACACACACACACACACACACACACCAAGGAATGGTAGTAGGGAGAGTAGGAAGAGTGAGACGCTTCTATAAAGGTCAGCAAGTCCCGTGTGATTTTTCTGTCACAGATAAGAACCTCTAGAGGCTGTAAGAATTTCAGTCACTGTGAAAATGCCAGCCATCAGGACATCTAGATAAGCAGCAGAGACTGGCTCGTGTCTCGTTTTTATTACTTCAAATGGTCATGTTTTCCCAGGTGGGACTCAGGACTGCCTTACACAGCCAGTGTTTCTGAGCTGATTTTTTTCTCACAAGCTCCTTGATTGGCGATATTTCCCCAGTGTTTTCTAAACACAAAATAAAGGACCCTTTCTGATCCTTTTAAGGCATACACTTCTGAAAAAACAAGAAAGAAAAATTCTTTAGGGGCCAAAATCATTGAGAAAATAAATTCCGAGTTAATTTCTTATAATCTTTTTCCTTCATAAGGTTCTAAGACATATTGGGTGCTGCATGCTAAATTTTCATGTATAGAGATAGAAGACAAACTTAGGACCAATGTTGAGTAATGGAGCTGAGAATATGGCACAGTGAGTCCCAACCCTGATGACCTGAGATTGATCCCCAGAATCCCCTTTCTGCAAGGAGAGACTTAACATTTGCAAATGGTACTCTGATGTCTACTCATATGTGCTCTCTTGCACACGTGTGCACATACACAAACATATAAATAAATATAACTTAATTTTGAAAAACAAAAGTGGGTAAGGATAGGAGCAAAGACTCCTTCATGAGTTCAGAATTCACTTGAAACTTACACCTTTAAGGATGTAAAAGGGGCCAGGGGAAATTTCCACAAAAGCTGCCTATGTACAAGAGCTTATAGCCATCTGTTTCAGTGTTTTTCCACAAAGACTCAAGACTTTGTGTTAGCATGCATGTATGACAGGCCTATTGCTGATTGTAGGCCTATGGCTGATTTTAGGCCTTCAGTGTATAAGCAGGGCTGCCCCTGACATCTCCTCTCTTCTCTAAGTATAGAAGGGCTGTGGCAATTCTAATCTTGTGAAGTTGGGGACAGAGGTCTAACCTCCAGTAATTGAAGGGGAACTTGTAATGGCTCTGGTCCCCCTGTCGTCTGAGTAGTCATAGACCTTGTAAATAGGTAGCCTTGGTGGATAATACCAATTTAGATAAGGACAAGTTAATCCTAGGCAGAGTCACAGTGACCTGTCCCCTGAACCTTCACCCAGCCGATACCCTGTTCTGAAAGATATCTGTGTTTCCCCTGATCACTCACACTCCGGTGTCATCCCCTTCTCCACATCCTGCCTTCTTGTGTTTATAACCCCTGTGTGAATGAGTAAAAATAATGATTTGATTTAAAAAGGGGGAGGGGGACAGAGGAACAACAGAGGTTGGAGAAATTTAACTACATGATAATATGGGTGTCTTGGGAGTCAGTGTAAATTGGGGCAGGGGTGACAAATTGAAACTAGGAGAACAACTTAGATGACATGAAGGCTAGAATTTCCACCAACTATGTAAGATGGAAAATTCCAAAATGGAATTTTAAATCATTAATGATGCCTGAGAAAGACAGACGTAAATCCTCTCTAAAAGGTCTCAGAGACATCTCATAAATAAGGGAACCCTGAGTTAACAAGATCAAAATCACAATATACAAAACAGAGCTGCCTCTAGGACCTCATGTCCTCAATGAAAACATGCTACAGAACAAAACACCAAATTATTACACTTGTCATAAAAAAGTATGCACTAAGCACAAACATCCACTAAATGTAAAAAGATAAGATGCTTAAATAAGGCAAAAATATACACAAAATAACCGTGAAAAATACATAAAGGACCCAAGATAATGTCTAGTTCCAACTACAGAAACTACTCATATTGGAAAACAGTTTGATAGATGAATGCCATACTGAAAATCACCTCTTGTGTGCTTATGGTTAGATATCTTAGTTAGTCAACAGTTCAGACTCAATCAGAAATATATTCCTGTCATTCACAGCAAGGCTTTTCCAAGACTATATTCCCAACCTAAATGTACTATGATAGTTAAATGTATCAATTTGGCTGCATAAGAAACACCTACAGAACGCACGAAAAACTTATAGCTCTGTCTGTGTTCAGAGGTTGGATCATGGGAATTCTAACCTAGTGAATGGACTGAATCCTAGATGGGCTCATGATGTGATGGCTTTGTTTACAGATGGTAAATGGTGAGAGGACGGGCCTAATTATGGAGGTAAATCATTGGGGGTAAGCCCTTAGATGTTTATCTCATCCACCTTCTTCCCTTAGCCCCTCTCTCTTTGCTTCAGTCTGTCAAGAGCTGAAATTACAATGCTCTCCCAAAGCCTAGACCATAGGCTCCCACACCATGATGTTCTGCTTCAGCCTCCACTGTGGCGCTTTGTCCAAGTACCCGAGGGAAGACTTTTGAAAGCATGAATTAGTTCTTCTCTGTAAGTTGTTTAAGTCAAATGTTTTGGTTGCAGTGATGCAAACAGTACCAATACACAAACTATCACTAGTCTGCATAATATTCCTTAAGCATTATGCATATTCTAGTGGGGTGCAGAGATATACACCTAGTGTATGTATGTATTTTTTTGACACAAACACTAAGCCAAGCACTGTGCTTGAACTGAGGATTTAGATGGGAACAATAGCAGACCTTCTAGATCACAGTCAACCAAGAGTGGAAGAGTAATCCTATAGTCACAACTCAACACTGCAATCACCTGAAACAAAATTCACCCCAACATTTGGTGTAATATATAAGAAACTTAGAGTTTAACAAATATGGCTATTTCTTATAGATTTAAACAAGGACAATAAGTAAAACTTAAAGTGTTAATGGTTTTATATAAAGAAAAGTCTGCAGGTAGATAAAATGCTTTGGACTTTGGCCCAGAAACCAGGTTAAGTGTATTTGTTCCTATGACTGTTAATGAGAATGTTTCAAAAGATACTCTGGTTTGAAAGAAAGAGCCAGAAAATTAAAAGTGTGTTAGTATCAGTTATTTTAGAACCAATGGGATCACTATATCAAAAAGAAAATGAAAATATTCAGACATGTGTTGTTTATCTGCCGTGTTCAAGCTGCCACTGTCCCCAGAGTTATGCCAACGTGCTTTGTGAGTTCTGTCCAATATGCTTTCTTCTTCCCACACATGACACATCACACAATGTCCCTGCACTCTAATATGAAATATAGTCATAGCCCATGTCATGATTTTTATCATCATTGATGAAAATTATCTGAAGCTGGGATATAATAACATGTTTAACTGCATGAAAAGCAAAATGCAAAGAAAAATTTACAGCAAAGCTCTAAACCAGTTGGATAAAGAGCTTACAGTTGAGCTTACGGCAATAATTCTTCAAGTTCTTTATGAAAATCCCCCCAAATACCCATAGAAGAAACATCAATATTTTATAGCTGGGAAAATGAAAAGCCATCTGTACATTCACATTGAAAACATTAACTTTCAAACACGAGGAAGAGTTGGAGAGACACCAGGGGTAAGGAGTAGGTGCTCATTTAGAAGGTTCTTAAACACTTAGAAATAAAGTTAATGTTAACTTTCACAAAGATGACTCGTTCCTCATGATGGATATTTGTTCATCATTTCTTCTTGAGATGAAAAAAAATTCTACAACTGAGGTCTACCTGGCTCTCATTGGTTTCTAATGAGGCTTTTTAAAAATGTCTGCAACCACACTTGGAAGGAAATTTTAAAAGACTGTCATTATTTAAAGGTCCTCATGTAAAATGTATAGGTTTTTTTTTATAGATTTTTCAAAATTTGTGTTTGCATTTAAGGTTTTGAATTGTTTTTGATTTTTGTTTGGTTTTTACTTCTGTTAAGAATGTAAAATCCTCAGATGCTCAGATATCAGCCAATCCTCCCAAGTCCCTGTGCAGCCTCACTAAGGAAATTTTCTGTGCATGGTTGGTTCCCTGTCATCATTGTCACTATCTGTTCAGAGTCTGTGCACAAATAGGAAGCCCCTGAGGTTTGTGATGCATGTCTTTTTAAAATGATGAATAGCGCTTATGGTAGAAGGAAGTCTCCACAAAGCAGAACAACAGGCACTCTGAGATGACGCAGTCTCTTAGAGACTCGGCGCACCTATTCGTTGGTTGTTTTCTTTCCTGACTTACAAAGAACACACAATGTACAGTAGGTATCTTTTTCTTCCTCTTATTCTTTCTAATTATTAGTTTAGGAATTTCTAAACTCTGAACCACACATTACAAGTGCTAGCGTTTGCATCTCTAAGTCTGGGTCAGTTACAGGGCGTTTCCTGAGAAGAACAAATACAGAGAGGTGAGTACTAAGTGGGAATGATAAATTGCCAGCTACAGAGACTGTGGAAGCTGTCTCTTAATGAGAACATACTCCTGGTCTTGAAAAAATAAAATAACACTTCCCAGGTTCCATACACTTCATCTCATAACAAACATCAGGACAAATTTTAAGCAAGATTTATACAATCTCCAACTCTTTGCTCATTAATACTGTTACTGATTTTTGACTGGAAGATAGACATATTCCCAAGGTTTCTGCTTCAGCATCTCTCTCGTTCTGCAGTTGCATTGAGAGATCATTCCAGTTTTATGTGCAAAATTCACATAGTACCTGAATCTGGCTTCTTTTTTTTTTACAAATTGGGCTTCTCTCTGAAAGCTTGCACTGCATTTAAGACCCCACAGAAATACCTTGAACTTAGAAAGGTCATGTCATTATCAGAAAGATACTGAAGGAGACAGTAAGGAAAGCTGGTCTATCCCAAATGCTGATAGCCCTTGAAATGGAGTTGCCAACAGCAACCGCAATCCAAATGTCAGTCTTAGACCTTGTTGCTCTCCTGCTGTCCCACCTGCAGCCCCATTGCCTCAGATATTCTTTAAAAAATCACCCACGCATCAAATTTGATGATGTGAAAGAAATGTGGAAAAGGCTCTGCTAAGTAACTCCCCAAACTATTTATAGAAGATTTTAGCACATGTAAAGATTTAGCTACTTATCTCAGAGACAAATTGATAAAAATCATCAGAATAAGGAGCATTGGCCTAGATTCTGCATACTCAAATATGAAATCTACCATGTAATTAAAATGCCTAAATGTTAAGATAATACGAAAAGATTCCTATCACAACTTCAAATATGCTTGTTTACCTGAAGCTTATTAAAATTCTAGGAAGATGAATAGTGCAATTATATGCAATTATAGAACTGTATTATGAACTCTTGATCTTCTTCATATAATGACCATATCTGATGGCTAAAATTCAGAATCACTGTGAAGCATTCTCTTGGGAGTAAGGCTTTTAGGTGAAGGCTTAGATAGATAGTTCTCTGGTGTAACACAGAGCTGGGATGATTGAGAACTAAATACCAATGGGGAAAATAATTAACAGCAGAAGCAGTAAACACTTTTGATAGACAAGACTATTCACTTTGAGAATTTTGAGGCTAGAAGAATGCTAGAAGCAGAGAATTTTAAATACTAGAAAGGCAAGTTATTAAGGGATCAGTATCAAAATGCAGAAAAGGCAGCAGAATAAAAATAAAAATCCCAAATATCTCTTTTTGAAACAATGTGCTGTTCTTTGTTTCCCAGAGGAGCAACAATAAAGCTCCTTCAGCTCCTGCCCTGTCATCATCTAGTGCAGGGAGGCTTCAAAGAGCTACAGCATGGCTCCCAGGGACAAGATACACACAGCAATAGTCCACATCGGAGAAAGGACCCAGGAAAACTGTAGAGAGAGTACAAGCTTAAGTATAGTATGTGCTGAGGAATCATTCTCCTGAATCAAACTTGAAGTGTGATTATCACAATTTGAGCATCAGGGTGGATACATTGAATTCTATGTTTAGTAGCAAAGAGAGTGTTACATCAGCCCAATGCTATAAACATGAATGCTTATTCACACACACATATACACATGTACATGCATATATAAAATGTATGTAGGCACACATACCTATAGAAGTATATACATATATCATATTATGCTTCATAATAAGAACCATAGTGAAGAAAGCATATGTTGTTTCCTCAAGTGGCATCAGTCCAAAAGTAGAACTCCTTCATCACCTCCTGCCTGCTGCAAGGAGACATCTCTCTCTACAGGTTGCTAAGCTAACCAAATGATAAAACTTTCCAGATTATACGTTTCCAAAGGTTATGATCTGAATCTTGGAAAATAACACCAGTTACTGCTCAAGCCATCATATTGGCATAAACAATTTGGCCTTTTAAATTATATACTAACAATCGATATAGTCATGAATTATACCTTAAGGAATGCATTCAAATCTGTAGGCTGAAAGGATAAAGTACATAGGCAAGAGACCCTGAAGACCACCCAGAATTTGGCTCTCAATACGCTTTTTGTTGGTCCTGACATGTACAGTGACCCTCATAAAGTTGAAAAGATTTTCTCTTCTTTAGGAATATAATAGCCCAGGACAAATGTCATTCACTTTATCTGCCCCTTTCATCATTCACAGAATCATTTAGTATCTGAATGGCAGCATTTTCTCTTATCTGCTGATACATTTGAGAGATGGAGCTGGTGCATTGGTAAATATGAAGACTTATGAAGTGTTTTAGAATGAAAACTTCAGATTGAAGTCACTCAGTACAAAAGTTACATGGAATTTTATGTTTTAAATGTGTTACTCACCCAATTGGACTCCATTTTTAATTCCTATGAAAACAGCTTTTTTTCTAATTGTAGTTAGAGTAGAATTCACATGATAATGACCCAGATATTTCAGTTCACATCTAATCCCATGAGAGACAAGTTATCATCCTCCCCTTGATCGACTTTCCTTCATAAGAAAGAGGGTACTGTAGATTCCTCCCTTTATTGTAGACTCTGTAAGTTACTGGAATAAATACGCATAAATAAGCAATATAGAGAATTTTAAAACTATAATGGAAGTTTAAGGAATAGATTCCAGAGCTTGCACATAAATTTTATTATGGAAGATAATCAAATAAATACAAATTTTATAGTGAAAAAACACAAATATAGTCCCCTGCCTAGAAACTGCAATGTTTTGTAAGAAGCTCATTGTCACTGGCAAGGCTGAATTAAAGAAACTCAATTGAGACTCCTACTATCAAAAACCATGTTCTGCTTGAACATTTTCATGATGCAGTGTCCCAAATTTTTGCTCAGCCTTGTTAATGACAAATTTAAGACAGCTATGCTACACCACTGAGGAGAAATTACATCAGCAAGGTATGGATGACAATGTCTTTAGCGACAGAGTTAGTGTGGAACTCTCTTCTTACATGAGAATGAAACCAGATATTTCTTTCAAGCACAAGTGATTTTAAAGGTCAATGATCTCCTAGGTTCTTTTAGGAAATACTACAGAAAAAGTAATCACAGTGTGCTAATGGTAGGAGGCATACTTTACAATTCAAGATACAATGGGATACAGTGTTCTCATTGCTAACGAATTTAACTCATTGAACTACCGGGCCCTGGAAAAAGTTTCACTAATACCATGTGGAAAGGACTTCAAAACCACAGGAAATAATCTTCAGGATTTATATTTGAAGTTTCATAACATAAAAAAAAGTCTTCTACAGAGATTAAAATAAAATCAGCAGAAAAGAGACAGCCTACAAAATAGGGAAAGGTGTTTCGCCAAACACACATTAGACAGGGGATTAATATTCAGAATACATAAAGACTCTAAAACATTAAACTTTGAAATAGACATTTAAGCAATAAATTCACTAATGAACTGAATAGACAGTCCTTGGAGAAATAACAAATGATCAACAGGTATTTGAAAAAGTGAAAACATGCTCAGTCATTGAAAAAAAATGAAATTATAACCTCCTTAAGATTCCTTGTACCCAAGTCAGAATAGCTATCACGGTGGGTTGTGGGGGCAGGCAACAAATATGGCAAGGATATGAAAGGAAAGGAAACTTTATTCACTACTGGTGAAAACTTAAAACTTGGGAAGGCACTGTGGAACACAGGGTGAAGATTTCTCAAAAATAAAAACTGAAAAAATTTACTATAATACTAAGCTATAGCACTTTTGGACATACAGTTATAAGATACAAGTCAACTTTCTCAAAGATACTTACGTATTTATGTTTAGTGCTACATTATAATAGCAAAGAATCAGAGAATGAATAGAGTTTATTTTTTTAACTGTACACAGTGGAGCTTTATGCAGCCATAAAGAAAACTTCAAACAAAAAAATAAATGGAATTTGAAGTTATAATGTTAAGCAAAATAAGTTATATTAAAAAAGATGAGTACCACATGTTTTCTCTCATATGCTGGACATGGATTTAAAATTCTCTGTCTATGTAAATACACGCACATATTATGTATTTGTGTGTTATGTGTCTGTCTAGGTTATGAAACTAGAAAATGATCATACTATGGAAGGAAGTGATCTTAAGGGAGTTTGGAAATACAGTAACAGAATAAATGTGTTAGAAAAGTACAAGTTGGTACCACGAGGGAGTCAACTGGAGCATGGTAATGAATGAGGACAAAGTTTGCAGACACATATGTAGAAAGTCGGCCTGGTGGGACTCACTTCACTGTATAGTAACTTGCAAAATTAGGCTTTAGAAAACACAACATAAAAAGGACATGGTGGGCTGGAGAATTCAGTCTGTGATTAAGAGCATGTGATGTAGAGCATTGGATCTTAGTTCCTACCATCTGTATGGAAATTCACAAACATCTGAAATTCCACATCCAGGGTTTCTCACACCCTCATTTGGCTTCTGCAGGTACTAGAGATGCACACAAGCACAGGCAGGTACTCACATAAAATGAAAATGAAAAAAGTAAGAGCATGTCAGTCTTTCACAAAACAGTGGTCTCTGGAGATCCTCTCTGAGCTACTGGCCCTTTTTGCAAAAGCTAGAGAAACAATTAAGATTGAGAGCAAATTGTGAAACACCCAAGAGAGCACATAAAGTAAAGCAAAACTCTTAGGACATAAAAAGCATCTTTTACTAAGTCTTCTCTTGGAATCAGAAGACACTACAAAGAAAGATCAGGGTAGTTCTAAGCAGTTTTTTTTTTCACATGAAATTGAATCTACTTGCTTAAGTAACATCTATAAAATAGGGAAATTTCTAACCAAGGTCATGAAAACTGTACTCTAACTTTGCTTTTATATCTAAAATGTTTAATACATCTATTTATATAGCGTCTTTTGTTTACAAGTAACCCTAGGGAACAAGGACATTATTGTTGAGAGACTCCATTCATTTGGGCCATGAATGGCAATCTATTATGCCAGTGCTTACGGGACTACCACTCAGTCAGGAAGGGACAGGATGAGCACAGGGAACTTTCCTTTCAAATCCTAAATGGTTTAAACTTGTATGCCTCTGAATATTTTTTTCTTGCATTTTCCATAATCTTCATCCTTGCAACACTTCAGGGAAACTTCACCAGCAGAAGAACACTGCAGACCATGAGAGAATACACTCAAAAGAACTGTTGTGAATCAGACCACTGTAAATAAGATGACCTTTATCAAAAAGGTCTTCATTTTAGAGTGAGTATGGTTGATAACTATGGCAGGAACATGCTTTGATTAGTGTTTCCAAAACCAAAGACAGTACAAATAGAGAAGTAAGCCTTGTTCCTTATGTGTGCATAAGCTCTAAATCAAAGAGATCTTCACAACCATAGTCCATCGCCCTTTGAACATAAACAATATGTAATTTAGCATGTCCACGTCTAGCACAAACCAATGCTAGTCTGTTATACCTAGCCTATATCATTTATACATGACTTCTAATGTCACTGAGAAAAAAGTATCATATATATCATATACTTTAACTTTTGACTGTCATTTTAGCCTTCTCTTGCATATTTTGCTGTTGTTTCACCTTAATAACAAGTTGACCCTTATCTAAAAATCAAATGAGACTGTTTTAAAACCAACATATTGCTTCAAAACCTGATCCTTTACATTTTTCTTTCAAGTTCTAGCTTGAATTAAGGTTTCCTTTCAACTACAATTTCTATAGCACAGTATATTCCTTCCATATTAAAAAAAAGTCATTTAAATTCACCTTATCTAACATTATTTTTAGCTAAGCATCTGACAAATGTACATTAATTTTAATTGGAGAAAATTAAGCAATATTTGCACCATTTGCCTTAAAATATATTACCGTCTTGAATGAACCAATCTAAAGATATTTGAAGTTCACAGTACAGTTTACAATTCTTGCTACAATTATGATGATTTTTCACCCATCTTAAAGAGCCTGGGATTCACAGCTATTCAAATGCATGCTTGTGTAAGTATTGAAGGATAATCAACAGATTCTCAACTTATTTCTGTTGCCATTACTCAAATTGATCTGTGTAATCATAAATATAAAATAAAATGTAGTTGAAATTTTCTGCCATTCTTGAACGGCATTGAAAAAAATATTTTAACATGAAATTTCTTAGCTTTTAACTAAAATTCTACTGTTGGTCATCTGAGAAGGAAATAGCCTTTATTCAGTCCTCTTCCAAAAAGCAAATATTTACAATTCTGACATCTTGATGTGAATTAATTTATCAGACCATCTTTCTTATTAGAAAGATATTTGAACAAAGGGCAAGATACAAGACAGAGAAATTAAGAAGACAGGGAAGGTGGGGCATGGTGTTACAGGGCTCTTTTACAACAAAGTAGCAGCTGTTAATAGAGTCATAGACCTAATGACAGCAAGTCATTCTAGGCAAGGATAAAATCAGTGATCTTGTCCTCATTAATGCTATGAATCATCCAAGTACATGCAGAAAGATAGCATCAAAAACAGTCATAAACTCAAAAGCAGAAAGTATTTGCCCTTTATAGTAAATTTGATACGAAGATTATAGCCTGTGCTTTATGGACATGATCTAAATAATCAATATCTACTTTGCGAAAAGGAAGACCCCAAAGTATGAAGCTGTAGTAATTTCACTCTCTACCATAGAAATTTAGATTAGATCACCATTTTGGCAGAAAGAATAATATTCTAATGAGAATACTTAAGAGTTAGTCTTGGCAACATGGTTGAGTTAATTAGGGGAACTTGGCAGGTAAGTTCTTGAGAGATAAAATGAAGAATTACCCTTGAAGGATAGTCACATGACTCCTACAATAGAGACAAATCTTGGTGTCTAGATGCCCATCCATCTCTCTCCTTCCATAGTCCACATCTCAGATATAGGTCTATAAGCTTCTAAAGGAACACAATTAAATATGGTTGTAACACATTAAGGCAGAAATTTTTTTTCCAACTTTTTTTTTTTTTTTGGATTTTCAAGACAGGGTTTCTCTCTGTAGCCCTGGCTGTCCTGGAACTCACTCTGTAGACCAGGCAGGCTTCGAACTCAGAAATGAGCCTGCCTTTGTCTCCCAAGTGCTGGGATTAAAGGCGTGCACCACCACTGCCCTGTAACACATTAAGAAGGGGGGAAATGCCATCAAACGTCCTTAACAGCAGCATAAGGATCTAGGTAGATCCTCACCTGCCCCACCTTTGCTATGTTTATAAGATCAAATAAGGTTTTTATTTCATGGTGTCTTTGTTTATATTTTTGTTTTGTAGCCATAGTTGGTTCCTTTTCTTTGTTCAAAGGCATATTGCTGATAGGATCAGGATACCTTGGAACCCTTCAGGAACTGGAAGTCCTCAAAGCATGCACTAGAGAAATTAATTTAGTTCTTGGAGAAATTTAGTCTTTATTTTTCCTTTCTCCTGTTTTGTAATAATGCAAAAGTATCCCCTTTGCTGGTCTTCCTTCTTAGTTTCTCTAAAGTTATGTTAAATGCCATGCATAGCTTTGAGATTATAAAAAATTACTCAATATATTACTGCATTGTTAAACAAAATTCTAACTTAGTTCATATTTGTATAGATCAGTGTTTCTCGACTTGTGAGTGATGATCCCCATGGGGTCAAATGATAATTTCACAGGAATCACTTAAGACCATCAAAGAACACATATACTTACATCATGATTCATAACAGCAAGATTACTGTTATGAAGTAGCAACAAAAATAATATTGCTGGGATAACCAAAACATGAAGAGCTGTATTAAAGGACCACAGCATTAGGAAGACTGAAAATCCCTGGTACCAATTAAGAGGACCAATATTTACTAATCATTATTAAATATAGTTCTTTTGTCATTTATATAAATTTTGTATTTTAAAAGAAGCTTCTAGCTCTTCTTCTCTCTCTTCTTCTTCCCCCATCTTCTTGGCCCCACCTTTGCCCTCTATCTCCTGAATAAACCTCACTTGGAACTGTAAAAAAAAAAAAAAAAAAGGAAAGAAAAGAAGAAGCTTCTAGTCCCCTTCTTTCTGATGTTTTCAACTTTTAATCATTTTCTAAATCAAGAAGCTAATGAGCTTATAAAAACAAGAATTAAAAGATTTTCGTACTTGTGAGTTCTCAATATTGATCTGAGCAGTAGAATCATTTAAATTAGTGGTGAGAGCATAATTGAGAAGAACATTACAGGAAGCAGAGTTTTCAATTGAATTTCTCTATCTTTGGTCATAACTCATTATGATTATAAACTATTCCATCTGAGACCACTCTGGAACTCCCCTCAGTGTTTCCTTAAAGCCAGTCATGCTGTAGAATGTTATTATTCTTTCAAAACTTTAATAACCATAGCTTGACCGGGATATTTATCTTGGGAAGTTTTACATATTATTCTTCTGCCACCTGTCCAAATGCATTGCCTTTCATTGAAGAAAACCCTAATAAATGTGTAATGAATGGATAGGTGCATCAATGGAAACCTGATGACATATATAAAAAAGGCTCATAGACACTTTTGAATTATTCAGACTGTTCTTAGTCAGTTATCAGGTACTATTGTTTTATACATAACCCTTAAGAGCTTAATGTCAGATAATAACCCTTAGAAGAGTAACAGTGAAAAAAAAACCATCTCCCTGTTCATGCTTCACTGCTGAGCCTGTGAAACAGTCTCATTTTGACAACAACCACATTAGCTATTTGAAGCTGAAATATGATTATTATAGTTTTTATGTATTAAGCTCCAGTTTCAGTTAACTTCGCCATATGTACTATACCAGGGTAGAGGTGCCAATGAAAGCACAGTCTGGGAAGCTGATTCTCTTTCTTGCTGGAATCTCCAGCTAAATATTTGCCCATGCTTGGAAATGTAGGAAATGATTACAACAGGATTAATGGAGAGTCATAAAATATTCGTTAAGTACCATTCTCACAGACCGAGTCCATTTCCCTGAGAAAATTATTAGTAACTTCCAAATTGCTCATAAAACTGCATGTTTCCACTTAAAAGTCCATCAGAATATCTAATAGCTAATCCACCACTCAAGCAAATTTAGCATCTGCTGTGATAAATGTGCTATTACTTGAATGTGGGGTTTTAGGGAATTTTGTGTAGAACTGCACAGTTACTGGCCATGCCATCTTTAATGCCCAATTACCCTTCCTTTCTTCACTTGTTGGTGCTGAGAACAAGCCAAAGCAGTGAAGAAATCACTTGTTTTACACAGTTTAAAAGCAACATTTCCAGAGCCATTGGAAATGCCAATTCTCTTCATGATACAATATTCTAGATTTTTTACAAATTACTTCTAGTCAGAATTCCTAGTGAGATGTGTTTCCTAGACCTCTACATGGGGATCTGGTAGTCCAATAAAATAAAATGCAGTTAAATCAGTGATGATCTGATACTTACTGGAAGCCTTCTGCCATTGTATGAAGGTGTGGGTCCTTTAAACTACAGGAGAACTTATATCATTTGAAACCCATAATTAACATCTAAACGTAAGTAATTATTTGGCAATGCGCTGGAATCATCTGATGCACTGCTCTGACTGGCTTCCATCCATCAACTAATGAGCAAAAAGCTGTTTTGCTTAGCATATTCAGTGTCTGAATCATTTGGCTTTAAACTCATGCTCCATCCTTAAGCAACTAAGCCTGCATAGCACATAGACACTACGTATATCTGTTTTTCTGAGTATTAGTTTCACTGCTGTCACTGTAATAGGCCAACTTAACTGTGATGTGCCTATGATGGTAGCTCCCAAATACAAGTTCTTTTCCCTATCTTCTCCCCCATTTCCATTCTCCAACCATTCTATTGCCTATCATCTTTATTTTAAGCATGACCATGATTGTCATGATTTTAAAAACATAAATCAGCTACAAACCAAGAGATTCTTGCAGAAACAGGATGAAATTTATGAATAGGAAAATGTATGATAGTCATGTACCAAATGATGCTAACTGGCTTATGGTGTTATCTAGTCTAATAGATCCCAGGGATTTTTTTTCAGAAGGTGCAAAGAAGTAGAAACAAAAACAGACACTGCTCTTTGCATACGACTTTGCTTTATAAATTGTTTTTCCTAATCAGCAAATAGCAATCTATATTGCTGAGTCTGTGGTCTTGCTGACTTTACCTAGGTTCATTTGCAGAACCATGTTTTATCATTGAAATGAGAATAGAAGCTATGGTGTCATGTCCTTCTGATTTAATTTAGAAAGTGTAGAGCCAGTGTAGTAAATACCCTGGCTCTTTACTCGGGCTACTTCTGACTCATCTTTCAGGGATGAAGCATTGCCTTCCCCCAGAAAATGGAGTACAGGGTACAGGAGTCAGATGGCTTTTGGTTGCATCCCTCCCTAGAAACTTTTCTTCACTAAAGAGATTCACTGGGCTCAAAGTTATGCCCTATATCTGAAAGAAGTTTCTATCCAGTGATGGGATCATTAAAGACTACAGAGGCCCTTTTAATCAATTCTGGATGTTCCTTCATGGTCACCCTAACCCTAGAGGTTTCATAGTGTCAAATGAGGTCTCTGTGGCAACTTCATAAATAGTTCTAATTCTCCCTCTCCTCACTTGCTCTTCAATGTCAAACAAGGGTTGAACCTAATCATGCCCCAACAAACTTCACCCTCTCCCCATCCCCAAACCATACACACAAAAGCTGATTTGGGACAGCAGAAACGGTGAGATTTGGACTATTGCTCTTGTTCTTAGAAATGGAAATTGGGAAACTGACATGATGGTTCAATAATTATTTTATAAAACATGCTAAAGTATTATAAAATTTTATTCAGATGAATGAAATGTAGTGATAGGTTGTCATGTATATTGTAACTAAAAGTACTGTATTAAAATACAAAAATGTGTAATATGAATCATGTTTTTAAATTAACATTTTCGAGCAAGTGTTTCCTTCTCTAGAAAAAAAGTAAAATCAAATGTCAATCATGGAAAACAGAAAAGATTATAAAAATTGTAGATAGCTAAGCAAAACTACAGAGAGTGAAAGAGTTTTACTAACAAGAAAACATTGTGTTTAACAAAAGTATTTATGAAAAAACTGACTTAAAAAGATAGATAAAGTGTCATTGTAAGTTTGTAAACTCTCAGCCTTGATACAGTAGATACACACACACTGTAATCACCATACTCTAGAAGTGGAGGTAGGAAGATCAGGAGTTCAAGGTCATCCTCAGCTACATAGACAGTGAGTCTGAGGTCAGCTTCCACTACAGTCGGCCTGGTTTCAAAAAACTAAAAGCAAAATAAAATCTTCAGAGTTAAAAAAAAATTAAATGCATAACAGACACCATTACTTAGAAAAGATAGGCCTCATTAAACTAACCTAAGTTTTAATATTCTTTCTTCTGCCTGATACAAGTTTTTTTTTACTTGTAGTTTCCATCAATAGCTTTGGCCATTTGTTTCTTTCCCTTGTCTCTTTTTCTGCCATCTTTCATTGCCTTCCCACATAATGTATAATGTAACTCCTACCCCAACCTGTAGCTTTCAGTGAGATAAGCCAACACAATTCCTGCTTGTAGGTGACTTCTGTTTGAACTTTACACTTTATTTTCTAAATTTCCTTCTGGCCCAAGTCTTCTGAATTACTACAGAATTCAGAGAAAACTTCATCTAACATTGCCTTTGAAGAGATAAATGTGGCATGACACACATTCTCTTATACAATTCAACTATGTCCTCTCCATTTAAAAAAACGGACTGTCTCCCCAGTAAATGGCAGAGTTTCAGAGTCTCTCCGTGCTTGGCAACAGTAAGGCCCTGGATCCTGGTAAGTAGCAACAGCTGATTTAGTAGCCATGGATGGTCCTACATCTGAGCCCAGACTGAATAACAGAGGGTCTTATTGACTCTCTGGCTCTGGACCTTCTCAGTAGGCACTGTTTTCTATTTACTTATCTTGGAGTTTTAAGCCTGAGACAATGTTGAACACACTGTCAACTGGCCCTGGTGCCAGAGAGGATCAGAGGCTCTGGAATATTTACAGTTTCCTTCTTGTGTTTCTATAAATGAAATGGACAGCCTGAATGGGGAAAATCAAGGCCCAGCTGGCTAAAACCACAACTGGCAGCCAAACACTTGGGCAGGTTCCAAGAGCTGGTGTTTAAAGAGGGGCCAATTTACAGAGCAAATTCCAACTGCTAGAGCAACTACTGGTACAATAGCTCTAGCATGAAGCAGTAAAACTTCGTCTTGCCCAAACAAATTTCATTTTGAAGTTTGGAAGCTAACTTTTTTCTTCAGAAATATTCTTATGTTACCAGTATATCCCTTTAAAATTGTCTATTCTTCAGTCATAGTAATGGCAAATTTGTGTCCTATGCTCTATAAATGTTAGAGTACAGGGGGCTAGACTAAGTCTTATTTTTGTTTAAGTTCATTCAGAAAACTGAACTGTTTCTAAAATTTAGGAAGAAGGATCCACAAAGGAAGACCTAACAATTTGGAGGAAACAGTAGGGGCAGACAGCTTAACCAATGTAAACTAATTTGGTTGGATCCTAATATATCATGAGGCCAACTGTAAAACTAAGGTTGATGTTCTTTTCTACATAAAATATAACCTCAGCTTTGGTAGTTGAAGGAAAAATAGCTCAATCATCTTTCTGGACAGTTTGGAGTCTCAGTGAAATACTGGAACTTTTGTAAATACATGCTAATGATCCTTCTACCCCCACCCTCAGTACTAAGTTCTAATAAAGATAACCATGGGCTAGCCCTGACCATTAATTATTTAACCCTGAGTGCCAAGTCAAAAATATCACCATATCCATAGAACAGCTATACATATAGAACTAACAAACACATAAACACACACACACACACACACACACACACACACACACACACATCCCAGGCTAGAAGCAGAGGAGTTTGAATATGGTTTAGCAAAGCTACTTTCTTTCATACACACACATGCATGCATAAGTACTGGGGGGAAGAGAAAGGATTCAGAGAAAGAAGCAAAGAGTCCCACAGGTAGGAGCACACAGCAAGGTAGGAGCACACAGCAGTTATTCTCCGGAAACTGATAAAGGCAGTAGCTAGAGGTCATTACCTCAATATAGGGCACGATCTTGCAGGAAAAATCTTCCAAAAGCCACTTCTTGGTCAACTCATGGAAGATGACCAAGGGGAGGCAGAAGAAGATGATGAGAAAGTCCCAGAAAGCCAGGTTGGCCAAGAGAGAATTGGAGATGCTCCTCATGTAGTAATTGTGACACACAATGCACATCACTGCCAAGTTACCAATGATGCCTGTCCCAAAGATCACCACAGATAAGCACATGACCGCATAGGCTCCATAGGATTCCTGGGTCAATGGGTAGAAGGGGTTCTTCAGTCTCACTCGCCTGCTAGTGCTGTTTCCACGGCGTGGACCCCCTTGGTCAGGGACCCAGTCATCTGCAGACCCATTTTGTGGTAGTGCCCTGCCTAGGGGAGCAAGGGTCCTCCCTTCGTGTACAGCTGAAGGCCTGTGGTGGGAACCCTGGGGTTGTCCAGTTCTTCGTGGCCAGTAAAAAAGATCTCTGGGTTCAGGTTCTGTTTTCACACTGTGCTCCTGGCTGCCCCGGGGAATTCCATCGCGCTTCGAATTCATCTCTCCTCCCTCAGAGGTCTGAAGGAAGAGTTGGGGGTCCGTGGGGTCTCTTCTCCCCAAATGTCCGGATGGTTCTTTACCCTGGGCACCTTTCCATCTCCAAGCACCTGGTGGCTTGGTTGGAGGTCCCAAGGGCCCAGCAGCCGCTGCCTCTTCAATCACACCTGTGTCACCGCCCCTAGGTGGTGGGAGGTCCCAGGAGATCGCCCCTTTCACCTCAGCTTCCAGTTTCTCTCTGGGCGCATGGACTCGCAGAGAGTCTCTTGCCAAATTCCCAGGTCCCCGGGCATCCCTGCTGCTGCGTTGGATCAGTGGGGAACAGCTCTCCCCCAGACAAGTTCCATTCCTAGGCTCAGGGACAAAGCTCAGAGCAGCAGAGACAGAAACCTTGAACAGCAGAAGGAGCAGCAGCCGCGATGTGCGCGAGAGAGGCGCGCCCCGGGCTGGCATGGCTCGGCAAGGGCGCACCTAGTAGCCTGACTCTCGCTTAGCACCGACACCTGCTGCCAAACTTGGTGCAGAGAGTTAGGCACATGTCACATACTCACCGCTGGGTAGTAGAGGCGAGCAGAAGATTGCTGGGAGGGCAAGGAGCAGGACTCTCGGGGAAGGACGGTGTCATCAACACATCCCTACAATCCTTCCACGTTTCATGTCCTGAGCATTTCCCAGCCAAATGTAATCCAAGCTTTGTACACCCGAAGATTCCCAGGGAAATAACAGATCCAAGAGGCTGACCTTGAAAAGTTGGGAACACCACCTGATTGTTCCCTAATGTTGCGACTGGGCGCAGCCTGTTGGAAGCCCTGCGCTCCTCCCAGCCTTTGGGTGGTGGCTGTCTTCTTAGTAACAGTTGCTCTGCTATTTACATCCTTTCGGTACTGCTTTATCCAGTCGCTAGTAGAGGTCTCTAGAGAAAAAGAAAAACAAGTCCCCTCCACTAGGGGACTGGCTGTCACAATCCCACTCTGGGCTAGCGGGAGACCCTTTGCAAACAAGGCAACACTGGTGCTCAGAGGAAACTCTTGCCTCCTTTAACTCCTGCGACTTTCGAAGGGACTGCTGTTGCCAAGGAGAAGCCAGATTCGAAACCCGCGGCCACTGTCAAAGTTGCTGCTCCTTCAGCTCAAAGTTGACAGGCGGATGGCGCCGGCGGCTGCGCGTAGTGCACGAGCTGAGAAGGCGTGGAGTGGAGCGAGAGGGAGGAGAGGGCGCTGCTGTTTTGTGCACAGTGTTGTGGGCTGCAGGAGCTTGTCACTGCCACCACCATCGCAACCCGGGTGGAGAGCGTGGTGCCTGAAACCGCTGCAGGCGGGCGGAGCGGTGCATGGTCGACAGGGGAGGTGGCCCGGCCTCTCCCAACCCTCAGCCACTGCGCGGGCTTCGCTCCAGGCCGCCTCCCTCTTGTCCTCCTTCTAGCAGAGCATCTGGTTTGTGGAGAGACGGGATCCCCTGGTGGTTTTTTACCACACACTAAACCCACACACGTTTCATTCAAGCCCTTCGCAGCAGCTTTCAATAGGAAGCTGGGAGCGACCACAGAACAAGGGCGGAGGCGCCGAGTCTGCGCGGCTAACGAAGAGGAAACTTATTGCCCTAGATAGTCCAACAGCCCGACCTAACTCATCACCACTCAGGAGAGGGTTGGATCTCAGGATCCCGGGTGCAGGCGGTGATCCCTGAAGGAGAATGTAGAAAGGGCAAGACTCTTGCGATCCGCAACAATTGGTAGTAACTGGTGCGCATGCTCAGGCCTCAGACTCCCCAGGGAATAGTGACACATTCACAGTCTTAGATTCCCCAGAGCAGAGTCAGAAAAGAAAGAGTTCATAGGTTTTGTTCACTCGGTGAGAGAGTGGGTTGTAACGTTAGAAGGCTCCAGGTGCCCCATTACTTGTATCCTTGACTTTGAAAGCATCATACCAGGAGGTGGAGTTAGAGCTAATCACAGGGAGCAGAAGGAAAGCAGCATCCTCGATGTGTTGAGAACTGGGAACTGAGGGGGACCGAACACCCATCACGCTGCCCATGCCTTTCCAACTTTTATATACACACAGCCCTATATAGCAATCCTGGTATAGCTAAGAAAACAGACAAATATCAGACCAAATGTTTTAAAAGGGAAGGAATAAACACGTTGTGAAATAGAGACAAAGGCAACAACAGAAGAATTTATCTAAGGGCACAGGAGAAAATACAGTAAAACTATAATTGCAGCAAAGAGCCTCTAACTGTCTGCAACCTAAACACTGGCATTTGTGAATATATGTTTGCATAGAAAAAGGAACTCTATAGTGAAATTTACTTAAATACCTGGAGATGGAAAGAGTGTCATGGGTTATAAAGTCGTGCATTGTAACACAAGGGACCCAAGAAGAGAAAGGTTAAGAGAGTGGAGAGAGATGAAAAGGTGGTAGTCTATGAAGATCTTTATAATTTTTTTCTTGTGTTGAGGTTCAAATGGGCAGACTCACAGCCACCAGACATAACAAACAAGGCGGGGGGGGAACTATTTTGAAAAAAAATGGACAAAAAATAAAATACGGGATTTCACCAAAGGTTAAGTCTCAAATGACATGTCACAGGAGAGGAGGCTGGTTCAGCACCAGCCTGCTAGATGACTGAAAATGGAAACACAGATAAAATTACACTTCTTTTAAAGTGTAAAAAAAAATGAAAAGGAAAGAAAATCCCATTTGCAAAGGTATTTGTCAATACCTCAAAAGACTGCAGGTTTATATGAATTCAAAACACAAGATGAAGAAGAAATCCTTGCGGAGCCCTTGTGTCTTTCAAGGAATAGTCACACTTATCTCTAAGAGCAAAACAACCAGAATCACATGGAAATAATATAAATGACATCGAAGGTAGGAATGAAAATATTTATTATGGTATATGCAATAAAGAGATCAAACTAGATGTATGTGTGTCATAGCAACCAGACAGATCTTGAAAGCATGAAAGTAAGTGAAAACGGTGAGCATTCAATGGGTTCGTTACACTGTGTTACCATTTGAGCTGTGTAGATATGTGGATAGAAAGAACACATCCTATTTGGATTGTTAGTCTATTCAAAAGTTGGCGAATGGAAATATGGTGTGAGGTATCTTCTATCATAATTATATTTTGTTATATATAATTTTATTATATATTTATATATACTTAATTATATATAATAATTATAATGTTTTAGTTTGTTTCTATAAAAGGATTTCAAAACAAGAGCTGGGTTAACCGTGAAACAGAAAAACAAGAGGCCAAAATAAAGTCTGTGATACTGTTTTCCCTCTCAAATTACCTTAAATGCTGGGATATACATGTAAACAATTTTCTATTCTTCTTACTTGGGATCACTTAAATGAGCCACTAATTTTTATGGTACACAGCAAGGAAAAGAGGCTGAACTATGGGGAAAAAATCCCTTTATGTCCTTCCTAGAAGCTCCAGTTGGCATCTTTAAAGTGGCAGAGCACAGCTCCCAAGTAGACAGCTTATGCTTATGTGGCTTATGAAAACACTGAAGAGCTGCTTATGTGCATCTGAGTGCTGCCTCTATCCCCTCCACCTGGATAATGATGCCTTCCTGTTTGGACGGATGCCATGTCCTAGCTCCTTAAATTTCACAGTGATCATGAAAAAAAAAAAAAAAAAGGCCCATCGGAGATCTGTTTGAGCCAGGCATGATATCAGTTATTTAACTTTCAGAAAAATATAATTTTTCTTCTGAAATACAAGAATACAAAAGGCTGCTTTCAGATCTGCTCTCACGATTTAATATGTCGATTAAATGAATAATAAAGAACTATATAAAATGTAAAAACTCAATGTCTTTACTAGTCCAACTATTTGTAATTCTTAGCAAATTTTAAGCACCATTAAGAATATATAAGCCTTAATGGGTAATGCATGTGATAAATAAAAATCTGAATTAATGATTTTATTTTCTAAGAAAGTTTAGAATACATTTAAGAAGAAGTAAAACAAACGCCTTTCAAATGCTTTCCCAAAGCTTCTCTCAGCTGTTGCTATAATTTTAAAAATAGGAACAGTCTCAGCTCATCTATTTCTGTAGTTTCTACTTTAGAAATAAGTATCAAGAAGTTAGCTGCTCAGCGTCTGAATTAAGTCTGAGGTCATTTATGTGTACATGAGGGACTGGTGTGGTCATGGCTATCTTCTATGTCAGTATTCCACAAGCTTTATATTACATAGCATTGCTTTTTATTTTTAAAATGATTACATGTAAATTATTACATATCTCAGTATTTCTATAAAAATCTATTACACTCCACTTAGTGTTTCGTGTGATGAAGTGAGACATATTAAAATATATTACTATTTCAAGTTTTAAGATATATCATTGAACAGTAGAAAATTTGTGCAGTGGGCAATTCACTTCTCAAATAAGCTTTCTTTCTTTTTCTTCAAATAATTAAAAATGCACCCTGTTCACAAGAGGACGTTTATCATAGCTGCCAATAGATTATTATCTAAGATTCATGGTCTTACTTTGATTTTGATAATTTATAATTCTAAGTTTTCTCTGTCCTTAGTTAACAATCATTAGTTGGAAAAACTTCATTCATGAACCTATTAGTCTATTTATTCTATTATTCTGTTACTTTTACGTAGGAAAGTTTAATCAGAATTAATAAGAATATAGTTTGTTAGAGCTATAACACCAAAACAATTATATCTATATTTTATAAATAAAAATTAAAGTATATATATTTGGGGGACTCCTAAGGTGCACAAAACCCTTTATCAAATGAAAAACAAGACAAAGTAAAACATTGTCCCTTATGCTGGAAAAAAAAATGTAGCTCTTGGACTACATAAAATGTTTGTCCCACTACACTACACAATAGGAAAATTCTGAAAGACAAAATGATGTAAAAATGAAAATGAATTAACACATTTATAACCAACTCCAAGTTCTCTTAAGATGTAAAGGCTCAAAAGACACAGCTTCTTTGTTGCAAAACCAAAGAGAAATAGATAATTTGATATTTACTCGCCCTTGAACCAATCCATCAGGAGCCAGAGGATGACTGCACAAAGGATGGATTGTCTCTAGCAATTGCATTACTTCAGTTTTAGTCCTAATAGATATTGTAAATAAGACTTTCCAAGAGTTATCCAAAGTCGAAATGTCATAAAGACTTTTACTTCTTTCTCCTTCTATTTGGGTCTAGGTGTCAGTTCTGTCAGGAAGATTAGTCTTCTTTTTTTTTGTCTTATATTTCTTTATTTTTTACACTTCAGATTTTATTCGACTCTCCCAGTCCACCTTCTGACTGTTTCACATTCCATAGCTCCTCCTCAGCCCCTGTCGCCACCAAGATGTCCTCAACCCCTAGCCCGCATCCAATCAGACCTCTAAACTCCCTGGGGCCTCCAGTCTCTTGAGGGTTAGGTACATCTTCTTTGACTGAACCCAGGCCGGGCAGTCCTTTGCTATATATGTATTGGGGCTCTCATATCAGCTGGTGTATGTTGCCTGGTTTATGGTCCAGTGTTTGAGAGATCTCGGGGTCCAGATTAATTGAGACTGCTGGTCCTCATACAGGGTCGCCCTCCTCAGCTTCTTTCAGCCTTTTCCTAGGGGTCAGCAGCTTCTGTCTATTAAGGTTGGGTGCAAATATCTGCATCTGACTCTTTCAACTGCTTGTTGGGTCTTCTGGAGTGCGGTCATGATAGGTCCCTTTTTGTGAGCGCTCCATAGCCTCCCCTTTAGCTGGATCCCACTTTGGACCTGTTGCTGGACCTTCTTTTCCTCAGGCGCCTCTCCATTTTCATCCCTGCAGTTCTTTCAGACAGGAACAAATATAGGTCGGTGGTAACCCTCTCCGTCACTTGATGCCCTGTCTTCCTGCTGGAGCTGGGCTCCATAAGTTCCCTCTCCCTACTGTCAGACATTTCATCTAAGGTCTCTCTCTTTGGGTCCTGAGACTCTCTCACCTCCCAGGTCTCTGGTGCATTCTGGAAGGTCCCCCCAACCTCCTACCTCCCTAGGTTGCCTGTTTCTTTCTGCTGGCCCTCAGGGCTTCAATCCTTTTTCCTCACCCAATACCAGATCAGGTCCCTCTCTCCCCCACCACCACCCCGTCCACTTTCCCTCCCAGATCCCTCTCTCCCTCCTTTCTCATGATTCTCCTTCCCAAGTGGGACTGAGAAGTTGTCACTTGAGCCCTTCAGCTTGTTGACCTTTTTTAGTTCTGTAGACTGTATATTGGGTATTCTGTAGTTTCTCTCTCTCTCTCTCTCTCTCTCTCTCTCTCTCTCTCTCTCTCTCTCTCTCTCTCTTTCTCCCTTCCTTCTTTCCCTTCCCTCCTTCCTTCCTTCTTTTTTTTGTGGCTAATATCTACTTATTAGTGAGTACATACCATGCATGTCCTTTTAAGTCTGAGTTACCTCATCCGGATAATATTTTCTAGTTCCATCCATTTGCCTGCAAAATTCAGGATGTTCTTGTTCTTAATATGTAAATGAACCACATTGTATCCATTCTGCTGTTGTGGGACATCTGGGTTGTTTCCAGCTTCTGGCTATCACAAACAAGGCTGCTATGAACACAGTGGAACACATGCCCTTGTGACATGGTGGGGAATCTTTTGGGTATTTTCCCCAAGAGTGGTATTGCTGGGTCTTCAGTTAGATCTATTTCCAATTATCAGAGGAACCTCCAGATTGATATCCAGAGTGGTTGTACCACTTTGCAATCCCACCAACAATGGAGGAGTGTTCTTTCTCCACATTCTTGCCAAGATGAGGTGTCACATGAGTTTTTGTTCTTAGCCATTGGTGTAAGCTGGAATCTCAGGGTCGTTTTAATTTGCATTCCTCTGATCGCTAAAGACTTTGAACATTTCTTTAGGTGCTTCTCAGCCATTCGAGGTTCCTGTGTTGTGAATTCTCCGTTTATTTCTATACCCCATATTTTGATTGGCTTGTTTGGTTTTTTGGTGGTTAGCTTCTTGAGTTCTTTATATATTTTGGATATTAGCCCTCTATTAGATGGATATGGGGTTAGTGAAGACTTTTTCCCAATCTGTAGGTTGCTGATTTGTCTTATTGACTATGTCCTTTTTTTCCTTAAGATTTTCTAAAACAAATCATTCTATTCTTCTATTGCTCTGTCTCTGGCCAAGCATTCAGGTTAAGTAAGTTGCTGATACAAAGACAAGGTAAACCAAACTACAAAAACAGGAAATATCACTGACAACAACTGACCTGCTTGCTACTTTGAATCTTCAGGAACATGACTGGAATGTAATCTTTATATACTGAGCTAGTGAGGAAGGGCAGGCATTTGTATATGAAAAGCCAAAGAGTGAGGTAAGTTGGCTCAGAATTGTAATGAGAATACACCAGTGATTGAATGTCTTGGCAACCTACTATGTTTTAGCTCCAGTGGAGAAATCAATTCAATGAACACATCTAAACCTTGCATCTTGACACTTTCAACAATTATTTTTTGATTCATAGTTGGAATATAACTGGTACTAGAATGAGTTTGATTCTGAGGGTTAGAAAACTCTATCCTAAAGATAAAAATAAAATGCTTCCAGGATGATCCACCTAATTTGCTCTCAAGTTTGTTAGGCTTTCTATCCAGAATATGTTCTCTGCTGGAGTTAAGATCCAAAAGATGGGGTTTACTGCAAGTGTTCATGGTGGATATAAGATTTGCTTCATACTAGACAATAAATTGATCTAACAGAAATTTGGAATATTAAATTTAAAATTTTAAAGTTTGGCTAAATGTGAACTAAGTCACGCAGTTAAGATAACTTTTAATTTTCATGTTGATACTTATGGTTACTATTTTCATTTTTAGATTTTCTGTACATAGACTTTTAAGATGGTTCTTGGGGTACTTTTGTCATGTATCCCCTTCAGGAACTCTACCTTTCCTAAGAAGCCTTTCCTACAGTAAAGAAATGGCATTGTCATGTGTCAGAAAGACCACACACCTGTGGCAGATGTTCATGAAGAAGTCCACATGGTAATAGGAAGGAGAAGGTTGGGAAACTGGATACACAAATGACAGGATAAAGCTAACAAGCTGTCAAGGGTATAGTGAGGCTTGGAATAGAGGCAAATGAATGTCAGAAAGTCATAAAGGGCCATAATGAATGAATTTACAAGCAGCTTGTTTTCATCCCAGAAGAGCAGTAGCTCATAGGAGGTCCTACAGAGCTCTATGCAGCAAAAGAGCACAGCAGGGTATAGGAAAATATTTGTGCCCCAAACTATCCTTTGTTTTCTGATACAGCTCTATTTTTCCCTTCCTGAACTCTGATTTTTTGTACCATATGCATATGATAAAATATAGCTGCTGGCATGTCTTTATTTAAACTTTGTGAGGCCAATCATAAAAGAGAGTGATCCAGTTATTTCATTCTAATTTTCCAGGAAGGGGCTCACCTTGGTCACATGATCACCCTTAGACTTTTCATGTATAGTCAAAGAAGATGTATAAGCTGAAGCTACACCTGGCTTACCTGGCTCCATGCTACACAGAGAAACTCATTCACAGACAGAGCAGTTGGAGGGCACTTCCCAGAAGGAGAAGAAACTCGGAGCAGGAGAAGGCATGCCTACTCTTCCTTCATTTCAAATGCTGTCCTCCTGATGACTAAAAAGGTAACACATGTAAAATAAACAGGGCTGTATAGAGCAGTAGTAAGTAGTAGTAAGGTTTGTACAAACTTATTAGCTTATCTTGATCCTGGATTTGTAAGCCTGGATAAAAGGGGTTTTCCTTGATTTTTCAACAACAAGCAAAAGTATGTTGTGTCCCTATCCCATACAAAGTTTTGTACATAGACAGATAACCCTAAAGACTCCAGGAAAAGGGGCAAAAAGACATGATTCCTTCTCATCTGTATCAGCTAAATCATCAAAGGCCAGTTACACGTGTATCCCTTTGTGTAGTTTTCGCAGGAAGTGGAGTTATATTTTACCTCTGGTCCTTTGCCTTGGGGTACACAGTCAGTGAAGATCTGTGACCTGGGTATTGTCTATATGAGTCTAGCATAGACCATGGGAGGCAGGTACAGAAAGCATTTCTCCTTTCTGGCCTAGAGATGAAAAGGAATGAAACAAGTACAGTATTTAGGAAAGACTTCGAGATCCCAAATCACAACAGGAAGCAATGATCAGAGACTGTGAACCAAAATATACTCACTATATCCCATTCGTATGAGGTTCTGCACTGACACTAGAAGGCAAGCCAAGACAAAGCCATTCACTTTATAATCTATTTTTTCAACTTAATAGATTTTTTTATGTACTCATTCATTTTGGCAGGGTTTCAAACTATAGCTTAGGTTGGCATAGAACTTTCTGTGTGAACCAAAGTAGCCTGAATACCCTGTCTTAATGTTCCAAGTGCTAGAAATGTAGATAGACATCACCTTGCCAGGTTAAAATCTATTCAGACTTAAGAGTTTCTCTATATTTCAATGCTTGTATACAATATATAGAATTCAAATCTAGGTAAACACCCATCTTTTCCAATCTTGCTGCAAATCCTGTGTTCTAGGTATTTTTCCCCTTAATTTTCTGTGAATTATCATTGATATTGCCTTATTGTGGCTGGCATACTGGAACTTCCTACAATACTTATAACTATGAGTAAGAATTCACTAATTGGGAGCTTAAGAGATGGCACAGAGGTTAAAAGCCTAGTACTCCTTTTGCTGTAGGCTTGAGTTTTAGCACCCATCTGACAATGGATCATTGTAGCCAGCTGCTCCAGTTTCAAGCGACCAGATGCCCTCTTCTGACTTCCAAGATCACTGTGCTCACTGCCTCCTCACACATACATAATTTTTTAAACAATAATATACAAACCATTTAAAGAACTCACTGACCAGCCCATTCTCATCTGCCATCACCACCATCATACCTTTAGTGTCCTTGACATCTGTATTTTTAGGTGACACAGATGAGTAAGGTCATGTTGACTTGTCTTTCTGTACCAAGGCAGTTCTTTGATTTGAAAATACAGAATTTTGGAGAGAAAATAGACAAAAAGCACTTTTTTTATTTCTAGAAAGTTCAACAAGAGAGGTAGGAGATAGGAGTTAAAGGTGGGGAAGTTGGGGGCGATACCCAGTGGAAGGCTCCTCCTTCTCAAAGGAGTAGTGAGGAAGAATGGGGGAAGGATCTGTGTGAGTGGGGTATTGGGAGGAGAGTGGGAACTGATATTGAGGTGTAACATGAATAGACTATTATTTTTTAAAATACATCTTTCATATTTATTCGAAAGAATGACATATAGATACTCTTCCAATAGATTATAAATTGGTAAAAATACTTAACAGCTATAGAAAATAATGTCTTATTATAATTGTACACTGTCTTAATTTTATATGATATACATTATTAGCTACTAACACGAACTGTGCTTAAAATGATTAGGTTGTACTGGTCCATTCATAAAAAAAGAGGTAACTGAACTATTGACTTACTATTGATTTATTATTTAAATATATAAGTGTGTGTGTGTGTGTGTGTGTGAGAGAGAGAGAGAGAGAGAGAGAGAGAGAGAGGGGACATAAGTGAAGATATCTGTAGAGTTCAGAAGACAATGTTGGATTGCTCAAATCTGAACTTACAGGTGGTTCTGAGCTGCTAGGTATTAATGCTGGGAACCAAACTTGGGTCCTTTATAAGAGTTGCAAGTGTTTTTAAATGCTAAGCCATTTCTCCAGCCTCTAAGAAACTATGGACTTAGAAATATTGTACAAACATTTAAAATGTTTGTGTTAACTTTCTAAGTGGTACATGTGTATATTTATATATCTCTATAATAAATATACTATCCTTGAAACAAGAAATGCATAGACATTTCTAGAGAGAATTGCCTAGTCAGAATTAAGCAGTTGGTAGGCTCCCCACTGCTCTTCACTCCTCCCATAGGATGTGGATGGCCAGATCACTGGTGGGATCTTCAGCAATAGACTGAGACCCTTTAGTTGACATTGTCTGGTCAACCATCTCTTATTCCCACCTTACCATTTTCCATTCATTATCGTTGGAGTATGTTAATCCTACTAATAATGGGTGCTATTATGATGTTTTCATGTGTATATGTAGATGTACTTAAAGTACATTAGTCCTGTTCATTGCTCTACTACTCCCTCGCCTGGCATTCCTGCCTCCCTTACCCTCCCTCTTTTTAAATAGTCTACTTCATTGTCTTCCTGTTGTTGTTAAATCTAGACTGCACATATGAAAGGAAGCATGCTCTATTTTTCTTTCTAACACTGGCTTGGCTTGCCTGAAAATCAGTTCCCTTATCTGTGAAATCCAGTTGTCCTTGTCACTATAGTTATGTAAGCTATCATTATATAAAGAAATGAGATGTGACTGAGAAAGCAGAGTTATTTGATTTGAACATTTTATAAAGTCAAAATGTTTTAAATTGTATGTGAGATGAAGACAAAATATTGTAAGAAGTTCAAACACTTGTGTCTTCATATTCGTTCATCAGTGTTACATTCTCATTTTAGTTAGACTTCAACTGGAGATGTAAGTAGTATGTTTTAGTTATCACTTGTGTAAGAAAGGGAATGTGAGGACTGGGGCGACGGTTTATTCAGTAAAATATTTCCTGCATGAGCATGGGGACCTAAGGTTGGATCCCTAGTGGAAGGCTGTGATCTTGTAGTGCTGAGAAGACAGAAACAGGAGGGACCATGGGGCTGGCTAGCTAGCTAGTAATGTCAAATCAGTTTGCTACAGGCTCAGTGAGAGATCCGACCTCAAAAAATAAAAGAGATGTAGACCCAGAAAGAAAGACAGCTGACTTTGACTTCTGGTCTCCATACACACATGAACATATGTGGGCACACAAACACATACATACTCACACATACAAGAAGAAGAAAGAAAGAGGAGGTACTTGATTAAGCAGTGGAACCCATTTCATGACCATATGAGTAAGAATTTAAGTTTTAGTTTCAAAAAATGTATAAGGTATATATTAACTACTTTTAAAGTAATTACCTTTCAATTAAATGACTAAGTTCTAAGTTAAATACATGAGTTCCTGTGATAGTTCTTCATACTGATGACACTATATCCATCATTCCATGATACTTATCTTACTGCTCCTTATATTTGATCTTCGAAACTTTCTTTCATTCTAAATTCTTCTTTACTTACGAATAAAGGGTAGGTACCCAAAAATTACAACAACTTTAAAACAATGGCCTGGGTGTACCGTTAACATTCGTTCAATAATCTACTGTTTCAGTTGTTGTCATTTTCACGGATAATTCACTACAAATATATCCATTAACTCAATTTGGGGATTCTAAGACAAAAAATAGGATTATTGCCACAGCTTATTGTTTTATATATTTAAAAGCACAAGCATTACTGTTTCTCATATAACTTGAACTGTACTATTTGATTGATTCATTAAAATATTGAATATTTTTATGCAATACTGCTTCTGTGTATATAAAAAGCAAAACAAAAAATGGTTATACAGGGAAGCTTGCTGTCCTAGTTACAGGAAAAGTGGTTTTTGATCATTTTTATCCAAGTGGTATGAAACAGACTGTAGAAAAAGAGAAGTGAAGTTCCATAGCATAGCTTTAAAAATCTCTATCTCTTGAAAGCATGCTTGAAAATACTGGAGAAAAATCTATCTTTTTTTTCAATAGAGAGCTAAGAAAAAATAAAATCATAATAACAAGGGGCAGCCTGAAGATATAGAGGAAATGTTGTTTCATTGATAGCTGCTCCTCTGAAGTCTTCTTTGGGTTTCTACTCAAATATATCTGTTGAAACAAAGCTTGAGATCTTCTCATAGTGACTGTCCTCCCCAGTGTCTTGTTGACAGCTGCTGCTGACAGCTCTGACTCAGGAGTCTTCTCTGCAGGAGAGGCAAAGCCTTTGGGGAAGAGAATTTTCTATCAGAGTAGACATGTCATAGTAGATCTGTCAAAGAGAGTCAGGCTGACATTCTCCTCCCTGAAGGCAGTAAGACAAAACACAATGTCAAAGAACATCCAAACATTTCCATTGAAAACATTTGGTGAATTAGTAAGTGTCCTAAGAAATCAAAAACATGGACAGAAACATTCATTGGAATCTTCTGATTTAAATATTCCATACAGATAAATAAAAAAATTATATTTCTTCTGATGGTCCAATGATAAAAATGCATGTCTGACACTATATGATTTAACATATGGCTTAGACTTAATTTTTATCCATTTAATGAATATGTATCAGATTTATACCATTCTAATGCATAGTAATAAGCTCTGTTGGGAGGGTAGTGGTTAGCACAAACAGGTTTAAAGCTCTTTTACATATAAAGTGTAGAAAGCACAAATATGGCATCATATATAAGAAAGCATTAAAGACATGTATGCATAAGTATAGAACTGGAAGTTTTGCATTTTTTTCATGTTTGTCACAACGCTGCTTAACCTGTAGGATTTGTATTCAGAATAGTATAATTTGGTATTCTTAATATGAAAAGGACAAATAGAAATCTTGTTCTAAAACCAATCAAATATGCAGAACACCAACTTTAAGGCTATTAGTATTGTTTCTGAGTATATAATGAGTAAAAATGTTCTGTAACTGCCAACATTAGTTACATGCAAAAGTGAACATTGCTCCTTTTAGAAATCCTGCATATAGGGAAGGTGCAAACAATTGGAAGTATGAGAATTCTAAACATATGATATGTAGCGTACACTGAATAATATTAATGATATGCAGAATAGCAATGCTGTATTGTTATAGCAATAAAAAGAATCCATTTCATAGAATATTCCAATAAAGGCAATGAAGTAATATAGTTATAGAAATATGAACAATGTCAGCTATATTCAAAGCATGTTCATTTTGGATTTTTGTGAACATTGCTTGTAGAAGGCATTCTCACTGAATTTGAAGCCTGGGCCTGCTGAGGTCTGATTCTGTAGGAAAGAACTTCTCTTCATCCCACTCCATGTGAATACTAAAGAAGGTGTTAATTTTATTTTCTCCTAGCTATTTGCACCTAGTGAGGAGTTGGGCATGAAGCCAGAGTCTCCAGACCAGTCAGACTAGTAGTGTGTGTGTGTGTGTGTGTGTGTGTGTGTGTCCTTTGAAGGGAGTAGAGGAAACTTCCAGACCTTAGTAGAGGAAACTTCCAGACCTTATGTCCTTACTCTATTCAGATTTTGTTATTCCACTGAGATGTTACAGACCATACAAAGCCATAGCTGCCTCTGAAAGTCAGTGAATTGTCTCCTGCTTTGTGTGACTCTTCCCTTTCTCCATCTCTGAGTTTTCTCACCTTGAAGCTTCATTTTATCCTGCCAAGCACATCACCATCCCATTGTGACATGGTCAAAGCTAGTTTCAGAAATGAAGTAACTGAGGCTCTGGGCATTACAAGTACTCATCCAAATTAAAGAGATTCTGATACATTCCTCTGCACCTGACAAAGTCCAATCCTTTGTGGCCCCATTAGGAGAGCAACAATTCCAACTAACCAGAGCTCCCAGAGTCTAAACCACCAGCCTAGGAGCACATAGGGAGGGACCCGTGGCTCCAGATGTGTATGTAGGGGAGGATGGCCTTGTTGAGCATAGGTGGGAGAGGAGATCCTTAGTCCCATGAAGGCTGAACACTGAGAATGGGGGAATTTGAGGGTGGGGAGGTGGAAGTGGGGGGCATATCCTCATAGTAGCAGGAGTAGGGGGGATGGGATAGAGGGTTCCTGGGGTGGGAAATGGGGTAAGGGGATAACATCTGAAATGTAAATAAAATATCCAATATAATAATAATAATAATAATAAGAAGAAGAAGAAGAAGAAGAAGAAGAAAAGCCAAAAAAAAAAGAGAAAATGGAGACTGATTAAGAAAAAATATTATGCCCACAAATGTGTAAATGTGACACTGAGTACAAAGATTGGAAGGGGAGTCTTTTTTATGTTATACAGGAGGGTTTCAATATGGTATTATGCCTATCTATCCAGCAGTGATTATAGTAGAGTGTTCAGCTCACTCAGGTCACTCAGAATCATGGCAAACAAAGAGCTGCACATGTAACATCCACTGAACATTTAAAGTTTTACATTTCAGAATGCCTTCAGAGTTAAACCATTCTGTTACGGTGAAACTGACATTCAATTTCATGGGGATATACTACAAGACGTATTTTTGTGAGAGTATTTCTGGGCAAAGTTTCCATTTTCTTCTGTGTACTGGAGTTAATCTGTGTGCCCTCCATAATGCAAGTGCGCTCCTTCAGTGAGCTGTAGGCTTGACTGAAGCGAGAGTCCCAGTGTAGCAGAAGTCTAAGTATTCTCAATCTTGCATGGTGATCTTCAGCTGTGATATCAGTTTATCTTTGATCTCTACTGCTTGCTAATTTAAGTATCTTGCTCTACATCTGCAGTCTTTGAATTCTTCCTGGGTTTAAAGGCAAGGAGTCCTGAGTCATTATTCATTATTAGCATTGCCTTCTTTGACTGTTTTTCAGTATATATAATATACTTTGATAGACACTTTGATATTTGCCATGGCCTCAACAAAATTATTAAAATTATAATCATTAGAAAATCTCTCCATAACCTACATATGTTATTTTCTTTTACTAAAAAATATTATTTTTCACACAGTATAGTCTATCGTGGTTCCTAGCTCCTCAACTGCCAGTTTCTCCCCAACCTCCTATCCCATCTGGATTCACACACTTTCTGTCTCTCTTTAGAAAACAATCAGATAAAATCAAATCAAATCAAATAAAGCAGAGTAAACAGCAAAATCAAAAATTATGATGGAAAAGAACACAAACCGAAGAAAATAGCCAAAGAAAAGGCACAAGAAACACAGATATAGAGATGAGATGTTTGCACACATAGAAATTCCATAAAAGTACAAACAAAATACATGCAAAGGATCTGAATAGTTACCAAAAAGTAAACAGAATGTCCTGACTCAACATTATTATACAAGGAACCTCCAAAGATGACGTTGAGTTTAATTTCTGTTTCACCATCTACAGCTGCAAATAAGCAGCCTACCCTTAAGAGTGGTTTGCTTTTTAAGTGAGACTTCCTTGTAGAAAACTAATTTTCATTTACAAGTGGTTAACAGTTGAAGATGTATATGGGGTTAGGGGTATGGGCTTGAGACCAGTTCTCTCAGTACTAGAATCTCATGTGAAGCAGACACATCCATAGATGCAGACCCTGTACATGCAGATACAGTGAGTTCATCTATACATTTATCCCGTTGTGTCTAGAAGGTCTTATCTTCATGGTGTGCTCTATCCCCTTTTGAATTTTTTTATTCTTTCTGCCATACATATGTTTCTTTAAAGAAGATAAACTCCTTCAATGATTTTAAACTCAAAATGAGTTATATACAACAGGTTATGAAACAAGCAAAACGTTGTCATTCTACCCATGGAAAATTTTAAATTACAATTTCTTGCCTCTTCTGAAATTTTCCTTTAGAATATCAGGAAAGAAAAAAAGATAGCCTAAGTAGGATAAACATCCTGTCATATATCTTTTTCATCTATGACATTAATTATATATTCATACACATACAGAAATACATATAAATTTTTGTCTAACCTCTGTTTAAGTACAAGTTTAAGTCAAGCATTTAAGTACATTCCCTTCGCTCTGAAATTGATCTCAGAACTTTTTCTTCTGGCACAAGTCCATATATCTATTAAAAACAACCCTCACCACCACTTTATTTTATGGATAGCAACTATCATTATACTTTTTTAATGAATTTGACTATCCTGAATGGGCCATCTCTATTGAGTCATGTAGCATTTGTGGTTTTGTAACAGTCTTTCTTCACTTAGTCTATGTCTTCAAGGTTCATCCATGGTTTTACATACACCATTCATTTTCCTTTTTCCAAATGAAAAATACCCCATTGTATTTGTATGCCACATTATTTTTAGCTTTTCATCTACCCATAGACATAAGGGTTATTTCTACCTCTTGGCTGTTGTTAATAATGGTCTTGTGGATATGGATATGTAAATATTGCTTTGTTTTGCTGCTTTCAATTTTTTGGATGTGTATCCAGAAGTAGACTTGCTGGCTGCATGTTAATTTATGTTTAGTTTAGTTTTGGTATGTTTAGGTTTTAAAGATGTATCTTATTTTCTCCCCACTGTAACAGAGCCACTTGCCCTTTTCTCCAACAAAGTATAGGTGACCTACTTTCTTCATATGTTCTTTTCAATCAGTAATTATCCTGGTGGTTATGAGGTAACTCATGATAGTTGTACATTTATATATTGTAAAACATTCATTAAGTTTTAAGAACATTTACGTGGACATATTTTCTTTGCTGATGGCAAGTCATTAGATGTGCACCATATAAAATTCTTAAAAAGAAATGGTGACAAACCCAGACACCTCCAGCAAGAAGGCCCACACAATGACTTGTACACACTCTTGGACTATTCTGCCTGGAAAAAGGTTGTTAGAGAGCAGGATGGTGACTCTTGCCATGTGGAACGTATTAGGACCTAATTTCTACACTCTTATCTGAAAATACCTGCACCTGCTAATCACATCAGTCTTTAACAGAATGTCTGTTATAAAATATATGAAGAACAAAAGGCAACTGTGCACTGTGCTTAAAGGGATATTTATATCATATATTGGTTAACAAAGAGTAAACACTGCTTACTCACCAGCATCATCTAGCTACAAAGTGACTATATTAATAACATGAGTACCTTTGCCAAAGAATTGCCTTCTTCAACTATATTCTGTTGTGTCAGTGTAGTGTGTTATACTATAGAGCCTTCAAGGTATTCATAGTTGAAAACCACTGTCACTAATCTCCAAGCAGAAGCACTATGTTATTCTGTTTAGCAAGCCAATGACACTTCTAAGTTTCTGCAATGAGTTGAAAATATAAAAATACAAACAAACAAAAAAGTTAAGGATAGAATGACTTAGGATAGAATGAGCTGCATAGTTCATATTGTATTTGGCTTCAAACATAAGTTAAAATATGTAAACAGATTATCATATTGAAGTGACAGCATCTTATGATAGGTTTCTAGGATTCAAAAAATATGCAGGAAAGGGCTTTATGATTTTAAAGAAAAGAAAGGTGCAATCCAGATGACATTTTACTGACACATTACTGTTTATCTGCTCTTCAATTAAAACCTTCAGCTTGAGAGGCAGTTTGCAAGTTAGTGAATAAAGCAGGAGGTTAAAGAGATCTGGATACCAAGTCCATCCCTCACGGGCTATCACAATGTGGTATTCATTACCTGTGTGACTCTCAGGCTAGAGTTGTCAAAGTGGGTTTTCATGGGACAGAAATAAATTATATAACTGTTTTAACTCAAGAAACTTGGAAGCAATTTACCATGAAGAAAATAAAAAGATAATTACTCATCATTCATAAACGGTTTTTTATCTTCCTTATCATTTATTCCATGTTTTTTCCACATTGCCTTAAGTGACCAAGCATATCTATGTAGTCATTGTCTGTATGTATACATTCAACTACTGATATATAAACATTTTTCTATTGATCATTATGTAAGTTGAGGTACTACTGAGTTCTCCAATAGTCTTTGAAAACATTTGCTATTCCTGATCCTGATTGAGTCTTTGATAAAGAGGAGAGACTAGGGGCAATTGGTGCAAATTAAAACAGAATAAAAGAAGGAAGAAAATATTGGTGAGTTCATCTTAGTACTCAGAAAAAAATCATTGTTTAATGAGATATGTCAGTCTCAAACTTCCAATGACTATGAACATTTAAAAGTATTTATTTACTTTGTGTGTTGGGGGAAGAGAATTATGCTGTGCCATCTGTGACTAAGGATATGTATGGCTGGAGTTGTTTCTTTCCTTCTATCATGTTTGTACCATGGACTTTAAACTCAGATTGGCTGAAAGTATTTTTACCTGCTGAGCCATCTTGCCAGCTGTATTATGAACTTCTATACTTTAAAATATGTGAATGAATGGGTCCAGATTCCAAAGTTAAAGTCTATTGTGTAACGGGAGCTGCTTCTTAGAAAGTAAAGGCTGCAATACCAGAGCATAAGCAGTCCTGGGACTCTGTTGAGAAGGTATTGAATTACCAGATTGGTATGAGTATCCTAAGCACACTTGAATGCATAGGTTAGGTACTTACTTGGATGGTTTACAGAGCCAAAGTCCATTCTTTCACAGTTCTGAGAGGATACTATAATGTTAGTATTCTTCCAGAACTTTTTGGAGTCTCTGAAGCTTTGCAGGGAATTGCAATTGACAGGGACACCAACAGCTGTGACCAAGCCAGTTGAGTTTCTAGAAGTCTCTAGATATACATTTGCAGAGACTGATAGTGTTTGCAACCTGCTGCCTGTTGTGACCTCTATAGTCTCAGATTGGATTCATTTCTAGATAAGTCCAGAATCCTATGAGGAATGGCTCCCTCACTGGCCAGGCTGCCACAATGTAGTTTCCAGCCTCAGGCTTCCAAACTGATTTGATTCCACTAAGTTTGCAACTCAGATCGGTTGGACATTTCTGTAGTTGCAGTCTTGATCTTAAAAATTAAGTACTGTGTATAAATACGTACACAATATAATATCCATAATAAATTTTCTGTTAAACAAAATATGTGAATTGGCTACGTATTTTCTTCAGAAAAAAATTTGATTATTTTACATTAGCATGGATGATGATTATGAATCTGTGCAGATGTAATTTATGTGTACTTTCAGTTATGAGCTCATTAAAAGAAAATCATGACAGGTAATCATCCCGTAAATGACATGTTTGTATATGATTTAGAATGCATTTTGTCATACCAAATTTAAAAATTCAAGGCATTTGCCTTGCAATGAAAAACAGTAACTATGGAAAGATCTGCCTGGCTCACAGAAACACTAAAATACAAGCGTAATTAATAGTTACCAGATTAGCAGTTTTCCCCTATTGATTGACAACAGGTGCAACATTCACTTTTGTATCCAGACTCCAGCTCTCCTCACAAGATGCTGGGATGTTACTCCATTCTGTACCTAAAGCTTTTAGAAATGTATTCAAAATTAATGTGTGTCTGCTTAAATGGCCATCCTGAAATATTTTCTCTTCATAAATATTTTAAAATGTATTACAGTTTCTGAATGTCAAAAGGAAAGTTCATATTATCTTTGTTAGGAACTTCACAAGGTTCCTGATAAAGAGAAGTAGTTGAGAAGAATGTGAGATAAGAGGGTAGGTGCACAGGGAACTGAGAGTTTGCAGTTATGTCCTTCAGCTCTGTGCTTTAATTCTCAGAACTCCTCTAGGAGAGCCTTAAGGCAAAGTACATTAACATCTTCTCACCAGCCCAACTAGGCATCTGGCTAATTGTCTACATCCATTACATTCTTCAAATCTCAGCATATCTAGAAAATATGACAAACTGAAGTTAAGAGAATGAACTAGGTGTGGCTCCAGACCCGAAGGGAAAAAACACTGTAATATGACACACATGACAGACAGGTTCATTCACTTCTTTCTTCACACTTCTCTGTCGTTTCCTTGGAAGATTATTGACTTATGGTGATGTAAGACTTCCCAGAGAGTACCCACAAGCACTCCCTCTCCACAACAAAGACTCCTTAATAACTACTTTTGTTTTGTTTTGTTGACATGAACTACCAAAACATCAAAAGGGAGTATGTTGTAGAAATTATTTAATCCCGACCCTTGTTTCTACCCTGCCTTTGACACTTTAGTTTCTAGACAAAGGACACACCCAGCCTTTATATTTATAATAATCCTTAAACAGCACAAGAATTGGGTGGATACCTACCTGCTATGCTATTAGAATTTACTTTCCTATCAGTAACCCCAAATTATTACTTACGACTTACTATGTTTCACCTGGGCTGCTCTTAACTCCAATTGGCAAGCTCTTAGGACCAGGTTTCTATGGCTCACCTAACCCATGGTGATTTCTCCTTCTCCTCCAACACCTTCTTCTCCTGGTAGTTCTCTTGCAATCCCAAACCCAGGAAACCTAATCCTACCTATTTCTTTTCTTCCCAGCTATTAGCTGTTGACACCTTTATATGCTAATTAGAAGTAACTTGGGGGTTGGGTCATAGGTCAACATGGGGACTCTCTCATCTCTAGAGCCCAATATCAGCATTAGAATTCAAGCAGCATCCGGCCAACCCACTACAGGGTAAGTTGAAAGAATGTAAGTAGATCTATGCAATTTCAAGGCCAATCATAGCTATAAGTGAGTTTCTGGCTCAGGAAACAAAACAAAAAATGAAAAAAGAAAGAGAAGGAGGAAAGAAAAACGATATGGTTAGAGAATAATGAAACAAATAATAGGGCATTAGTGAGCCAGTGCTGTGTGAAGTAGAGAAAGGAATTGAAATGAGAAATACAGCATGACTGTTACAGGAATGTAGCTATGAAGTAGGAAAAATGAAAACAGGCAGAGAGAAGAAAGAGAATGTACAGAAGGAAAAGAGAGAGGGAAATGCAGGAAAATAAAATAAAATGGGTTCAAACTCTTCTACACAGTAGATGTTTTTATATATGACATTCTGTGTAAACTTCATATTAATTGATCCAAATATTTTGTGGAATACTTTCTCTCGTTTTTATAAATGACAATGGTAAGCAAATTTTAGATAACTCTTAGCTGATGAAAGTTGAACACCCACAAGTAGAAGTAACATCTTGTGATTGCTAGTCGATATATATATATATATGACTTTAGATGGAGGGGAAAAACATAGATTATTATGAAGAGATTCACTAGCTTGACTAATTTAAAATATTCTCTGCAATGCTTCTAGCTACAGTATTTTACATATTTTTTAACTAAACAGAAAATATCTTGTGAAAATTTCTACTGTTTGGTGCATTCATTTTAATAGGCTAATATTTGTGTTAATTTGCAGATTGCAAGAAAATTTTCAGTGTCTGATGATGACCTCTTTTGTTTCTGTTTATTTCACTATATAAGGAAGCCTTATTAATAGGGCCTACTAGTCATTGTGACATCCATGTCTGGATCATTTTGATTCATTAGAAGAGGAAAGGGGTAACTTAGGTTGTATGTTAGTTTAACCAGCTGAGTGATGAGATGACTAGAGAAAAATGGGAAAATTAACATGTTTTTTTTTTTTTTTTGGAAGTACATTTTCTTTGCTTGGACCATAGCCAGAAGTTAATTAGGTTGAAGTTGTTCATGCAAATCCACACACATGTGTTTGTGTGTGTGTGTGTGCGTGTGTGTGTGTGTGTATACAATCAAATATGAATATATTTTGTTTATTATTATGCTTGTAGTATTGTGTTAGTGTAAGAATCTAATTGTAAACCAGGACCTTCATGTTCCTTCAGATAAGTGATTGCAGTGTTTCTGTCTGACTTACAGTTATGTCCTACATAATTAAGTATGACATATGCACAAAACCTACTTAGGCTTTGGTTCTAAATAAGGCCCCAGGATATCCTGGAACACAGCACCAAGGATTTCTTTGCGAGTAGGTATTTCATTACTGTAACAAAAAAAACTGCAGATAATTAAATGAAAAGTCTTATTTGGCTTCCCAGTTGTTGGGATTCAATCCATAACTAACTTATTCTGTTGCTTTGAGCCTGTGGCCTGGCAGGGTGCTTGACAGAGTAGAAATTGGTTACATCATGATCTAGGGAACAGAAGAGAGAAAGAAAAAGACCAGGGTCCTGCAATACCCTTCAAACTCATGACCTAAATAAATCTCCCATGAGGCCCAGTGTCATAACAATCTCTTAATAGCAGCTTCTTGGGATCACATCTTTTATAGATTGGAATTTGAGAAACACTGAAGATGTAAACTACAACAAGACCACTTCTTTCCAGATAGACTTGATATAAGGTGGCAGGCTTTGTCTATCCTTTCTTCATTTCTCTTCTCTGCTCGAGATGCAGTAGGAAACTCGGTTTTTCACTAGACCTTGTTTAACTGTACTGTAAAGTGTAGATTCTTCTTTGCATGTGATTTTGGCAGAATAGATGTTGACTAATTCACTGAAACTCTACATGAAAGAAATCAGAAAAATTTTGATGTTATCCACATGAATTTAAGTTCTATTGAGGGACCCAACTTCATATAGCTTCAAGAATTGAGTTGTAATTCTTTTAAAACTGGTAAATACTTTTGGGAAATTATCTCTAAATATCTTTTATATATTTACAAACACAGAATATATACATAACAAAGTGTTGTTGAGTTTGTGCTTTGTCAGTACTAGAATCAGACTGTGCATAGGGAACTTCACTGTGAATCTGCAAGTGCTCTGAGATCTCTGACTTCTTGCATCATGAATTGACCTGAAATTCCTCTCAACTGCTTGTTCAGCGTAGTGGGTTCCTAATACCTGCTGACTGAAACTAAAGAAAAAGAGAGGACTTGGTCTCTGGCTATTTATTCAAATTATATTCCAGTCAAGAGATTTTGTTTTTTAAATTCTCTTAATTGTTTTTCAGGAGAAAATTAAATCCCACAAAATCTAAAATCTTACAGCCAAACATTAGTAATGAAGGTTGATTTTCCTGATCATGGGAACATTGTTGTTGCTATCTTTGCATCTTGTTCTACATTATTAAGAACGAATCATGGAGGCTCCCCATGGACACTAATTAGCATGTGCCCAAGGACTAGAAATCATTTCCTCAGAGTCTCGAATCTCCAGCCTCCACACTATACAAGAGACAAAGTCATACCTGATTGTACCTTATGTGCTTCCTTCTTTTCTCTGTGTTTCTACCACATCTCTCATCTCTCCTGTGAGCTTGCTTCCCTCCCAATTTTCTGCACTTCGTCTCTATATCATCTTGTAATCTCTTAGTGTTTTAAGCATCTCCCTTGTTTATTGTTCTCTGGATGTCTCTTTCTAGTTATATTATCTGACATTTGCCATTTTTGTTTCTAGTCTTATCTGCCATGCCACTTCCAGTTTAATTTTTTCTTCTTGTGACTGACACATAATAATTGTTCATGCCTATAGTATACACCATGATAAATTAGTTTACGTCTGCAATATGTAATGATCAAATCAATATAATTAGCTGTAGCAGCACCATACTGTACTGTGGAACACTAAGGCACACTTCTCATGACATACTCTGGGTACCTGCTACTCAACTTTCCTCTGTACCCATTCTCTTCAGTCTTTATTGAGGAACAGAGCAACTACTCTATTGCCAGTGATAGCAACTCTCTCCTCATTATATTGTGTATAAAGCACAATATAACTCAGAGGAACGCACCATGCTTCTTTAGCACAGAGTATACTGGCTAGTTCTTATGCTACCTGGACACAAGGTGGAATCATCTTGGAAGATGAGGTTTTAATTGAGACAATTCTTTCATAGGAGTGGATAGTAGGCAAGTCTCTGAGGCATCTTCTTGATCTAAAATTGAGGTGGAATGACTCAGTTTACTGTGGTGCTACCGTTTTGTAGGTGGTTCTGATCGGTATAGAAAATCATGTTGAACAAGCCATGAGCAAGCAAGCTAGTAGACAGCACTCTTCTATGTCCTCTATATCTGTTCCTGCCTCCAGGTTTCTGCCTTGAGTTTCTGCCCTGACGTCCTTAGATGATGAAATATGATCAGAAAGCATAAGCAAAATAAACCCTTTCCTCTACAAACAGCTTCATGTTATGGTCTTTATAAGAGTAATGAAAACCCTATGATAACAGGTCAGCCTTGTTTTTTATCACTGTTGCCTTAGTTCCTGGTCATAATTCCAAGATTTTCTAAGACTATGTTATTGTTGTTATTATTATTATTATTATCATTTTGCCACATTCTGTAGGACTTCAGTATCCACTCCTACTGCTTCTGGAAACTTTTATACCAAGTCACACAGAAAGTTGACTTGCATGATGAACACAAGGTCTTTCAATATAGAAATCTTGAACAAGTCTTCTTTTGAAACAAGAACAATTCTAGCTTACTACCAAAACTTTTTTGAAATACTATCTAGACTATCTAGTATGAAAGTTGGGAATATGGAATCTAAAATTGAAGTAAGATTAAGAACATAAGGAGGTAAGTGACTAAATTAGCTTTGATTAAGATAATGACTAAAATTGCTAATGCCTGATTGCAACATGGGACGCAGCGTGTCAAACTCTCAGAGATGAGGTGAGTGAGAAAGAAAACCTCTCACTAAAGCTAGATGATTTCAAAGAAAGTTGTCTGTCTAGACATTGGTATCCTTCTGTAAGCTTTTAACCATTAGCACACTTTCTCATGGGTCTTCCTTTCCAATTATCACTGTTGTTGTTGTGTGACTGAAATGTGTATGGCTATTTTAAGTTAAAGTAGGTTTGGCTTCAGTTAAAAGAAGAGAAAACCTCAAGGAATTGAAAGACTAAATATTAAAGTTACTAAAAACGAGTTTGACAGGCCAATATGAGTTGGGGGATGCTCAAAGGGACTCACCTCTAGATGGAGAGTTATAAGTAACTGTGGGCTGCTGAGAGATGGAGAATTTGTCTTCTTCAAGGATAAATCCCTTGATGATTTATGCAATTCCAAGTGATCAGTCTGAAATAAAAAAATCAAAACAAATAAACAATAACAACAACCACCAACACTAAGCAGGACCTTTCTACGTGTGTGTGTGTGTGTGTGTGTGTGTGTGTGTGTGTGTGTGTGTGTGTGTGTGAAATAATAATCAAAGAAGAGATCATGAATTTGAGAGGTCCTAGTGAGAGAACATGGGAAGAGCTGCAGTGGGAAGAAGGAGGTGTGGAAACTATGAAAAACCAGTACTCACATATGAAAATTTCAAACACAGTTAAAAGAAAAAAGCAAAACCCTCAGTATAGTGAAAGAGTTATAAAGGTATGTTCATACCTGAAAGTAATTGATTAGTTAGTTCTTGAGAGAAATGAAGTTATTATTTGTGGAAGAGCAAAAGAAGGACCCAGCTCTTCAGAGTTCTAGGAAGAATAGCAGAGACATTAAAGAGATGACAGCTAAAGACTGGGAAAGCACAACACTGGTTAGCCCCAGGGTTACCAATATATCCCAACATAAATAATTATTTTCTCTAAACATGATAAAAATTTTTAGGGATGAGGGTGCAGTCAGATTGCTCAATGGTTAGGGGTCCATCAAACTTGATGGCCTAAGTTTGATTCTAGAGATGCCAAGGTGGTTTGAATGAGATGTCCCCACATCTTTGGGGCATGTGAATACTTGTTGCCAGTTGTTGTTTGAGGAAGTCTTAGAGGGTGTGATCTTGCTGGAGAAACTGTGTTACTGGGGTCTGACCTTGCGGTTTCAAAAACCACACATTTCCAATTAGTGCTCTGTTTCCTGTTTGTGGTTTGAGATGTTAGCTCTCAACTTCCAGCTCCAGATGCCATGTCTGCTGTGGGATGTTCCAACATTATGGCCCCTAACACCTTGAAAGCATAAATCAATATAAACTTTCTTCTGTAAGTCACCTTGGTCATGGTGCTTTATCATAGCAATAGAAATGTAACTAATATACACAGACACACATGAGAGTTCTGAAAGTTGTCCACTGAATTCCACAGGTAGATCATGGCACATTATCACTGAACCTCCACCCCAACCTTTCCACATGCACAAAAAAAAATACACAACAGTATAGTAAATAAAAATTAATCAGGGATGATTGAAAGCAATAAATAGATTAGCCACCATTTCCATGGTTCAAATAGATTAGCCACCATTTCCATGGTTCTCAGATAGAAGAAGGACACTTTCTGCTTCCCTCTATACCATTTTCTTTGGAATAGTGAGGTTTTCATGAATTTGTTCCCATAAGTCCCTTATGCTGTTGTTAATGGAAATAGCAATGCCTGCAGGGAAAAGATTTCAATCTGGCTTCAGAGACATCTTAAAAATCCATGACTGAGCTAGCATGTGTCTCTTTATGTCTGATTTACTTGTTTCTGTTTATTATATTATATTTATATGCCATCTGTTTTATTTTTTTAATGAGAGACTGAAAGTAGGTAGACTTGGAGAGGAAAAAGGAGGAGGTAGGGAGGACCTTGGAGGTATTGGAGAAGGGGAAACTGTAATACAAATATATGAAAAAAAAACTATTTCGATGAAAGAAAAATAGAAATAAATAAACTCAGAATTTCACACACAGCAAACACCAAAAGAGAGTAGTGAATCATCACACCTCACATTGCTTCTCTTTGTAACCTTGTAATTTCTCAATTTTTCAATCTTCAAGGGCTCATCTATGTCTGTGTAACACCATAAACACCTCTGGGGTTGTATAGTTGCTCTCTTAGCATATACTGCTTTATCTCTTGGCAGATTCAAAGGATTGTCATTTTTATTGACCAAAATTGGAATTTAAATATGAAATAAATAGAATAACTTTTACCTTCTTCTACTGTGTACACCCATTGGTGCACACAGATTCATGAATACACATGGGCATATTGCTAGCACATATGCTCAAATAACTCTGAATATTAGAAGAAACCATTAATGACAGATGCCAGAAAGAGTAAAGGACAACGGAATCATACAATGACAAATCTAAAGAATAATATGTTGATGGATCAGCAGATGTCAAATATGAGTCTAGTAAGAAAGAATGGCCATCAAGTCTATCTGTCTCTACCCCAGGTCTGAGAAACTACAAGGAAATTCTCAGGAAGGATACCTTCCTCTTCTTTGCTTGTGAAACCTGGATAAGTCATCTAATGGAGCTATTTAATCTATGTTGACCTCCTTTCTGCACCTCTGTCACCAGCTGCCCTCCTAGCATTCACTGAAGCCTTCAGTATCTGACTCACAAAACAGAAGGCCATGGAAGTCCAACATGGCTCTCCACCTTGCTACCCTGGCTTTCTGTCCAGTCCTCCCCCTGGTACATTTATTTTCAGTCATCTACTGCCCAGGTCACATTCTTGGCTTTGCGCCACCTTACACTTCACCTCTGAAGTCTCAGCTCAAAAGTTCTATTCTTTGAGAACAAAGCCTCAATCTTCCAGTTTTCTAACATTGTGACTTCCATTGAGCAATTACTATTCATAGGTATCTTAGATCTCCAGTCCGCATCTAAGAATTCACTTTGATGAAGATCTTCCTTCCTTATGGTAAGAATCTTGAACTCTACCCTTTATCTAGTGTGGCGCATGGTCTCTCTCACCTCTGACTTCTGCATTGCTCCTCCTCTCAGAATAGTCTTTTGTTCTCTGCTTTTCCCCAATCCTAAGTATTCCCTGTACTGCCTTTCCAATCACATCTCTCAGAAAGCTTCCCCTATCCTCCAGGTCTGAGTTACTTCTGAGATGCTCGTGCTTGTTCTTCACTGTGCTATACAGTGTCTCATAGCTCTCACTGTAGTCCTGTGTATCTCGGTAGACTAAGATATGCAAAGACTGAGAGCAGACAGCAGTATCTGCTCAGAGCCTGAACCATATGCACCACTCAATAAATAACTAGATCTTTAACATTAATGAAAAGAGTTGTATGTACATAAATTAAATATTCATAGTCTCAAATTAGGATATTCATTATGACTAGTGCATTTACTATTGATAGAGCCTATTCACCACCCTGGAAAGTTACTAGAAAACTAAGTAATTATAAAATTTATATAGAAGTTTTATATATAATATTTTAAGTGACTGCAATGTGCAAATTATATACTTTTTAAAAGCCATGTGATCTCCACTCCTAGCACAGAAAATTAGTTTCCTGATATCACATAAGTTTCTCTTTGAAAAGCTTTCTTCTTTTGGCTTAATGCAATGGAAAGTGAATTTCTGGGAGAGGAAACAGGCTTCTCTTAAATCTCCCAAGACTTGCCTGACAATTCACTATAGGTCCTATTGGTCTTCTAACATTTTCTGACAGAGTCTTTACCTTTAACAGCCTCATTGGCTTTATATACAGTCTGTGCCACAGACTTTTCTTCATAAAATCTCAGTGTTAAATTTGCTCATGCCACAAATGTGTGAGCTGCCTGAAAACATTGGTATTCATTCCACTGCTGGTCTCTCCATAAAAGTGGAAGTGTCAGATGATGATGATTCTGTCTCCAGAAAATGCCTATAAAATGCACGCAAATTGAGGGAACATAAAAGTTAGAAAGAGACATGTAAGAATAAAAGAAACACGGTAGGCTTTCATAAATGCTGACACTTTGATACCGTAGTCCTCGAAGACCATTCGACTATATCCAGCTCCTTGCAGCTGACACGTCAGAGTCCCTGCTGCTCTGGCAGAGAGATGTGTCTCTATAGAGGAAGCGTACTTCCAAATACAGGATAGCAGGCGGGGCATATCTGTGCTAGTAACTTCAAATATAAGGACAATAACAATTAGAGAAATGTACACTACCGAATATAAATTGCTGAGTGCAACTTCCGATATTCTGATCCACTGTGCATTTTTCTTTACTTTCCTTTTTATTCTGGTTGTTTTAAGACAAGGGCTTACTACATAGCCCAGGCTGACTTTAAATTCATTCTAAGTTTTCTACCCCAACCACCAGAGTTTGGGATTATAAACCATTGTTTGACTCTTTTGTTTGATCTTTAAACACGTGTCTGTTTACTCCAATAGAGCACCGAGAACAGAAATGATTCACCCGGCTCTAACACAGTGAAGCAAAGTTCACTGAGCTGCCTTACTGGAGCATGGACAACGGAATGGCAGTTACATCACAAAAACCCACCCAGGCGGTGGCTACTCACAAAAGCTTGAGAATCAAGTTCAAATCTTTAGATGTGATTGTGCTCACCTCTAACCCCAGAACTGTATGGGCAGAGACAGGAGGATTGCTGGATTTGTTAGCTAGCAGCTTTGCTCCAGATTCACTGAAAGATTCTGTCACAGGGATGTAAGGGGAGAAGGATATAGAGCAGGACACCCAACACTTTCATCAGCTTCTATGCACACATATGTGAGCACACACCTGTACAAATGTATGATGCATAGTATATGCACACACACACACACACACACACACACACACACTCGACATTGTTTAACATGCACCTACATATATATCTTTCCCTCTGGTCTTGATGCCTTCGTGTAGGTCTGAGTTTCCAAGTTTTTAGAATACTCAACACACAGAAAATCCTTTTGAATTTTCTTATTCTGCAGGTCTGCTAGTGGCAGATTATCAGCTGTTATCTGCAAAGTGTATTGCCTTTCTTTGTGAAAATACATTCTTTCTGGAGACAAAATTCCAACGGAAAGGCATTTATTCCATCACTGTAAGAGGTTTGCTTTTCTGCCCTCCTCCTCCCCTTTCATGTATCCAGTGAGAAATCAATCATCTTTGAATCACTATATCCCTGTACATAATATTCCATCACCTTCATCTCCAAAACAAATGCATAACTCGCTGGCATCCAAATTTTTTCATAGTGATAGAATTTTATGTTTATATATATGGCTTCCAATGTATTCATTTCTCACTGGTATTTTGTTTTGCAAGTTCCAGTATCTTTTATTGATAATTTCAATTTTTAAAAAATTAATTAATTTACTCTCCATCCCAACTGCAGTTCCCTCCCCTCCCTCCTTTCCTCCAAGTTCTTCCACCCCAACTCTTCTTCCCTCCATCCATTCCTCCTCACTTTCTCTTCAGAAAAGGAGAGGCCTCCCATAGATATCAACCAGCCCTGGCATAGCACGTTTCAATAAGACTAAGTATCCTCTCCCATTGAGTCTAGATGAGGCAGCCCAGTAAGAAGAAAGGGTCCCACAGGCAGGCAACACAGTGAGAGACTGCTCTTGCTCTGCTGTTAGGAATTCCATTTGTGAGCTAAGCTGTCCAACTGTAATATCTGTAGAGAAGGCTTCAGTCAGTACTATGCTGGCTAGCCGGTTGGTAGTTCAGTCTCTGTGAGCCCTTATGGGCCCAAGTTATTTGCCCAATGATATTTTTAATTATAAGTTTGTCTATCAAGAAATTTGAAAAATACCATATATTTTCAACATATGTCACTTTCCATTTTCTTCCAGCTGAGAATCCACATCTCTGTCAAATAGCCTAGTATGAACTCTCCTATCCTGAAATACATTTCTTATCCTCAATCACTTTTTCTTTAAATTGCATAACACCAATCGATGTGTCTTAGGATTCAGTATCTACTCCGTTTCCTTCCTCATGTCTTCCTTTTGTACTCTTTCTTTCTTCTCCTCCTTTTCCTTCTATCATTTCCATTCCTTTTCTCTTCTCTGCTTTTGTGGTTTGGGCATCAAACCAAGGACCTTGCAAAAGATTAGCAAGGTTCTACCACTGATCTATACTCCCAACTCTGGGTTCAACAGCGTGTTTACCAACTCCAATACAATGTTAAAAGTTATCACATGATGACACTGATTAATCTCTAGCTCAATACTTTACATTATGTTCTAATTATAGCTTATATATTTTTAGGCTGGTATTCTTAACATGTTAATATACACATCTTTTTTCTCCTTGGACTGATTTATAATAGTGATTCAAAATGACTATCTGCTAATTCTAAAATCTATTGATCTGTGAATTTGTTCATATGTTTCAAATGAATTGTTTTTTTTCTTGATCCAAGATCACAGTCTCAGAGAGCTCTGGGTGGCCTGGTTAGTTGATATTGTTCTTTTTATGGGGTTGTAATCTCCTTCAGCTTCTTCAGGCCTTCCACAAGCTCTTCCATTGGGGTTCCCAGACTCAGTTCGATGGTTGGCTGTGAGTATCTGCTTCTGTATTGGTTAGGTGCTGGTAAAACTTCTCATGGAACCATGGATACCATGGTCTTGTGAACAAGCACTTCTTGGCATCAGCAGTAGTGCAGGGGTTGGTGTCTGCAGATGGCTGCATCCCTAAGTGAAGCAGTCTCTGGATGGCCTTTCCTTCAGTCTCTGTCCCATTTTATTTTTTTTATCCCTGTCTTTCCTTTGGACAAGAATATTTTAAGGTTAAAAATTTCGAGATGGTTGGGTGGCCCTATCCCTCAACTGGGGCCTCTGTCTATCTACTGGGTTCATTTTAGAGCTTCACTTTGGTGGTCTTACTACCTATATTTATTTCTGCTGCTCTTTGTAGAGTGATTGCACACCAAAATCAGCATTTTGACAATTTCCCTAATACCTTGGGGAGTCTGCAGCACATCTTTGTCAATATGCATGGCCTATTTCTTTAGCAATCACAAGCTAATCTCTTTTTCCTTTTGAAAAACAATGTGAAGTGAATTTGACAGAGATATATACAGGTCCAGACAAATCACATTTGCTAAAAGGGAGTGAAATAGAAAAATAGTGTATCACAGAAAATCTGTGGATTATTTCCCATGCAGTCCAAAAATCACTGAAGAGAAGGCAATGACACACATTAATTAATAAGGAGTCTTCAAATGGCCTACTGACAGCAGCAGAAGTGTGAATTCCTTTGGTTATTTCAAGTGTGATACTTTCTCTGTAGATCATTTGTACCTATTAAAGATACAGAAAATATGACCATTAAAATCATACCCAATTCATATCTAGAAAAAAATTATATCTAGAAAAAATTCATATCTAGAAAAAAATTTCTGTCACATCTCAGTGTTAGGTTAATCTTTTATTTTTTATAGTCTTAGAAAAATGTCAAGAAAAATGAGAAAGCTGGGTTTGGCAGACCACAACTTTAATCTCAGCACTCAGGAGGCAGAGGCAGGTGGACCTCTGTGAGTTCAAGGCCAGCCTGGTCCACCAATCACATTCCCAGCAGCAGGACTGTCACACAGGAGAACACTGTCTCAAACAAACAGAGCAAAACAAAACAAAGCCAACAAAAAGTGATTTTGTGAAGCTGATAAAAAATGTAGAAAACTTGTTTCTTTCTATCTTAAATAAGATATGTTATCTTAAAATAAGGAATAGCATTTTCTGATTATATATTTTACCTAGACATTCTGTAGAGTACAGTGCTTTGCCAATGACAATCATAAATGGACATTTCCACCATTATAGTGAAATATTCTAACAAAATTTCTAATATGGGTAAAATGATGACAGATATGGTACTCTACTGTTTTGAATATGTGTTACATTAGATGCTTATGTACAAATTGTGAATAACAGTGGCTTTAGTACTATAGCAAATAAAGTAGAGTTGTTCCATTTTTGACTTGGATGCTCTTTGGAAGCATTAAATAATACTTCTCTTAATTGAAGAATGGAAATGCCTTAAATTAGTACACTCTTAATTAATTGTTCCCCTACTTACTCTACAGCCCAGCCACATGGTGTGAAGATTATCAAATTGTTATGATATCATGACACTGATTTTCACAACCTTGCTTGAGAAAAACATTTAACTAGGTGTTATGCCTATAATCTCAGTGCTGAAAGGCCAAGGCAGGGTTAAAGCCAGTTCCACAAAACCTGGGCTACATAGTTCCATGGCAGCCTGCGCCACAGAGTGAGTTTCTGTCATAAAAGAAAACAAAACTAAACTAAACTAACAGAAAATAAAAGCACAGATTAGGAAACCACATGCATTCTGCTGGGGTGATTGCTCATCTGTTCAGTCACTAAAATGAGAACCATATTATTACAAAATCACACTAACTTACATATCCAGGAAAGACCATCACTATCAGCTGTAGCCTGATTCATTCTGCCTGTAATACTTGGCAGGCACTGATGGCTTATTGCTATCTATTCAGTTCTACCAGAGCTGAACAAATTTAAGAATTCAATGAAATCTGCTTGTTGAATGTAAAAACATCATGTTAACTAGCTTTTGACCACCATGATGAGATCCTAAAGAAAACAACTTCAAAGTGGCAGGATTTATTCTAGCTTAGGGTCTGCTTTCAGTTATTGTTGGCTGTATACATAACACTGAGGTGCAAGACAGAATGATGTCAGAGGGTGTGACAGAGTGAGGATGCTAATGTCAGTCTCTGTTGTCCAGGAGCCAAGAGACTGTGGAAGAGGTTGGGCAATAAATACCTTTCAAATGCATGATTTAAGAGTAGATTTGTCAATCTGGCCACATTACTCGGTTTCCACCACCTCCTAAGAATCCATTCAATGAAGAATTCAACAGTAAGTTAATTTTTTGGTTTGGTCAGACTCCTTAGCAACCATTTTCCCAAAGCTCATCAACTGGCAATCATGACATTAACAACAGATTTTTGGGGGATGTGGGAACCTTCGTACCTACACAGCACAGGGACACACACTTTACACTTGAAAATTAGTTGCCATTCCATCTCGTTATTACTGTTTATCTTTAATTGCAAAAAAAGAAGCATCTATTCTCAGTGCTTTTGCTTCACTCTCAGATTCTGCCTCAGTGGTGACTATAACCAAACTAGCCCCTCTTAAATATCAGGCTTACTAGTGTAGTCATTTGTGCCACCTGAGTTTGTCATTCCGTTCTATTTTTCTTTTTTCATGATAGTCCACTTCCAGTAGAAAGACAGGGCATCAAGTGAGAGATGGGGGTTTCCATTCCACAGTCAAAACTCTGACCCACAATTGTTCCTGTCTGAAAGAACTTCAGGGATGGAAATGGAGAAGGGCCTGAGGAAAAGAAGGTCTAATGACAGGCTCAAAGTGGGATCCAGCTCAATGGGGAGGTCCCAAGGTCTGATAATATTACTGTGGCTATGGAGTGCTTACAAAAAGGGACCTCTCATGACAGTCCTCCAAAAGACCCAATAAGCAGCTGAGTCAGATGCAGATATTTGCACCCAACTAATGGACAGAAGCTGCTGACCCCTGTGGTTGAATTGGGGAAAAGTTGGAGGAGGCTTAGGAGGAAGGCGGCCCTGTAGGAGGACCAGCAGTCTCAATTAACCTGGAACGCGAGATCTTTCAAACATTGGACTACCAACTTGACAGCATACGTCAGCTGATATGAGGCTCCCAATACATACACAGCAGAGGACTACCGGGTCTGCGTTCAGTCAGTGAAGATGCACCTAACCCTCAAGAGACTGGAGGTCCCAGGGAGTCTGATGGCGTGGGGGTGTGGGGGTGGGGACACCCTCGTGGAGACAGGGCTTTGGAGGGTGAACTGGGAGGGAATGGGGTCTGGAGTAGAAAGGGAGAAAGAAAGAAAGAAAGAAAGAAAGAAAGAAAGAAAGAAAGAAAGAGGGAGGGAAGGAAGGAGGGAAGGAGGGAAGGAGGGAATGAGGGAAGGAGGGAATGAGGAAGGAAGGAAGAATAATTTGAAATAAAAAAATATCCTTGTAATGTCAGTTAGTTCATGAATCCTCCGTTTCATCCCTGTGTGCAACATCCTGCCTAAACTGTTCCTCAAATTAACTGAGTGAGCAGCTGTTTCCCTTTCTCACCATTGTAGAAAGGCTTAGAAGGATGCTGTGGCATCAGAAAAATAAGACTAGAATAAAATGAAATCTTTCTAAGAGAACAGCAACTAAAAACAAAACAAAACAAAACAAAAAAACCATAGAGCTTTTAATGTTCTCAGTTCTGAGCGTTTTGTTGCTGTTATGTTTATTCCCTACTCTCCCTGACATTCTGATGTGAGCATTATTTCAATCTGCAGTCTTCACAAGGTCTAAGCAGCTTGTTTGGCTATGCAGACACAAGTTGAATGAATCTGAGGCAGGCTTTATGGTGGCAACTCCAAATCTGACACTTATCGGTAAGTGTAACATGAAACCAGCATTGAGAACCACTGTGTTTTCCATTCTAGAGGAAGGTGCTTCTACTCAAATGCTTTCTGAGCCACCAAGCAGTGAAAGCTTGAATAGGTGGAGGTATATATTCATCTAGTTTCCTAAAGCAGGTCTGAGTGCTTTACCAGAGAACACAACTAAATCTACAGGTTCCTGGTCATCATCCCCATTGACTTTTTGTTCATTCTGCATGGAAATAACGGGGTCAAGATTTGAAGGCAAATTTCCGGCTCTTGGGTAACTACTGGTTTAAAATCTGTGTTGGTGGTAATACATGCTAGGGTTCTAATTTGAGGACAAGGATATCTAATGTGGCAGGATCTTTTCATATTAGGGTCATTAAAGACCTCCCATAACATGTCAACAAATTCTGGACTCTGGGTCCTGAACAGTGAACAGAGCTAAGTCCTGGCTTCTAAGGTGCTCATTCTGTTTTCTGGGAAAAGAAAACAGAATGAGCAGATCGGTAAGTCAGTAGATAAGTGCAAAGGAGAAATGTAAGTAAGTGGAAGGTAGGTATCTGTCACAGGGCAGGGTGGACTTTCTATCAGTAGGATAGTTGACTGTTATTTTAGTACTAAGGATGTTTGGGAGTAAACCCTGGACCATTAAGTCCCAAGTCCCTGAGGGAGACTTTGTTTGCCTGCTGTGCTGAAGAAACAAAGAGCAGTGTTTGGATGAGAGAAGAGAATCACGGCAATAGGAGGTACCAGAGGCTCAGAAAGGGCAAAGGAGCACATAGCTTGGAGAAGGCCATTACAATGTCATTCTATGAAATGAGAAAACATAGACGTTGCTCTGCATGGCTATCTGGATAAGAGAAGCTGTTACCATTGCATAGGCAGCACAGTCGTAGGGAAGGGTAAATACAAACTTCTGGCTAGATCTTAGAGAATTATGCAGCATTATTTTTCTAATGGATTGAATGTGGAATATATAGAGAAAAGGAAAGAGAGGGTGACTAGACCCAATTTTTGTGAACTTGGAGCCGAATACATTTTCTGTAGATTAATTCCTCTCCAAGTTGGCAACTTTGTGAAGCCTGATTAACTTCTTTTTTCTTTTTTCAAAGAATCATCTACTTTATACCCAATTTACTTCCCCAATACAAATTTGCGATACAACATTATCAGTATCAATCTCCAGGGAGTAGTACAGCTTTGTGATGCCTAATTTTCTAACATCAGAGTCCATGTTGTCAGGTTCTGGGAGATCCAGTCCTCAAGGTTTATACATAGGGTCTTAATCTAGTATCCAAAGCACTCTAGAATCTTCCTATGAATTATCACTCTTAACTTATTTTTTAATCTCTCTTTTCTATTGTTTTTATCAATGGTTTCTAGAGACGTTAACTGCCCCACAAAAGAATTAAAAATTTCACCAACAGAAGAGGATGCAAATGTTCATTATAAAAGCTAAGGAAATCTTGCGGTGATGTGCCTGATTAACTTCTAACAAAAGAAACATCTTCATGGAGGTAAAAAAAAAACAAACAAACTGGAAAGCATAGTGCAAATGACAGTGATTTATTAAAACCCACATTTATCCTGACATGAAGCATGGCATGTAAACCATCCAGCATCTAGACTCAGGGACCAATAGGTAACATGGGCCAGTCTGCTCGAGGTCATTCCTATCAGCAGGAAACAGCTCCTTCAATTTTAAAAGCATTTCACGATTCTGATACAGTAACTTATTACTACTTATGATAGTTTTAAAATGTGTAGACCCAGTATCATCTTCGGAACCACTTCCTATTATTCTCAATTAATTTAAATTTCTGTACCTTAACTATTCTTGATAACATAAATCATTCTGCTGTTTAGATTATATAAATCTATCTTGTTAGTAGTGAGACTAATATAAAGTTTTACATAACCTAATATATATCTATATATCTATATCTACATCTACATATATATCTGTGTATTCAATAAGAGTAATATAACCTCATGTGCAATTGTCATGTATAAATTTTGTTCAATCCTGTTAGCAGTCCTTAGACTAGATTATGCAGTTTGTCTAGTTCTCTTCATATGATATATATTTTCATGCCCTCTTTGCTGTTTTTCTGTTTCTTTTGTTGTTAAAACCCAGCAGCACAGACGCCTCAAACTTGCCAAGCACCTATAGTTGGCCAGAACTGTTGATCCTGACCCCACTTCCCAAATTCTGGGATTACAGGGATGTGGCATCATGCCTGGCCTCATTCTTGTCCTTTTTTTCTGAAGATATGTCCCCTACTTGTCTTTTCTCACAAACTGTGTCAAGTCATTTTCAGGCACATCCTGTATGAGTAATAACTGAATACAAATGTGTGAGCCGACCTTTAAAATACCCATTTTGCACACTATTCTTTATCTTAACCTTCATCTGTACTTTGGTCATTGTGTAGAAATATGTATTAATGATTTCAACATTTGAGGACAAATCTACCTTTGTAGTGTTGGAACCATGCAAAGAAACTTATTCTAAGTACAAACATTTTGTTTTCAGACTCTATTTAATTACAGGGAGAAAATAAATTCAAGGTCCCAGGCCCTAGGGGAGCTGGGGACTTGCCTATAACCGAATACCTTCTCTTGTAAACAGCTGTCTGAGTCCAAGACATCTCAAGGACAACTTGTAAGGAGATGGTTGTATGAGTCCAGGCATCTCAAGGACAACTTTTCCATTTTGCTGGCAGGGTCAAACAAGTTCATGTTCTCAAGCCTAGGAATGAACACCTACCCCACTTTTCCAAATGTTTTCTTAATTGTCTGTTAACCAGTAAAGAATATAGAAACTGCTGTTATCTAAACCAAGGTGCATAACTTGTGCAAACATACAAGCAGTTGCTTGCTATGCCTGAATTAACTACATGCAGCTGACCTGCTCCTTTGACCCCTTACCACTCTGACCTCCAGGCTTAATGTCTAGGAGAATGAATTAAGGACCCCAAAGCTAGTTCTGCTCTGGATATGGTTCAGTCTCCAATGAGTATTCCCATGATGAACTTATAATGTCAAAATACAGTAGGATAACACTGCAGCTCCCCCTTTGATTTGTGTTCCCATCTTTAAAAAAATGTATAAACTCCCCTTGGTGACATAGTACAGATCCCAAACTGGCACCTCCCTGAGTGCTAGGAGAATGAAGCTTTCATTTTTAAGCTTCCTTATCTGAAGTGTGTTTTCGTGGCTTCCATCCCGAGTCCAACAGTAGAACCTTATCTAATATGGGGTAAGTATCTGTAACTTCCTCCAAAAAAACCTCTATGTCTTTCTACTACAAACTGTATTTTCACCTGACTCCACGGGTTATTCAGTTTGATTTTAAAAGATCTTACATTGGATCTGGAATGGTAGTAAATGGTTACAATTCTAGTACTTGGGAGGAACGTTTGGGTTGTGAGATCTTCACACACACACACACACACACACACACACACACACACACACGGTTTTATCTTTCCTATAATGCCACAAGAAACTGCTACACATGGTACACATGCATACTTTTACTAACTGTCATGGATGCTTGGGACAGACAACTATTTATGAAGTAGCTAAGTTTGGCAAACTACTAAATTTTAAAACTGCCTTCTAAATGGAAATTAAAAAAAATCATCTGAAAATAAGAGTTTATGTAAAGCCCTGTTGTTTTTCCTCTGGGAATTCATTTGATTTCAAAGAAAGAAAAAGCTATTTAAAAAAATCAGATGGTTACAGAAACTGCAACAATATATGAAAAAATATTTTGTTACTAGATGATAGGGAGGTTAAGGTTTTTAACAGATACATTCTTCAACTCTTTAAAATATTTTTAATAAGCAGATGAACTAAAGAAAACCCACACAAGGTACAAAGAGATTTTTTTTCTGCTGTTTGTCAGATAAATGACAATACAATATCTCTAAAGAACCAAAACAAAATAAGTTTCTGTATACAATGATTTTCACACATTCTCTCTCTTCTTCCTTCCCATGTATGACATAGTGATCCACATTTCAAGTACAAAACACAGGCAGACTTCATTAAGATGCTGTCACAGTCTAATAGTAGCAGAGCCACTGAACCACGAGTGACTCACGAGCTGAGAGTCTGAGATTCCTTACCCTTACCACTCTAATGATCATGGAAGCTGGAGATTTTGTAACCCATCAAATGCACACGTGACAGGAAGGGACATTTATCTCCTTGTAAGAAGATCACAACTTTGAAACTTTAACTCATCTCAAATTTCTTAAGGGTTCTAATTACAACACTGAAGGAAAAAATAATACACACCATTCCTGAACGATTTCCTGACATCCGTGTAGATATATTACATATGAGCTTTCATAAGTTCCCAGGATTTAGAGGCAAAGACAGATTATTTCATCCAGATTTTACTAGTAGTTAAACTTTATATTTCCCTGATGAATGAGGATAGGTTATGAACCATCTAGAGATGCCAAGGCATGAGCAGAGGAACATATCTTTTATTTTCCCCAAAATGATATTCTAGGGGCTTGGGGTGAGTCCTCATTGCCTTAAAAAGTTCCTAGTGAAAACCACACAGATGATGTCCTTCCTCCTATTTTCTGTCTCCATGAATCTGTCAAGCATTAAAAGTATCTCTAGGCAACAGTGCTACAGAAGTTCGATTCTGTATTAGACAAGTCTTTAAAATTTTCACTACCTAAAACAATGTAGCAGATACAGTGAAATCAGGCCAGGATATCTAGATTTATTTATAGGACAAGACAAAAGGCAGATTAAGATAATAATTTAAAAACAATATTATTAACTACAAAGTTATGAGGTTAAAAAACTCAGAAATAGTGATGTGTTCTTTTAAGAGTTCAAAATTCCAAAAGTAATTAAAAATAAGACATTTAGGAGAAATCACAACAAGTATCAAAACAAAATAATTATAGAATTCTCAACTGAAGTTACTTGGGTTGGGAAATTATAAACAATGGGGTTCTTCCTCTCTGAACATGGACATGAGAAATAGAAGGTGGCAAAGAAAAATTGTAGTAATGGATCCACAAGGTAATTCTATTTTCAAAAGCATACACATATGTTTTTAGGAAAAGAACATGGAAAACTGTAGAGCAAACGAAAATGACTTCCTCTGGGATAACAGCTAAGTTGCTGAGTAACTTCACATATACTTTCTTATCTAAAGCTCTCAATCCTACATATTACCTCCTATCAACTCTAACTATCTGTGGCCAGGAAGTGTGGTGGTGTGAATAGGAATGCCCCCCCCCCCCCGACTCATGTGTTTGAATGCTTGGCCCCACAAGGCGTGGCACTATTAGAAGGTATGACCTTGTTGGAGGAAGTGTGTTATTTTGGAGGTGGGCTTTGAGATGTCCTATGTTCAAGTTATGCCTAGTGTGGCTCACAGTCTTCCTTCTGTTGCCTGTGGATCAAGATGTAGAACTCTCAGCTCCTACTCTAGCACCATGTTTGCCTGTGTGCCCCCATGCTTCTTGCCACAACAATAATGAGGTAAACCTTTGAAACTGTAAACCGGCTCCAATTACATGTCTTCCTTTATCAGAGCTGCTGAAGTCATGTTGTCTCTTCATAGCAATAAAACCCTAAGTCAGGAGGACAAGATTTAGAATTTAATTAGGCAATATATTGGTCAAGTAGTAGAAGTCAATTCTGTTTTAAGATCCAAGATCTTACCAGCACTAGGAATTTGGCTAGCTTTCTAGTACCAGGCATGATTTGCTCCCTGTTGACAGAGGCTCTAAGTCCAATTAGAGGAGCGGTTGGTTACTAGTGGCATGTGAATACCAGTATTGCACTTTCATAGATATTTTACCATGCTGTTTTGCTTCATAGTTATCACAGCTGGGTAGGACTATCAATTTCTTCCCTCCCTTGGCAGCTTGCATAGTATTTTCTGATATCAGGGAGGCTCAAATGCAGGAAGGAGGCTTTCAGGTTCCATGCAGTTCAAATAATGAGCCCCTTATCTTCACTTGGTTGGGTTCTTCAGCAATAGGAGGTTATTTTCAACTTCTGAGCAACAGCAATCAGTTATAATGTATTGGGAATCAGCTGGACTATCCTGTCCTTAAAAAGAGGTTTCCTATATGCCTAGTGCTGGGGTTTTGTTAGTCTATGGTTCTTGTGGATAGCACTGTCTACTCAAGAGGCATAATTTCTTTTAAAATTCATGTATTATTTACATATTTATATATATATTGACTTAAATGCATTATGCATAATTTTAGGTAAGTATAAAACAATCTTCTCCTTCCTTATTCCCTGAAGTAAGCATAGCTATTACAGTACACAATAAAGACACTTCTCTTTACAGTAAATGTATACTATCACAGTAAGCCACAAGAAGATACAACACAGAGATCAAAAGATTGTGGAGAGCCTAGCCCCGCTGATATATCTACATCCAACTCTTGCATCCATGACTTAAAAGCAACACAAAAAGATTAGTTGAGCCAGAGCACTGGGAAGTCTGGTGTGACAGTCTCTCTAAGAAATGGTTTCATTAATAAGACCAGAACAATGACAATTATCAATAGATAGGCTAATGCAGATAGGGAAAAATCCCATGGGGTCCTAACCCTAGATAAAGAACTACAGGTAAATAATTACTGCTGAAAGAAAAGAATTAGCTTCTCCTAGGGATACACCCCTCATTGGTTATTGAAGACACTGTGCTTAACCGCTTAACCCTGATGTCATATAAACATGCACAACAAAAACAGACTCAGCAGATTACATGTATACATGTGTGTATACACAACATTCATTGTGCAAGGGTAACAGGCCTCTAGACTTTAGTAGTTCCCCAGACCTTAGCATGATGAAAACTGACTCCATGATCGATGGGTTATTCAGACTGTAAAATTCAGCACATAGACAGTGCCACCTGCCAAAACAAGAACAGAGACCTAATCCATCAAAGCTCATAGTTCTCAGAAGTCTCTAAATGTACCAACCTTGGATTTTGGCTTCAGAAGTTCTGTTTCTGGCTAATTGCTCTTTGTTAACAATGTGTCAATGTAGGGTGTCATTTTCCCTCAGAAAAGATCTGGGGGCTACATTAAGATCCCAAACACCCTATGTATTTTCCAGCACACTTTCTATTGGCTTAAACCTGTAGATGAATGGTCTTCTCTCGTGTATACCTCCAAACACAAGGTGATCGAGAATTAAAGAAATGGTATGCACGTGGAAATTTTACAGTATTCTAGCATTCATAGTTCTCTCAAAGGAGTGTCACCAAGGCTGGCCAATCAAATAAAGTGGGAGCAAGTGTACACATCCAGGCTTTAAGGCACATTCTTTTTGTCTTAGAAATAGATAAATGCAAGAGAAGAAAAACAGTCTCATGATGTCTACACAGATGTTACAGAAACTGAAAATTGAGTCAGATGCTGTAAATACAGTTTACATAAATATGCATAATGTTAAATCAAAACAGATTCTAGCAATGTGAACACAAAGGATCGATATCCAATCATAGCCATAACAAATTACTATCCAATTGCTCTAGAAATGAAATTCCCCCGATGTCTCTTTCAGATAAAGGGTCATAGGCATGTGCCACCATTAGCTAAACACTATGTGTTGATGAAACTTTTATCCAAAACTAAAAAGAAACTTGCAATAAACAAAGAGATCAGGCCAATGTGAGCTTATTTAAAGGCAAAAGAAAGCAGAGCAAGGTTCAGAGAAAGTTTCCCTTTGCAAACCTGTGTAGGAGGAGCTAAGGTGGGAGGAGTTAGGAGAGGAAGAGGAAGAAGGAAGAGGAGGAGCAACAGAGAGCAGAAATGTAGGAGGATGGAGAGCCATGCAGGTACGGAGAGCAGTGAGGATTAACTACTTTTATTTAGGTTAGCTAATTGGGAAACCACTCTCTTTATATGCACATATTGTTATTAAGCTTTACCAAACATATAAAGCCTTTGATTAATCTTTACACATTAGAGTCTCATTTTTTTTCTACCGGGCCTACGTGGATGGTGAGAGATGGTCTGGGCAATGTCCAGCCTTGCAGGAACAGCGTGGAAAATTGGCAGACCCATTTCCCATGCTGATGTCTCATGGGTGGCAGGGTCGGTGTTTCTGGTGGGGCCATTTCTAGCTGCAGCGCGCAAGTGGCCTCTGGCGGAAAAACATGGCTGCTAAACTAGGCAGAGCCACCGCAACTTAGTCGGCTTGATGACCAGAGGCCGATTTTATTAAATTACTTCTACACACTTGGAGGCACAACAGGACATACTTGGTATGAGGTTGTGGTACCTGATCCTCTGGTTGCTTCCTAAAGGCAGAAGAAATGTTCATCTACCCCTGAATCTCTAGCGCATCATTAATTTCAAACATATTGCTTGATGAACATTTTGAACCAGGAATTCATAGGCTCTGAACAACAGCAGCAGTTTCTCATTATCCTCCAAAAGCTGGTAAGTCAGGAAAGGGCGAAGATGGGAACTAGGAGTAGAAATGCATCAACGTACAAAGGAACTGGAGTTTAGGATTACTATAAGCAGGAGAGATGGGTCATCACTAAGGTGTTCGAAACCTTCTGCAGTGCTAGAAAACACACTAGTTTACTTTATAATTTACCTCAGCTGTTTAAAGTAGGACTTAGGCCTTACTCATCTTAGAGCCCAGGTTGTGGTGGCTACAGGTACAGATCACCTGAACTCAGCATGTGACTAGCATTCAGAAACACATGACCAAGTTGGCCTTTCTGTCAAGATTCAGTTTTCTTGTCAGATTAATTAATTGGTTGTGAGGTTCAAATATGTACTTGGATTTGAATACAATACTTAGTATGCAGCTAGTAACAAATATCTGGAATACTG
>NW_021604592.1:5338367-5421583 GCF_004785775.1 Grammomys surdaster
CTCACTCTGTAGACCAGGCTGGCCTCGAACTTAGAAATCCGCCTGCCTTTGCCTCCCAAGTGCTGGGACTAAAGGCGTGCGCCACCACTGCCTGGCTGATAACTTATAAGGAAGAAATATTGATTTTGGCTCATGGCCTTAGAAGATTTAAGTCTAGGGTCACTTGACCCCGTGGTTTTAGACCTATGCTGCATACTGCATCACGGTGAAACAAAAGGCAGAGGCTAGTTCACCTCATGTCAGGGGAATGCAAAGAATGAGAAAAGCAGAAGTCAGGGCCCCAAGTCCCCTTCCAGGACATGGACCATACAATCTAAGTTTCTTTTATAAGCCCCACATCTTAATGTTTCCACAACTTCCTAATGATACCATAGACTATTCAACATGCCTTCATTATGTGGTCCCTTGGGGACATTCAAGATTCAAACCTTAGCACTCCACTTCATGTTATTTTACCATTCAACACCTGCAAATTAATGAACCCTTCAAAATGTGTGCGTTTATTTTAAGCTACACAAATCTGTTATCTCTTAGTTTTTAGCAAATACCTAAATGCAGGGGGCCAGCCCTGGGAGGTCTTTCTTGTTCAGTTCCACTTGAAGCAGAGGAAGGGGAAGAGTATCATCAAGGGTAAGACTTAGTCTTATGAGAAATTTAGGGTTGCTGTATAATAATAATGTTTTCCTCTCACAATTCTATGACTCTTTGCTTCAGCAGCTGACCTGCCTAAATTCCTCTGAGGTGAGAAACCATTTAGTACCTCATCCTAAAAGAGGAGGAGGTTAAATAAAGTAGCCTTTGTTCTATCTCCACAGGAACTGCAGGGGCTCTAACTTTCAGCCTGCTAATTGAAGTGTCAGGAAGAAAAGCAGACACTTTGAAAAGTGATTCTAGTGTTTATTTCTAAGTTGTAAAAAGTTTCCTATGAAGGCTCTCTAAGGGGAAAAGGCCTTGAAAGAAAAGTGGGGTAAGGGATCTAAGAAAAAGGGGGTAAGCATAATCTAAGAAAAAGCCATATAAGGAATGCTAAGAAGAGAGACATAAGGAGAATAATGCCAAGAAAAGTGGGGACATGAAGAATGAGTGTGTGAGAGTGCCCTCTTCTCTTTATTCTTAGCAGATACACATTACATGTTCAGAATACATGATCACATGGTAAAAAGTTTATCAAAAGTTTATGCATAAATTAAAATCATAAAATGAATAAGTTTACAACAGAGAATGTTTATATGCATAAACATTCTACTAATGGAGATAATTACTCCTAATTACTCCTAATGGAGTAATTATCTGGCTAAACATTTATCATCTGTCACAGCTCCACAAGTTCACGGAGAGTTAAAAACAATAACTAAGTTATTAGTGAAGTTTTGTATAGATAAACCCAGTCAATGTATTATATTCTATTCTATTCTAACACCTATAGTAAATCATTAGTTCTCTTTTTATGACCTTTGGTTAATGGTTTTACCTTTTAGAATGTGCTCTGAGTAGTAGAATGTCTGCTTACTCTCTCAGAAGCAATTAATTGGTATCACTTGGAGACTGGTAGAGTTCTCATTGCAGTTTTGACTATCAGAAAAGGATCTAATAGCAGTGCCATTATAAAAGAGCTTAATAAATACTGATATAATTTTAGGAATTCTTAAAAAATCATAATTAAGAATTAAGAAGTCATCTATTTGCCTATATAGCATCACTACATGACAGTACATCCTTGTACTTCTGCAGAGATTTGCTCAAAAGGGTGAACTAAAACATATGTTTAACAATATCAGGAAAAACATACTAATAGCAGGAATCTTTCTTAAAATGAATTATTCCTGGGCCTTGTCTATTGGTGCTCTGTCATAGATTTTTACCTGCTAGTTAGTAGCTTGTTGGCTCTTGACACTTAAATGTACACACACACACACACACACGCACACACACACACTCACTCACTCAGTCACTCACATTTATGCAAAACTGAGTATTCTTGGTTTTAAACTTGTTAAACATAACTCTCCTTTCTGTCTCCTGTGGCCCACATCAACTCTATCCCTGTAGCAGTATATTCCATGTGCTCCTTCTCCAACTGTACCACCATACTCTTGGATTTCGACTAGAACTTTGGTGCTGACCCAGCTGTGTTCTTTCCTGTGGACTCTGCTAGCTTTCCCTTCTAGCTAATTCTTAGTCCTACAAGTCAGCCACCTATACCCCTATACCTATATACAAACTCTATCTGTGACCCCATTGGGCATACACTGGGTTGGGACTCCTCCTGTCATTCATTATAATCTCTCCATTCTCATCCCAATCTCTGCAACAACCTGCTTAGAGGTGCCCATCCTCCTCAACTCCATTCACAGGAGACTCCAATTCTTTGTATAGATCCTGGGTCTCCTGTAGGACTTTCATCTCTGTCTCTCCAGAATATTTTACCTGACTGCACCTACTTTCAGGAGCCACTCCTCCAACTGTGCCACAAACTCACTAGGGATCTTGCTGTGGACAGGACCTCCTTAGCCTATCTCTATTTCTCTCTGTGAGCCAGTGAACTACAGAAGCACTCGCTACCAGAGAACCCACAGCCAGTACACTTACCTATACAACAGAGAGAAGACTATATATCAAGATCTAGAATCATCTCAAAAAGTATAACAATAGATACCCAGAAACCAGCACAAAACCACAAACATTTACAGCCAAGACCAGAACTGAAGACCCATGCATAAATCCACACACTTTTAGACACCTGTTTTTTCATAAAGAAGTCAGAAATACACTCTGAGAAAAGGACAGAATCTTCAAAAACTAGTGCTGGCCAAACCTGTATTGGGAAAAAGAAAACCACTATGATTAGATTCAAGACCCACTCAATGAGATGGAACCTATGTACGCTCAGCAGTATGCTTTATTGGCCAAGAACCTAAGACTCACTAGGACATGGGCCTAGGGAAAACTCAAATACTATTGTTCTGCTAAAAGTACATAGTAATAACATGAGCCTTAACATTCTGATATACCCATATGTATTAGTCAGGGTTCCCTAGAGTAACAGAACTTACAGAATGGATCTCTCAATCCTTTCTCTCCTCTCTGTCTCTCTTTCTCTCTCTAAAGCAAATTTATTAGAATGACTTACATACTGTGCTGCAGCTAATCCAACAATGGGTAGTTATGACTAGAAAGTATGAGAATCCAGTAGCTATTCAGTCCACAAAGCCAGATAACTCAGCTGATCTTCAGTACATGTTAGTATCCTAAAGAAGTGACCTCTAATGCTAATGAAGGAATGGACTTATTAGCAAGGCATGGTTAAGCAGGCAATGAACAAAAGTCTTCTTCCATGTCCTTATGCAGGCTTCCAGCAGGATTGGCCCAAATTAAATCTTGATGAAAGATGCGTTGCCTTGATTCAAGATCTGGATTAAAGGAGTGTCTTTCCCTAGTGCAAAAGACCTGGAATAAAGGCCTGTCTTCCTACCTCAAAGATTAGAAGTAAATATTCCTTTTGCAAATTAAGCAAGAATTCTTCTAGGTATGTCCTTCATCGTTTGAGTTTTAGTTCCTGATGTAGTCAAGTTGCCAACCAAGATCACGTCACAGATTAGTGCCTCACTAGGTCAGCATCAAAGATTATTTTTGCAGTAGATCAAAACTAAGGCAAAAAAAAAAAAAAATCTCCAACTGGCTAGTATACAAAGTGTGGGATGTTTTGGAACACTTAGTCCTCAATCAGACGATTTCTTTTCTTTCTCTCTTTCTCTGTGAGCCTATGTGAATCCTGCTCAGTGATTCAGTGGGCCATGCTTCCCTCATGTCCTTCATCTCCTCGGACTCCCGTCTTTCATCCTCATCTTCCATGTGTTTCTCTCGGAAGGGAGGAATACTGACAGAGACCTCCAATTTAGACTCTTTCAGAAAAATGTCTGACTGTGGGTCTCTGGCCCTGTTCCCATCAGCTGCTGGAGGAAGTCTCTCTGAGGGAAATGGAGGGGGAGTAGATCTTAGAGAGAGGAGGTAGGGGAGAGCTGGGAGGAGTGGAGGCAGGGAAAGTGGTGGTTAGGAAGTATTATGTTAGAGAAGAATCTAATTTTCTAAAAAAACAAAAGTAGCAAGAAAAAGAAAACATCCCATTAGGAGTCCAATTCAGTGAAGGTACGATCTATGAGTATAGCAGAATATCATTACAAATTATTTCATTGATGTTTTTTTCCCGTTATGTTTGGGTCTACCCTAGGTATTTAGGCTATCCAGTCTCTAGTTCCTGACCATTCAGGAAGTATATGCCATGGGCTCTCTCTTGTAGCATGGATCTCAAGTTAAAGAAGACTTTTTTTGGTGGCCACTCTCACAAGCATGGGCTCCCTAAATGAGATGTTTTCATCAAACCTCTCTCCTAAAGGCTCAGGGAATTATACAGCTCAGGGAATTATACAGAAGAGGAAGCAGGAAGAATATAAGGGCCAGCGGGGATGGAGGACACTCCATGTTTCATCCCCATCTTCCATGTGTTTCTCTCGGAAGGGAGGAATACTGACAGAGACCTCCAATTTAGACTCTTTCAGAAAAATGTCTGACTGTGGGTCTCTGGTCCTGTTCCCATCAGCTGCTGGAGGAAGTTTCTCTGAGGGAAATGGAGGGGGAGTAGGAAAAAAGGTCTTGTAGACACAACAGAACTACACACACGAGCTCAAAGACTACCTGCATATACAAGGCCTTCATAGATTCAAGCCAGACAGGATCCCAGTGCTCAGCAGAGCTGGATATGGGCTCCCAACCATAATCAAGAAGCTATCGTTAATATGCAACCACAAGCAAAGAAACAACTAGCTTTCTCCAATGGAGTCTCACTAGTAATATTAACCCAGAAGTAAACGGCCAACAAAAACCAAACTCAATGGTATTTTGTAGACATTTTGATTTCATATTGCCTTATTTTGGACTCCCCCCCCACCTTTGTCATATGGGCCTTTTGCTTGTATGTTACAGTTTCTGATTTTCTTTCACAGATTGTTTTTGTATGTGTGTGGGTTTTTTTTTCTTTTTTCTCTTCCTATTATGGCTTGTTTTGTTTACCTGTTTGTTTTCTAAAGAGAGAAAAAGAACATGTGTAGAGTTGTGTGTGTAGAAAGTAAAGTATCTGGACTATGTTAAGGAGGAGAATATGTGATCAAACTATAATGTACAAAATTGTTTTTCAAAAAAGCATGTAAATTAATAAATACTGTTGAACACAATGCAGAACATTCAATTGTGCTGATACTTCAATAATACAATATAGGAATGTTTATATAAGACTACCAAAAAAGATAAAATACAGATGATTCACTATTTCACAAAAAAATCATAAATTTCATCACTTTATTAGCTGGTATGGAATGAAATAACTTCTAGTATTCCAGAGAGAAGCAGAAAGTCAATCATACTATTTGGTTCAAAGAGATACATGTATTCTAAAATGGGCATGAAGCGCACCCAGACAAAACATTCTGTCATGTCTTCTGAAAGCAAAGCCTCCTTTTAGTATACTCAGGCTCACTGAGACAAGCACTTTGTCCAACTAGCACTCAGTTAACCTGGACTCATGTGTGGAAGCAGAGGGAAAATGCTATCAGAAGTTGCTAAGAGGATTCTTCTGTACATAAAAACATCAAATAGCACAGAAGGAAAATTAGCTCCCAGTGTTTTATAAACAAGAGCCAAGAAAGCCTGGTTTCTCCCCATCAGTGCTACCTATTCTGTACCTCCCAGGACATGATAAGCAAAAAGTGATTATTGACATGTTCACAAGATAGCATAAATAACAATAAAATATTTTTCTGTACAAATGATGAAATAGTGAAAATGTATACAACACTTTTTGACAACAGCAAAGTGTCTTCTGAGAATTTCAGAGAGTCTTGACCTTTTCTAAAATTGTAAAATCCCATACACACTGCACTGAACGGTAGCACTATACATCTTCAGCAACTGTGGTGTCAAAAATCTGGTAGCAAATTCGCTGCTCTGTTCCAACGGTGACATTGTAGGACTTGATGAGGCACTCTAGCCATGGGTACGCATCTGCAGACCAAAGGAAACATCCTTTAGACATGAACTAAGCACAGGACTGGTAATGCTGACTAATTTTAATTTTCCCCCCAGAAACAGATGAACATGATTGGGTATACAGAACACCCAACAGTAAAGACAGCTGTCACACCCCTACCTCAGCCATACCCCCCACCTCAGCCACATTCCCACCTCAGCCACACCCCACCTCAGCCACACTCCCACCTCAGATACACCCCCACCTCAGACACACTCCTTCGTTTCAGTGCTGACTGCTTAGTGGCCTCCCCTGACTTTTCCTTGATGAGTTGGAAAGAAGTGGGTCAGCCTGAGTGTTAACATGTGACCTGCCCTGGAGGAAGCAGCTATGGACCCCCACAATACTGGTAGCAGTAGTGCCATCTCCAGACTCTGAAAATAGTTTAGACTCAATAATAGCATCAACAGAAGGCTCAGGAAAGTCTGAACAGCATCTGGTACGGTTCTAAAGTCAGCCAAGGTAAAGTGTGAGACACTCTTATGCATGGCTGCTGGACCTAGACAGTGTACAGAAACAGAATCCCTGGCCACAGAGGATAAGGTGGCAGTTATAACTGGTACAACTTTGTCTGGGCAGGAGCATGCCTGTGTTTGTGCAGAGATAACTAAAGCTCATAAATTTTGCAAAGTAAGAATTGAAAATTCTGAAGTCCATTAACATGAAAAAGAAAACTCATCAATAAGTCAAACAAGATAAGCGCAGATTATTTTTAGTACACACTTCTTGTAGAAATCACATCTACTTTGTATGATTACAGCTTCAATGTCTGTATGCTATATGTGTAAAATCAGTCAAATGTACTGTGACCAAAACGGCTATATTTTAAGTATATTTCAAATTATTTTAAAACTCCCTTATTTTTATTATCTCAGCTACTATCTTATCAAAACATAGGTAACAGTTATTTTTCACAACCTAATCATTCTGTTGAACTCACAGTTGGCTTACTTCCAGGCTACAGATTAGAAACATGCTAGGTATTTTTCCAAGAAAAAAAAGGGGGTTGGAGGGAGGGGGGCGAGAAGGAGGAAGGGAAGAGATCTTTTAATTACTGCCTACCAACTTTTATTCCTGGGGTACATATCATATCCATGATTGTTTCCAGACTCTTCTGAAGGTTGTCATCAGTTAGGATTTCTGATGCTGAGATCTTGAAAAAGTTTTCCTAAAAATGATAAACACAGGAAATATTAATATTTTGAAAAGAACTTCAGTGTGGGGTTGGAGAGATACCTTAGGGATTAAGAGCACTGGCTCCTTTAGCAGAGGACTCAGGTTAGAGCCACCCGTGTATCTCCAGGGGATCTAATATCCTCTTCTGACCTCCACAGGGACCATGCATACACATGGTGAACTGACATATAGAGGGAAAATATTTATATAATAAAAATAAAGGTATAAATAAAAAAGAAAAGTTTCAATGCACAAAATTTCAACATCTAATTTGTTAAAATGACCTAATGTACTCATTAGTCTCTTACGGTTATGGAATCTATAAACTGGAATACTTGTCGAAGTTAAAACCTGATTCACTGGTTACCGGTAAGACAGCTTGGAGATGCACGCAGACACAGTAAGATCATGCAGCAGTGCTGATGGTGCTTTTGTACCCAGGAAAGTAAAGCTATTGTGAGGTATGATAGAGGCTAACACTAAGAAAACAAGCACTCATTTTTGACCTCTTCTAGTTGAGGTTCCAGAGAAGAAAATTTTCTTGCTTTGCCATTTATTCAATGTTGAACACACAAGGCACACAGCAGCTGCCTGTAAATATTCATTTAGTAAGTGGATGGATGAATTGGGGAAAACAGAAGGAAATCTCTTAACCTTAATTTGGATTGTTTTACGATTTATATAAGTTAAAGGCCCCCCCCCACACACACACAAATAAGAAAACCTGTTACCTAAGCTAGTCATCCTCTTAGCTTTCAGTGTTTCATGCCCTTTGAGAGCCACTGACTTGACTGTGTCTACTAGAACTATGGGCTACTCTGGGACATCTAACAATGTCATCTGAGGTTGATGAGTCTGGGACATGCATCATTAGCAATACCTCAGGAAGAGAGCCATCAGCCACATGGGCAGTCAGTTACGAATGAAAACATATATGACAAGTCAAATCAGGGCCTAGGTTAATCTCTCCCCATTGTCATGACTCCACACAGCACAGGGAAATAACAGGCTCTGATTGCCGGTAAAAGCTAATGGTGGCCTCAAGGACGAGTCAACGCGCAACTATGAGTGTCAGAAATGAGAGTGTTCGCTCAGCTTCTCTGCAGCTGAGACAACAGTACCTGCGTATCAAGTGATTTCATTTGCTTTAGATGAACCTGTGGAGGCTTACAAAGCACACTGAGAGAACTGCAGTGTGGCCATCCGCTTCCTAGTAGCAGAACTTCTGTGTGAAAGGGAGAATGATGCCTCAAACTTTAACTCCTCAAGTTTATATATTTTTTAAATCTGACTTATTAAAAAAAAATCAAAGGCAAAGACATAATATTGGATCTATGTGGTTATATTTTGTTTATCTACTTTAAGTTATTTTAAATCCTTTTAAAAACAAAATATAGAGAAACTGAGTTTTAGTCTTCAAAAGTTTTCAATAATTTACACTAAGGTAAAACTAAGAAATATGAATATATAAAAAATTTAAATATAAAATTTTAGTGAAGTATCTTTAGCAGTTCTGTTACTCACAGAATCCTTGAGGTAAGCGTCCAATACTCCTGTTCCGTCATCCAGAGTGAAAATCATCACAAACACATACTGCAGGGGCACAATGCCCAGCACTGGTGAAGGGAAAGAGCACATTACGCCAGGCAACTAGTCGTTTTTATAAGATGAACTCTATCATGTAGCTGCAAATGATGTTTACTAAGAGCATTTACAAGAGCAAGAAAGTGTGTACTTAGGAACTGTCTGCTCCAGTATCAATTCATGAAGCAGACCAATGTGTTTATTATATAGGGGTAGTCTCATGATGTAAGCAATTGTATCTTAGTACTTGATAGAAACCATAAAAAGTGTTAATAAAATGTAACACATTGCATTCTAATAATATAAAAAGTCAAATTAAGATTACAGTGTTCTAGAAAGGAGCATGCAGTGTTTTTCTTAGTTCATCCCTATTTGTATTATGAGGATAGAGAATTTTTTTTTTTTTTGGAAATGTTATTTGGCTGAAAGAACAAAACTGTTAGAATCTGGGATTCCATAATTTGCTAGAATGACGAGGAATGAATGAATTAGATACACCAAATCACATGAGAATTTGCCATTAGGGTGACGATCCTTTTATTGAGAAGCGGAAGAAACTGCATAGATGTACGGAATGTTATATTAGCTTCCATTCACACAGCCCACATTCCAGTAGGAGAATTAATTAAGCAGGCGGACAAGTCAGAAGAATAAATTGGCAACAGACAGAATTTTAGTATTCAATAGCAATAAAAGAGGAACAGCATTTGGGACTTCAAAAGGCCCCAAGAGGTTATACTGTAACAAAAATGTTTAACTTAAAAACTATGCTGAGAAATGCAAAAGGTGATTACCCAGTTCAAAGTAACATGGAATCTCACTGGACTGCAGGGTATGACATAGTCATATCACAAAGCTAGATAAAAAAGCACTCCTCCACACATACACGTACACATACATTTATATAAAATATTTTATATAACAAAATTCTAGTCTAGTAGAAAGAATCTGGGTGATCATTTTAACAAAAATATTCTGAGTTGCCCAAACAATACCTACAGTTGTCAATGTCTTTGAAAGATAAATTCTGAGAACAGATCTGGCCAAGTGGAATGCTTATGGAGGAGGCAAAGTAGTAAGAATGAGGTAAAGTGATAAAAGGAGGGAGAGAATTGGCTTTAAAATATAAACTCAATGGAAGCGCAATAGATACCGTTAAACCTAGAGGGTTTTCCTTATAGAAGATTAATGGATGCACACACTTGATAATTCTAGTAGACAGGACATTGTCCATGTAACTTGTGTATAAGACTTGGCTTCAATATCAAGGACTGTCTAAAAATTGCCCTGGTCCTGGGAGTTGTAAACACGGGCTAGGTTGTCAGTTATGTATGTAAGAGATAAAGACTCCTTTCTCTGGGCTAAAGACTTGGGTGGATTGTAACAGTCATCTCAACATCTCTTCCAGTGCTACGAGTCGGAAAGATCTGCTCGGGACCTGTGTTTGGGATCAATGATTAAATTGAAAACAAATGAGCAAGTATTAAAATATGAACATGATTACAATGCTTGGAAGTATTCACAAGCAATTTGAACATTCAGTCCTCACTTTCAATACAATTATTATAAACAGATTTCAACTTAGTAAAGTTAGTCTAGTCCTGCCAAAAATTATCAATAAATATTAAAGAACGAGTGAGATGATAGGGAGAATTGAAATTATATATCATAGCAATTAATCTAACCTTCTGCCACAGAGGAAGGAATCCATGGTCCATTATTAAGAAGGGAACTTAGGTTTTGTATAGGTTTCAAGCTTGAACATTGTTTACATCTGAAATGAATAAGTGAAAAAACAGTAAATATTTAAACATATAATCAAATTCATCTCATTATCATATCCTGTTCAAGTATGTGAAAGTCAGTTATTAAATAGAACAACATAACACTGTCTATACTGTAGGATGCTTGTGTCAAACGAGAATTATGAATAACTTTCTACATAAAAGCAGCTAGAGATACTGTGGGTGTGGTGGCTTGAATGAGAAAGGGCCCCTAGCCTCATATGTTTGAAAGTTTGGATCCATGTTGGTGGACTTTGAAGGAAATCTTAGGTGTTGTACCTTACTGGAGAAGGTGTGTTACTGGGTGTGGGCAGTGAGGGGTCACAAGCCCACACCAGGCCCATTCTTACTCTTTCTAACTCCAGTATGCAGGTAAGATAGGAGTCCTTAGCTACTGCTCCTGCACCATGCCTGCCTTCCTCCTGCCATGTTCCCCATGTAAAGGTCATGAACTCGGCCTCTGAAACTGTAAGCAAGCCCCAAATTCAGTGCTTTCTTTCATAGATTTCCTTGGTTGTGATGTCTCTTCACAGTAACAGAACAGTAACTAAGACAATCGGCTTGGGAATAGAACTTTTATGGTGAGAATCAGGAAGTGGACTTTAGATCAAATCATAAATTTGGTAATGAGTTTTCTTGTTAAAACAAAGAGTCAGGAGAGAAGTTGTAGGAACTCTGCTGAATTTATGGCTCTGTTAGCAATAATCTGATGACCACAGCCTTACCAAAACAGTAAGAAAAAATTATTCTGAATGAAAGGTGAGAACACTTAAAATTTTAGGTAAAATCATGGTTTTAGTAAGCCCATATTCAGAATCTATACGATGACTGTCATATACTATACGATGCCCGATAGCCAGTAACCATCCAGCATATAAGATTGGCATTGTTTTATATAATTTGCTCTCCCTATATATTAATCTATTTTAAGGACAAGTAATTCTACTTTATTAGGCATGATCGAATGTCTATACGACATAAAAAAAGATGCTTAGAAGTAAATTCAATACTACTTTGCACTTAAAAATTGGAAAATGCAGGGGTGACTGTTTTTAGGCATATCATTTAATCAACAAATTATACATATTTCTTTATTTACAGTAATAATAGAAAGACAATGGAATGAAAATTATTCACTAATATTAAACAATGATAAGGCAAGTTAGTGGCTCATATTAAGAGGAACACAGAAAATGATGGGTTTTGATATTTCAACTAAGTGTTATATAAGTCTTGCAGAAGGTTGAAAAATTTGGAGACACCGGGTGTTTTAGAGCAAAAATAGTTAATAATTGATTTTACTTCATTGCTGAAGCTTTCTATTTGTTGAGTATGAAACAAAACAAAGAGGAAAGCTCACTGGTCACTCTAAGGACCACAATCAGATAGCTATGATAACAGCAGAAAGTAATTTTATAATGAAAATCAAAATTTAGTTTGATTAGTAATAACGACTAGTAAATGCTACACCTTAGGAGAAGTAAAGGGAAACAGGGAGGAAAGACGAGATGACAAGGTCTATCTAGGCTGCAGAAAAGACTTCTCAAAATGGCGTGTTGTCAGGGTGACTGTTTCATCAGCAGTATACAAGGTACTTTACTTCTTCCTTCCAGGTCAGACTCTGCAGACCTCATATTCTTTGCCAGTTTTTCAGTGGCAATGACTCTGCAAGGTGCTAGCTCAGCAGTTGTATAATTCACTTACTGGATTCGCAACTCTGAACTGTCCCTTTAGGTATCAACTTAATTCTTATGAAAAGCAAAACAAAACAAAAACATAGGCTATGACTGAGAAAGAAAATACTCAGTCTTATACCCACTGTGATTTACCATGCATACACAGAGTATGTATATGTGTGTGTATATATGTGTTCTAGAATAGAACTACTCAAGAAAAATTTAGTATGGGTGCTCTTGAACTCACAGTGGGGCTACATCAATACGTCTAACCTAGTGAATACAGCATCCAGCACATAATCCTGTTGTCCACTCAAATTCTGAATTTGCTATCTCTCCCTAGCATATGAGTGTTGTGCTACACATCACTTGACAGGAAAGGATTAAAACTCAATATTTAAAGAAGAGTTTATTGAACCTGTATTGCATTAGTACAATTCTAACACAATCATTACAGCTCAGGAACTGTTTTCAACTACAACTGGTACAAGTAAGTACCTACTGCAAACACAGCAGCGCAGTGGAAAAACCAGAGACATAGTTGTAACCCCGGATCTTGAGCTGACCACATACCCATAGTGATGCACCTTTCCCTGTATGAGGAATGGGGCTGCAAGGTCGAGGAGCTCCAGATCCTCAGGGCCGGACCTCACAGGGATCACACTGTGGAACTTGCTGGATAGTTTAGAGACTTCACAGAGCCTTCCTCCTTTAAATTAATTAATTAATTAATTAATTAACTCTTCAATAACACAAATATAACTGGAGCAGTATGTGAGATATAAGTAACACATGAGCTACAAAGAATGGCAAAGGGAGTTGTAAATTTAGAAAACTTAAACTCAGTAGACAAAAAAAGAAAATAAAATGAAACAAAACAAAAAAACCTCTTACATAAAAATTAGATTAAAAACCCAGAAAATAAAAACTAGTATAATTCCATTCTTCTAAAGTTGTCATTATCATAGCTTCTCAAGGCTCTTTTCCTTGACTTAGGTATTAGTAGAGGACGTTCATTCTATTTTTATGAAACAACAGTGACATCCAGAGGCCAAGACTACATCAGCTGCACATAAGCAACCAGCTATTCTACATTATTATTCAATCACATCTGCTCAAATCTTGACAAGATCATAGACAGAAATCCAACAAGGTAGATAAATGCAAATTTTCATAAACTGAAAATGTGCAATTCAGGTAAATGTGTTTGGTCACACATATTTGACTCTAGCTGATGTACTATTTTGGGGAATTTAAACTAACAGTATTTTACTATGTGTCCATAACATAGTATGCACATAACTATGTGTGCACAGTTAACATGATCAATTTACAAACAATATTCTAGAAACCTAATAACAAGTATCTTACCTTCTATCAAAATTAGACATTCACTTGAAAGTGGGAGGATGTTATCATTTTTCACAAAATGAACAGCGACCTGCCGTCCTCCCTGGCCTTCAGTGGTCCAGACTTTTGACTCATACAATGACGTATCTTTCAGCTTGATGTCTAGAGCTTCAGTTGCAGCATCTTGCAAAATTTTATCCAAATTATTTTCATGTGGAACTTCTTGCCTAAAATTATTTATAATGGAGAATCAGAATTATTCAAGTAAAAAAAAGTCTTAAGGGTTACTCAGTATTAAAACTTGCTTCTCCTGCATAAAACCCAGGTACACTTCCCAGCACCCATATGAAGCCATGAAACCATTCATAATTCTAGTTCTGAACTCTGTGGGTGCCAGGCATACACATGGTATACATACACACATGCAGGTAAAACACACATATACATAAAGCAAGTGAATGTAGAACAAATTTTTTAAAATATTTCATATGCAGATTAAATCAGCTATGACCTCCTAAATTAAGGAGAAAATTCATTTTCAGATTTAATGGATTTTATTCAATAGACGCTCAACATTGTATGGCAAGGGAAATGTGTGTCATAATTGGGGAGATAGATTGAATCTGTGTTGGTGAACACATGTCATGGTGCATGTGTAGAAATCAGAGGACAATTTCCTATCATGTGGGTTCTCAGGTCAACAGGCTATGTTAGCAGGGATCTTCACCTGTTGTCCGGTCTCCTTGGTCCATGCTTGGTTTAGCATCCCAGGTTACAGTTATTGCCAGTACTAATCTATTGGAAGACAGCTATACAAGTAGCTCTGTCTTCACCCCAGTTAATCTCCCTGTTACAGGGTACTTACTTTAAAACATATTAACTTCATTCATCTTTAGTAATTAATAATTTATATGTCACAAATGTTCATGGAGTACAAATGGCATGGCTTAGAATCAAAAGGTCTAAGGGCTTGTCCTAATTCTGTCACCAGCTACTTAGAACTGCAGATAATCTCTTACACTCAATAAGATGCTTTATTTCTATAGTATAATCACAATTTCTAGTTCAAGATAATGTGGATAGAAAACAGATTCCTTGGATTTAAGGATAAAATTTCTCTAAAATACTATAATCTTAGATTTTTTAAGGAAGACATACATTATTCTAGAGATACATTAACAAATAACGTGCAAACACACAAATCATGTGTACATGTATGGGTGTGTTTTATACATGATACTACATGAGAGCTTTAGCTTGATGACACTGTCCTGATGTGGATTTTCAAGCACTCTCTGTATCTTTCAAAATACCATTTTCTATATTTCAAGGGAAGAAAACACATTCTATTGAAAAGAGTAACAGGAGGTAGAAGTCATTACCTAAACCTTTTTTGTGATGGATTCATATTAATAAGATTACAAAAATCCTATATATTTATATATTCACATAATAACTAGTGTTTGGAAGAAAGACATTGTACTTATTATATTACCATCATTCAGCATGACAGAAAATTTTCAATTATATGTATCAAACGTACTAAACCTTGAATTTTAAGCCCGAAAATAGACTATTTTATTTACTATTATTACACAGGAGCTTTGGAGGTATTTAGTACTTTCCCTTTGGTCATCAGCATTCTTTGAAAATACTACAAATTAATCAAATAATAATTTACTTATTTTAGGACTTAAAACTTCACCTACACAAACAGGCAACCATACACACATATGGGCATGCATATAATGAACAATATGACATGAGAACGTTTTCTGTTTGCTTGCTTTCATTTTGGGAAATACTTACAATGAGTGACATTTAGGACAAAGAAGTTTAACAGACTGGAAAAGTCTTCTGGGCAAATACGACCTCAGTTTGGCACGGATTCGAAACTGTTGAGGAGCTTTTTGCTTCAAAATGGCACACAATGGTGTTTTCTCTAAATGCTGGTGATCTGTAAGTACTGTAAAGAACTTTTACATTAAATCAGAATAACTAATGTATGCGAGTCTTAGCTATAGCTGGCATGAATTCTCCTGAAGCAAAGATTTACTATAAAATCAATCTCAGCTACAGTTACTGTTTCTAGATGGACACTGTGCCAGGCACACAGTAGGTACTCACCAAACTTAAGCAGATGCTGAGTACCTGGAACAAGGGGTAATTTAATCATGTACAATGTGTTTATACATTTTATACCATTAAATACTATCTGCTTGTATTTTAATATAGAAGTAATAGAAATTTCCATGAACTCATAGGAAACTTGATAAACCATTTTAACAAGAAAATGAATATCACCTGTATAAAGTGTCAATCAGTTCGCTGTCAACCTCTCAGACAATTCATTAGGCCACAGCTTACATGCCAACTGGATTTCATCTAACATTAACAAGGTGTATTTGCTGAAGAAAAAAATATCTGCCACATAGCTCTCGTCCTGGGTATCTCAAATTATTGAACTCTCTTTCATTAAAGAGTCAGAATGTGAGAAGAGAAATGGTGACTAGGAGAATTTAATCATCACAGTCATCAGTGTGTGAAAGAAAATGGATTCTTTTCATAAGCAGAAAGGAGCACTAGGAGAGGAGGAAAAGGAGGACGTGGGAGAGGGGATCAATCAGAGTTAACAATAGAAGAAAAGATCAGCAGGAGGAAATGTCTGGGAAATAGGAGACTGGAAGGTTGTGACAGCTGAAATGAGTCGACCTTACACAGTTTAACGCATCAGCTCTCACTCAGCTCTTAGACTATCTAACTCAGGGGGATACACTTCCCCAGGCTTACAAACCCCAGTCAGAAAAATGCTGCTGTACATAGCTCTAATGCAACAAAGCGTTCCTTCAAGGAATACATCTTTCCAGTGGCTAAGTGCCTGTGTGAAACACCGTGTTGTGCAGACCTGATCAACTTAAAAGTAAAATGAATACATGCCTCACTTCACCCTTGAGGAAATCTTTTAAAATATTTGAACTTCATGTAAGCTTAAAACTTAAATAAAAATTGTGAGAGCATAAAGATGTCCTGAATATGCTTCAAAAAGATCCACCAGCTGTACTATATACTAGTCTCTGCATCTACATTTATCTGTCTCTCTCCTTAAAATTTTGTAACTGAATTATTGAGAGCAGCTTCCAGTCTTTATGTCCTTCCTAACACTTCAGTATTTTATGAAAAGAACAGTCTCAAAGATAATCAACTTGGATTTAATACTATTATATGATTACCAGATACTTAAATATTTCCAACTGATTAGACCTTTCTGCTCTAATCTTGACAATGCAAAATATTTGTCTTTCATATGCTCACATTCTAACTTGAAATGGCCCCCAGTCTATCTGCGTTCACTTCATGACACGGACTTGAGAATGAGAAACTCACTGTGCTGAGTAAGCATCATTTGGGTATGCCTAGTATTTTCTCTCGCTCAGATTCCAACATGCATTTTTGTCACTGAAGCTCCTTTGTTATACTGTTTCTTAATGCAGTCTAAGAAGAGGTCTGTTAGAGAGGAGCTCACCCTCCAGGGGGGAGAACTGGCGCTGGTGAGTAAAGGATGTTCAGCATCACTCTACTCTGAACTAATTTCCAACTTAGCAATTAGTCAAGGGAGCAACTATAAAGGGGCAACCACAGTATTCTTTATCAAACATTTAGAATCCAATAGTTCGTTCACAAGTAAACCAATCTTTAGCTTCATGTTTGCAAAATGGTAAACTTTTAAATATCACTTTTTTCATTTAGGAGGTGTTATTTCATCTTTTAACAGTTTTCCATTTAATCACAGTTCATTCATTTTTATTAGAAACCTGCATTCATATAATGCAGTTTTGCTCAGTGAATTCTAACCCACCCTTAACACTGGATAATCACATTGTTCCAGATTTTGTATTTTCTATTAACTGAGAATTTTTTTACTTTCTGGCAATTCAGGATGTTCTCGGTTTAGCTCTAATTTCCTTCTCCAGATTTTAGAATCTGCCTTTTCTCTAAAGATACCAGGACTATCTTTACAGGTCAAGATTTGTCTGTGCACTTCCAGAGGTCACTGCCTCTGTCTGACAACACCTGTAATAGTTTTCATATAGACATCTAAAGCCTGAGTATAAAGCCATCTTCACTTCCAATAAAACATATATCTTTATTCTTCCATCCCATACTTACACCTCTTTTCTCCAAGAGGATAAACTTCCATTTTACAGCATTATATATTTAATGGACAACTTAACAAATTATTTATTGTACTTCTGTTAACAAATATTTTTTCTGAATTAAAGTTTTTTTTTCCTCCAAGTTAGTTAAAATAACAGAGTTTGTGTGGTAAATGTGTACTATTATTGCTAATGTTAAAATCTGGGAGCATAATGAAAATGTATTCTTAGGTGTATAAAGTTAAATACATAGCATTTTATTGAATTCATGTCACAGTACAATTTATATCATTAAGCTAATAACACACTCAAATGCAATAAATTATACTGATCTATAACTTAAAATACATATTCAATATAGAGATATGCACATGCATAGGTTTTACTTTATTCTACTACAGTAGGAGGTAGGGGGACCAAAGTTACACAAAAACACTAACTGCTCCCAGGAAATCTAATGTCACTGATGGATACGAAGGAATTGTTTGGGAAATGTAGACAGGCCCCTGCATGCTGGTGACTGAACTGTGAGGAGTCTTACTTGTAGCAGAGACTTGCTGACATCGTTCTTCCTCATACAGTGATACTGAGCCTGATCCGGAACATAAAGGAAGAGAAAAGCAAATCACACAATTACACAGCTCTTTAGCATAGGCATTAGAAACTTAATGTAAAACTTAAAATAAGGAACACTGTCCAAAGAAATCAAAGAAAGCAGAAATCAATATTGACAAGTCTACTCTCCTCACACTCGGGTATTCCTAACAAAAACAACAGGCTTAGTTATAAAATTTAACAGGCAAAGTATCTCCTTTCTTTGAGGAGAAATATAGAGAATTTTGAATAGCAACTTAGTGAATCAATTAAGGAACTTTTGTATTGACAGAAAGTGACAAACCAGGAAAGTTTAGAAATCAATCCATGTTCTGACTATTAGCAAAGGAAGGAAGGTCATTCACATTTTTGTTGTTGGGATTTTGTTTTTGTTTTTGCTTGTTTGTTTTATAAGAAATGGTTTTGCAACTACTAGGAGTTATTACTAAAAGTGGTTCAAAATACACCAATAACTGATTTCCTTGGAAACCCCCAATAAAACCATATTTACAGCCACTGGATGTTTTGATAGATACTGAAGCCACATAACCATGAAAAGAAGACAGACAATGCTTCTGACTCTATGTCCACTCATCAGCACATCTCTCAACATTAAGAAATGAGCTACTGGCTTGGCATATGTTCCAGCACAGATGAATCTATAGTGTGCCCAAAAGCAATCCCATTAAGATCAATACGAAGAGTACCTTTGAGAGATTTGGATGACTCATGTTTATGCATCAGACATCCATGTATGGGCAAAAGCCAATTTGGGCTAGTCAATAAGGGAGTATCAGTACCTTTTGTTACTTTTAGAAATGGACAAGGAAAACGGTTGCTTAGGAAATTCATGGAATTTTTTTTTTTTTTGGTAAATATGAAACACCACACACACAACAAAAATCAAGTAAACACTATTACTTAAATTTGAAAATGTTATTATATATTTAAGGGTGAACCAAGCTAGTGCATAAGACAAAATAAATGTTTAATGAACATACACATATACTCTGTGTAGTCACATGAACTGAAAAGAGAGACCTAAGCAAGAAACCACTGAAAAGGAAAGTATGCTTTTAAAATTATGAGAAAGTAAAATATCAATGGCATAAATTGTCCTTACTTGAAAGTGCAAAGCTGTCCTCATTTTTTGACTGACAGATACTATTTGAGGTCTGAGTGACTGCTGAATTCGCACATTCTAAATCTCTAAAATTAAAGAATATAAAAGCAAATTGTGTAGCAAATTCAATAGAAAAACTTTTAGCTATACCCCTAAAAATCTAGTTCATTAAGTTATATCATTTGGTAAGAGTCTAATCAATAGTCTATAGCTTTTATCCGATTATCTGAGACTTCTAAACCCCTCATAACCAGAAGCAGTAGGTTAGAAAGATAGGAATAGAAAACTTAGTCAATGAAATACTACCCAAAAAAAATATCTGGGAACTTAATGGTTAACATTATGAGTTACAGTGATGTCACTGAAACTTGGAAAAGTAAGCTTAATCTACTGGGATTGAGCCCCTTTCAACCTTCCCCATCCATCTCCATTGCTTTGTGACCCCACTGACCTATATAGATAATCTTTCTTGCAGGGACCAGTGACTGCCACACTAGCCTAAGGTTCAGGTAAAAGACCTTCATTCTTCTTCCTGTGTTCCACTCTGACTTCTCCACACATAACCTAAGTCCAGCTGTAGCCTACTTGTCTGATCCCCTTTCCCAGTTCACAATCAACCCTTGGGACTCAACATCTTGGTAGAGATGCAAAGTCTCTATAATTGTTCCCAGTCACTTCTTTCAGCCATCCCTTCTAGGCTATCTCAATTCTTTCCTGACTTCCCACCAAACCAGCAGAACAGTTCTCTACCACAGACCCCAGAACAACCACCCTTTCCTAGGACCAGAACAGCTTGTTACCAGGAATCCCAAATTGAGCAAAAGCAATCAAAGAACAGAAAGTTTTCTAAAAATTGAAAATCAGATATCTACAACAAGAAATACCTTAAATAGCCTATGCAGATGCCCATGCCACAGAGGAAAAACCCAAAAATGAAGAACAAAACAAGGTCTCCTTCAGAAGCACACAGGCCAATTACAATAAGCCTTGAGAAAGCAATTAAGCCAAAGCACAAAATAAGAACAAACATAGCAAATACATATATGGTCAAAGATCTTAAAAGGAATTATGAATAACTTTCTAAAAGAAGACCATGAATACAAACAGTTGGATGAAATAATGAAAACAATTAAAGATAAGAAAGTAGACTTTAACAAAGAAATGAAATCAATAAAGAAAACCAAAAATGAAATAAAAATGGAAATGAAAAACAAAAGTCAAACAACAAGAACAACAAAAAACCCCATAGGTAAGCCTACAGAGGACAGAATTTCAGGTCTTGAAGACAATATAGAATAAATAGATAGGTTTGTATGGTGGTTTAAATATGCTAAGAAGCCCTTGGGAAGTGGCACTATTAGGTGTCACCTTGTTGGGATAGGTGTGCCCTTATTGGAGGAAGTGTTGTCACTGCAGGGGTGGGCTTTGAGTTCTCCTAATGTTCAAGCTTCGCTCAGTGTGTAAAGGGAGCCTCCTTCTGGATGCCTGCAGATAAAGACACAGAACTCTCAGCTTTGCCTGAATGCTGCCACATGTCCAGCCACTAAATCTCTGAAACTGTAAGCCAGCTCGAATTAAATGTTTTTCTTTGTATGAGTTTACATGGTCATGGCGTCTCTTCACAACAACGAAAACCTTAACTAAGAGACGTTGGTACTAGAGACTAGGATATTACTAACATAGGCCTGAACATGGGTTCAGAATGTGGGTTTGGGGACTTTAGATTTGGAAAGCAGTGGAATGCTGTAAGTGAGGGCTTAATGGGCCACCCAAGTAGAAATGGGGAAGACATAGGTGCTGAGGGTGATTTCAACTCTGTGAGCCTGGCTCAAGGTTTCTGAGGAGAATAATTTTAGTATGTTGCCTAGAAATCATTTTTGTGATATGTTGGTAAAGAATGTGGCTGCTTTTTGACCTAGTCTGAAGAGTCTACTTGAGCATAAGGTAAAGAGATTCAGATTAATTGCATTGACAAAGCACGTCTCAAAAAAGCCCAGCAGAGACTTTGTTCTGTGGAATGCTCATTTTGATCAAGCATAACTAGCTTAGAAAGGAAAAACACAAAATGTATGGCTCAAATATTAAAGGGGCACAAGAAAAATGGAGCTGAATCCTGAGTTCATGGATATCAAATGGAATTAAGGGAGTAGTGACCTTGGGGCAAGATCCTACCCAGCTAAGCTTATCATGTATGTGTTTGCTGTTGAATAAGAGATAGGCATTATTATGACCTGGTTATTATTTTCATTTGGACATCAGGAGATATGATTGTGTGTAGAACTGACAAGAAATGGATTGTAATGGGCATTCTCAGTTGTCAACTTGACTATATCCGCAATGAACAACAGTCTAAAAATGGAGGGCACATGTGTGATTCAGATCTTAAAGCTGGAAGACATGGGCTTCTTGAAGCACAGTGGCCATGAAAAGCTTAAGTCTAGGCATGGTAGTACATGCATTTAATCCCAGGAGACAGATGCAAGCAGATCTCTGAGTTCAAGGCCAGCCTGGGACAGAATAAGTTACAGATAAAGAAAGGCTTAGGTATAGGCATGGTGGTACATGCCTTTAATCCCAGGATTCAGGAGACAGAGACATACAGATCCGAGTTGAAGTTCCATCTACAGAGCAAGTTCCTAGACAGCCAAGCTTAGGCAATTGAAGGAGTTGAAAAACAGAAAGCTGGTGATGATATAATAGAACAAAGTGGGGGAGGGGGGATGCATTTTCCAGCCCCAGCAAACAGCAGAACTTAGCAGTTTTGGCCATGTGGCTCTGACTTTAGAGTCAAGAGTGAAAGGAGTTACTGGAACAATTGATGCTGGTTACCGGAACTAAGAAATTTACACAGCCTGAGGAACAGGCTTGCAAAGTGATCAAAATGATACCAGCACCACTAAGGTGGAATCTTCTGGGGAAGTGTTTTCTGAGAGTACAAAGACATGCACAGGCTCAAACTAGAAAAAAAAATCCCAGCTCTGAAAAGAAGTGGACATAAAGCCCTTCCCGTAACCAAGAAGTGAATTTTAACTATGCCTGATGAAAAAGGGATAATCCGTTTTCACCAATGGAGTTCCACATGGTGTATCAACAGCTCTAGGACAGGTCCTATACTGTCCAAAGCCCAACACAAAACAGCCTTTGTTTTGTTGCTGTTTTTGTTTTGTACAGTGTATGTTTTGTTATTTTTTATGTTGTTAACTTTCTGTTTAGTTTATGTGTTTCAATTTGTTTCCCTTTTTTCTAGAGATAAAGAGGAAAGAGAGAGAGAGAGAGAGAGAGAGAGAGAGAGAGAGAGAGAGAGAGAGAGAGAGAGAGAACATAATAGGCAGAAATGTGATGATGAATATGGGAGTAGTTAGGGAAAAGAATATGATCAAAATATATTGTATGAAAACATTTAAGAACATAGAGGTATAGGACATAGGAATATAGTTCAGTGATACAATCTGCCTAGTAGGTGAAAGTCTGAGTTTGAATTTCAGCAAGACAATGAGAAAAAACAAACAAACAAACAAACAAAAAGCCAAAGGTCTTACACAGCCTGAGGAACAGGCTTGCAAAGTAACCTAATAAATACCTCAGATGTGTTTTTCAAAAAGGGATATAAAATACTTGCTTTTTCAGCTGATCCACACAAGAGCTTGTATCTGGTAAAACCCTGATTCCCCGACCATAACTGGTCCCTCCATGGAGATGGAACTCCAGCCTTAAGGGTGAACTGCTGGTTTCTGAATTAACAGACTGAAGCTTGGTATGGAGGCTATAGATTCTAAGAAAGCTTCCAACCTACAAAAAGATCATTTAAAAATCTCATTTTAGAATAAAAGGGATTAATTAAACATTTTCTGATATTTGAAAATTTCACAATCAATAGGAAGCAAGAACTAAGAATATCCAAGGACACTGTCTAACCACAGAAGTCAGGACAGCCCTGTGACTAATATCAGCTGCATGGATTTGAAACATGTACATATCACACAACATAAGCAGACCCAGTTCAGAGGACTGTCAATAAAATATAGTGAAGGTATTTAAGACTGAAATGAAATTCTATTTGATAATATTGGGAAAAGAACTTGTTTGAACTGGTCTAAAATAGTATTAAAAATGTGGCATAAAATGCCCTTACTATGACACATTAGAAAAATGTAATCATGTAGTTTCATCAAAATAATATAGTAGACTTTTTATTTCACAGGCTAATTTTCTTGCTAGGCACTGACATGCTCCTTAGCCCTCTGACTGCTGGTATTATATGTACACTTTTCCTTATTGCACAAATTCTATGGAAAGTGAAGTTTTAGAACAGTAGTTGTACGTTTATCACAATCTTGTAAAATACATTATGTGAACTCAAATATGGGACTGAACCAAAATGTTGAACTAACTACTCTATAGTCAGAGTCAGCTATTTTTCTAAATTTAGTCAAATCATCTTTAACTAGAGAATTTAAGATTTTCCTCAATGAAGACTTCAAACGAGAAAACATACTAGGGTGTTCAAAGACACTAATAACACTTAGAGCCAAGTGCTGTTGTATAGCCTCTAGTATCAGCTATGGGGGAAAGACAGTTTGTACCTGCATTCAAACCCAGCCCAGGCAACCTCATTTTAATAAAATAAAATAAATAAAATTAAGACATTCACATCTACCCAAAGGGACAAGCTACATAATATAAACTGCATATATTTTTATGTAGTCTTATGAGCAAAAAGGAATGAAAAAGAGAAAATTCAATTCATTTGCAATTAAACAGTATTCCTGAGTATGTGAATCAATCTTTCTCCTTTTCCCTATAAATTCAGTACAATTATGGTAACATTAGAAAACAAGCATCAAAGGAGGGGTCAAAATGGTGTTTCGGTAGAGAGGGAGACAGGAGAAGGAAGGAGGGAGGGAGGGGGGAAGGAGAGGGAACTAGGAAGAGAAGCAAGCAAGGGCTCCACTTCAGCCCTCCTTGTTAGTCTTCAGTGCAGGTGGAACCAAGGCAGTAGAGAGGAACTCGGGAAGAAGCAGCCATACTCCAGCACCACGCCTTCACCTCCACAGGCACTTCTTCTCGGTCCTTGTGGATGTTCTCAAGAGGGTAGGCAGGAGGAGGGATCCAGACTATTTTCCCCATGCCTTTACCGGCTTCTAAATCACAGGTGGAAAAGGGAATAAAGAGGTGTGGGGAAAATATGTAAAAACTCAAGAGAAATTAGGTACTTTTCTGAGGACTCTAAAGTGAGATACTAGAGTAATAAATATTAAAATGTCTATTTTATAAGCATTTTGGAATGTTCACTACATCTTGATTATACATCAGTACATCATTTCTATAGTACAGATGCTGATAACCTTCAAAGGACTAGAATGAAAGCTGATATACAGAGAAATGACCTACTTTAGCTAAGCTATCTGAAGTACAATTTCATTTACATTAAAATTTAAATTTAAGGAGATTTTAGCCAGATACTTAAGGGTCTTTCATGACATCTGACAACTTATTCCAAAAGTGTATATGGAAGAAAAAAGTTAAGATCATCTGAAGAGCAGGATGTGGGGCAAGGCGGAAGTACAATGTACACTCTAAGGAGGACACTGAGTATAGCTACATGCTAGAGCAAGTTGGGGGAACTGAACAGCAAGGGCCTGAGATTAGCAGGGGCTTAAGAAGGTCCCATGTGTAGCTCTATCTGGAATAACTGTGGTAAAATCTTCAGGAGAGAATGTAAATGCTGAGGGTGTGCTACTTATCACAGGTCACCTTCACTACACTACACTAGTATACAACATGTACAAGCCAGCATAGAGCTTACTTCTCTGAACAGACCACAGAGTCAATATGACAAATTGGTATTATTAGAAATGCCTTCTGGAGGCAGCATTGTATTTTTATAAAAGCTTGAGTAAAGATTATAAAATGTGTCTGATGATCTATTATGTTAAAAAATTGTTTAATTTTGTTAGTAATGGAATATTTTTTCCAAATTCTAAGCTAAAGAATTACAATAAAAATATAAAGGTGTAGTATAATCTGTTATAAAGGTTTAATCAGTAGATAAGAACTAACAATATATAACTAGAAAGAAATCACTATGCCAGTATAAAAAGAGTATTCTCCAATTTTTGTTTAAAAAGTAGGTACAGGGCAATGTTTTTATTTTCTCTTATAACTAACTATAATTAGTAGGCTTAAAAAGTGTGTAAAAAATGTGATTATGACTATATGTTTTATGCTGTTTTAGAAATTGCAGCATGGTGAGAGTGCACTATTTATGGAAGTTGATATTATGCTTCATAATAAAGTCATTGTTAAAAATACTTTTCCTATACAAGCTATGAAATTATTCCATGTATGTTGATATGAACATCTGTCTGAAGTCTGAGAATAAGGCATCAATGACATGTGACTGAAGACTTCCGATTGATTTGTGAGAAAGTGAATAAAACTGGTACCAAGGAATATTACATAGTTATATCACACAGAGAGAATTCTCTGCATCCTGATACAGCCCTGCAAATGCTATAGTGCTATGATGTCCCTGAGAGAAATGCCATGCCATCTATTTTCTTACTTATGTGTGCTCACGTCACCCTCTAGTGGACAATGTACAGGATACAACATTATGGCTAAAAAGCCATTCACAATATTCTTGACTGCTTAACCAGCAGATGTTCTTTAATCCTCACCACCTGAGAGCCTTTGCAATGAGCTAGTTGAGATTTAGGGAAGAGAAGCAGGGCAGGCGGAGGAACATGTGTAGTTAGGACAGTATCACGGGGAAAGAGAAGAGAATTCAAATGATATGAAGATCAAAGTAGACAATGGAGCTGAGTAAAAGTGCACGTCCTTTCTCCTCATTAAAGAACCCTTCCCGAGTACCATGAAAGCACCTTCAAATTTAGACGTATGGTTATTATTCTAAAGAAAGTCAATCTGTGTAGACAGAATCTTAAGAGAAAAATTCAAAGTCTACCTTCAAAAGTATTTTTCCCTAATCCAAGTGCCTGCATGGACATACACATGTCTAAAGGATAAGAAGATGTAGTCACAAACCCTGGCCCTGCCCTTCACGTTGTTTATTGATCTGAGTCAGCAAAGACATTTTGTAACACAATATGAGAGTGCAAGTGTTTTCTGCTCTATGACACTTGTTCTAGCACTGAACTGCACACACAGAGTTTTATTCTGTGTTTTCTCTTCTTATAAATAGGTTGAAATGACCTACAGCTAAGATCATTTCCTTTCAATGTTTATTAAACCTGGAAAAAGACATTGTATATTGATCTTCTGAATGCCTCACTTTCTCGTATAAAATGCAATGAAGCTAGCAGCTCTTCTCTCTTGAGGTAATATCCAAATCACTCTGCACATTGTTAGTCACGATAGTGTTATTTGCCATAGGAGACTTTACAAACATAATCTCTATCATTTATGAGTCTAGATTTACTATGAACTACCAAATTTCCATGGACAGTAAGGACGGCCTATACAGTATACAGAAACACATGCGAACGTTATACCATGCTAGAGGTGGTATACTAGTTAAGTAAGACACACACAGTTCATGTTGATACTCTATCCAAACAATTCAGAGAGTTTTAAGAAATTAAGTTAGAGAGCTGGAATTGGGGCTAGACCTTAGTCATGAGCCTATCACAGAGCTACTTGACTTCACTGAGACAGACCTGTGAGGCCAATGCCCAATGGTCCCTGGACAGACAGTGATCTGTGATGACCGGGGACCTCAGTTGTACTTTACAGTCACGCAGGAACAGAGACTTCTTTCTAGCTGTTTGGAACCTAGTGGTTCATGGAATAGGAGCTGCAGAGTAAGTACTATCAGGACCCAGAGCAGCTGCTGAGAATCTGCTTCCAGGTAACCAGACTCTCCTCCAGCATACACCAATAACCCAAAACCTATTTTTTTGAAAACCAAGCAAGTAAAAAAGAATACAAGGAGATTCTAAAGAAAATATGTGGCCTGAAGATATTTTTTTTTTATTGAATGTGAATTTTTTTCCTATAATAACTTGAAAACTTTACCAACACAAAATATTTTTCATCATACAAATTAATGTATGATGAAAATTCACGTTTCCATTGCGTCTAGCCTTCTAAGCTACTTGTAAGTGGACATTACAAATGAAAACTAGTATTAGAAGATTTCCAAATACATGTTGTTCAGATGCTACCCATTTAAATAAAATAATTTGCCATTATTATTATGTTGAAGATAAATACTGCTTTAGTGATGACTTTCTAATGGTTAAAACAAAAACAGGGGTATGAAGACAAAGTGCCAGAGACATAGGAAGTTTGCTGTAAGATTGTGTCTCCTAGAAATATCAGAGAAGCTAAACCCAGAAGTCATACCAGCAAGGCTTGCTAAGTAAGATCTGAACCAGGATGATACCAATAGTCATGCTAACATGGAAGAAAGAAAGATGACAAGGTCTGAAACTCAGATGACTACAAGCAACTGAGGAATGCGGATAGCAGGAGAAACAGTCTTCCTCAGGGAGGAAGGCATTAACAGGTTATCTAATACTGTGTGAATACAGTACACATAGGCCTATAGTGAGTGGCACCATTTAGGAGGTGTGGCATTGTTGGAGTACATGTCGCCTTTTTTTAGAGGAAGTGTGTCACTGTGGGTGGCTTTGAGGTTTTAGAAGCTCAAGTCAGTCGAATGGCTCATGGTGTCCTGCTAGCTGCTGGTTCCAACATAGAACTCTCAGCAACTTCTCCAACATATGTCTGCCTGTGCACCACCATGTTTTCCTCCATGATAATAATGAATTAAATCTCTGAACTTGAAGTCAACCCCAATTAAATGTTTTCCTTTATAAGATTTGCCATAGTCATGGTGTTCCTTCATAGCAATAGAAACCCTATAAGACAGACATTGGTATCAGGGACTGAGGGATGGCCGTGATAGAGAAGACTATGATTTTGTTTCAAGGAATGTAGACTTTAGGACTTTGGGTTACAACAGTAGTAAAATGCTTTAAGCGTGGCTTAACAGGCAATATTAGTAAGAACATGGAAGATAGTGGTGCTGAGCCTGATTTGAACTGTGGGGGCCCAGCTCAGCTCAGGGGAGAATAACATTCATATATGGCCTAGAGATCATTCTTCTGATATTTTGGTGAAGAATGTGGCTACTTTCTGACCTTGAATTAAAAAAATGCCTAAGGCTAAATAGGAGAGCAATGAACTAAAGGTTTGGCAAAGGACATTACCAAACAACCTAATACTGATTGTGTAGTGTGGTCATTAGTGGCCAGTCTCAAGCAGATCTACACTAAAAACGAGCAAGCTGAACAAGAAAACAAAGAATGAACAGTTGGAGGAGAAAGGGGACACTAGGAAGTGTGAGCAGATTAAAGAAAAGCCTGATGCTAAATGGAGTAAAGAGAGTGGTGACCTCAGGCAAGACCCCTCCCAGCTAAGTGTCCAATTTGTGAAAAAAGAAAGGCTTATGGCCAGGCAAGGTGGTGCACAACTTCAATACCAGCAAGCAGAATCTGGTCTACCCAGTGAGTTCTGTAACAGCCAAGTTTAGGCTGTGAAGGAAACCATAAAACAGAAAATTAATGAAGATGTAATGCAAGTAGCAGACCTGGGCAGCTTTAGAGTCAAGGGAAGAAGAACGGGGTTATGGCATAGCCCTCTCTACAGCTTAGGAAAGCTGCAGGGGCAGGCATATACCAGGAGTGTCCCTGCATGGAGGCCTACAGAGGCCACTGTGTGAAACTTTACAAGTGAGGCCTGGACTGTCTTGAAGACTCCAAGATGCTGAAGCTGCCAGAGCCGTAGGATACCTGATAAGGAGAGTGGGCAACAGGGAGTCAAAGCAGCCAAGCAGGGTAAAGTGGCTGCAGTCAACAAAGCTGAAAGGAGCTGGAGATCTGAAGAGTGCTTTGACATCAGACAAAGAATAGAGTTTGCAGTTTGTTTTCGGCCTTACTTTGGTATAGTATTTTCTTATTATATTCCCTTTCTTCTGTTTTGGAATGGTAATGTATATCCTGTGCCATAGTATGTTGGAAGTATGCAATTTCCTTTTTCTTTTGATTTTATGGGATGATTAAATTTTTAGACTGCCCTGAGTCTCAGAAGAGACTTTGCTTGAGAGTGTGATAAGCTACAGGGACTTTTGAAGTTAAGATTGCTATGCTATGGCTATAAGCCTATGGGGGCCAGGGAGTGGAATATTGTGGTTTGAATGAAAATGGCCCATACAGGCCCACAGGGCATGCACTATTAGGAGGTATAGCCTTGTTGTAGTAGGATTGACCTTGTTGGAGGAGGTGTGTCACTGGGGGTGGGCTTTAAGGTTTCCGAAGCTCAAGCCAGGCCCAATGGCTTTCTCTTCTTTCTGCCTGCTGATCCAAATATAGAACTCTTGGCTCCTTCCCAAGCACCATGTCTGATTTTGAAGCCCCCATGCTTTCTACCATATTGATAATGGATGGATTAAACCTCTGAACCTTAAACCCAGTCCCAATTAAAAGTTTTTCTTTGTAAGAGTTGCTGTGGTCATGGAATTTCTTTACAGCAATAAACCCCTAAGTAAGACAAATACCAAAAGGCCAACTCTGAAAACATACATGCAAGTAACATTTATATTTAGCAAATACACACACACACACACACACACAAACACACAAACAAAGGAAGAATGTCACACAATTTTAAAGACAGCAAGGGATGGGGAGTACATGAAAGGGGTTGGAAGGAGAAGAGGAGTGAGTCATACAATTATATCTACAAATAAAGATAATTTTAAAATGTGTATATATATCATATTCAAAGTTTTATAATTTAATTTAGACACTCATTTTATAAGTTAAATTTTGGAGATAAATATGAAGTTAATTTCTACATACCAAATATCACTTACAAACAGAATATACAAAACTAAAAAGAATATAAAAACAAAATAACATGCATCTGTCTACTTAACATCACCTTGAGGGATTTTGCCACTTGAACATGGTTATCATAGACTAGAATGTCTATCACCAGACTCTGTAGCCGCAGAATGTGACTCAAGTCCCCTTCAAAAGTAAGATCTTGAGTGGAGATTCTCCAAGAGGGAAACATAGTCCTGGTTCCGTCCCATACCTGCCATGGGATAGTAAAGGAAAGCTCAATGATCTTTATCTAAAAGCAGAGGCAAGCCTAAAATGAATAGATGTATGTTAATGAATAGATACTGTTAAGTATCTAGTCCTTTAAAATGTTGTGTATCAATCTGTGATTGTAAGAGGAGTAATTATGAACTACTGGAAATAAGCAGGAAAATGTGGAGATGCAAAAATGAAAAAGTCACTGTATGATACCAAGCAAAATATTAACTAGCTGTAGACTTTGGATTTTTTCTATCCTGTACTCCAATACCATACTCCTTCTTCCCCTACCCTTCTCTCTCTCTATCTCCTCCACTATACCCATCAGCTCTGGGTATGTATGGCTTCTGGTTACTACAAAAACCAATGATATGAAACAAACTAAGAAAAAAAACCCATTAAAACAATTAGATTGTACCTGTTTCAAATTGAATATAAAGAAGTCAAAATATGCTTAAAGAAATTTAAACTTAAAAGTATTTTTTAGCATCCACATTGTATGAACAGAGTAATAGAGAATCAGTGGAATAATGCTTTGTTTAAAGATTTTTGAGGGCAGGAAGGATGGTCATAATTAATAATGCATATAGCTGTAACAGAAGACATTACTTTGGTTTTCTTCACCAGTGTCAAGCATCTTACAACTGACTGTTAACTACATCTTTAAGGGATCTAAGACACTTTTCTGGCCTTACCAGACATCTGTATAAATGTACATACACATATATTCAGATAATTAAAAAATAAAGTCTAGGTCAGACTGGCCTGTGTACATGTCTGTGAGGATTTGCTTTTGACTATTTGACCGGAAAAGCCCAGTCCACAGAGAGCATCATCTTTAGGCATGTTGTCCTGAACCAAGTAAGAAAGCTAACAGTATAAGCTAGTCTATAAACCAGCGAACAAGTAACATCCTTCATAATTTCTGCCTCACTTGCTGGGCTGTGCATGCGTTCTATATCTAGAGAGAATGTGGCATGGAATATGATGTTTTAAGTTCTCGCTTGAGTCCCTCTGGACTGTGATCTGTAGGTATTCATCAAATAGCTCTTCCCTTCCCCAAGTTAATTTTGGTTAGGGTGTTTTATCAAAGCAAAAGAAATGACAGTAGAATATATAGCTACTAACAAAGCCTGAAATAGATTTATCATGATTACTAAAAAAGGGACCAAGATTACTATTGTACTGGGATTGAAAAGGAAAACATTACTTTGCATACTAATAAGTATAACTTAGAATAGTGTCTATTTTCCTGTTTTTAATATTTGAATAAAAATTATTTTGGATGAATAAGAAAATCAACATCAGAGAAAAATCAGTCATAATTCTATTCCCTCAAAGTAGTTAATAGCAAAGCATTGCCATGCATCCTTCCCAGAATAATTTTGCTACTGTATGCACACATTTAGCATGAAGATGAAGACATACTACTAAGCCGACTTCTATTAAAGTTTATTTTAGCAAGTTTAATTCTATGATTTCACTGTGTAGTCATAGAACATTCTAGCATACAAAAATAGTTTATAGAGTCAATTACTACATTTTTTTCCCTTCCAAGTTTTGACTATATATATAAGGTAAACTATTATTTCAAGTATACTTTTTCATACACTTAAAGTGATTTCAATAAAAGGAATTCATGAAAATAAAATTTTAAATGATTTGCAAAGATGTTTCAGACATATTAAGCTGACTTCAAGAAAGCCCTATTAATTTTCATATATTTATTTCTCAATTCTGAATTTTAAAATCAATTCCTTGATCTTATTAAGATCTGCTAATGTTCAAGTCTGGAGTGGGAGGAGCTTACTGGAGTGGGAGGAGCTTACCCGGTTTCACCCCTAACACTGCAGTCAACAGCTTCTGGAGGAGGAAGAATCATTTTCTTTGGGAATGTGACCATTGGTGGGTTTACTATGGCCCAGTGAATGACTCACATTCAAGGATATATTGGCAGAACTAAATGACCTTAGTGAGTTATTGAAAACAAAACAAAAACAAACAAACAAGAACATTAAAAAAAGGAAGGAAAGGACATGAAAGTAGGAATGAGATGTTTTGTGGGGATGAATGAGAAGCTAAAGGGAGAAATGGGAGGTAGATACAACATTTTATTATACGTATTTATGAAATTCTCAAAGAATACATCTAAAACGACAATATAATAAACTCTTCAACCAAGGATGACCTATCAGATAATGGGTTATCTACTAAAATGGGCTATAGGCATATATTAGTTCTTTAGAAAGAAATATGCATTTTTGACTGTATCAGCTACAGGGTAGTAACAGTCATTAACAGTCAACAAGTGCTATCTGCAAAGAGCCAGTGTTTTTGTTCTTAGTAATATTCAATGTTTTAATAAACAGCCATGTGTTATGGAAGTTACATAACACATGCTAGGGAACATAAGTGATTTATCTAAGATTCCTTCTAACTGTAGATGATTTTATGTTTGTTTGGTTTAGCTTTATTTACTTGACTTACTTTTCTTTAAAATAAAAATTTATTTCTATGCTCTATGTTTATATAAAGCTATCAACTACAAAAACTTGGTATTTTATTCAATGATTTCTACTTTCACTGTTCCTTTATAATGTGTCAGCAGTAATCGCAATGCTAGGCCCTATCTTGTATAAGGACTATGACATTGTAGTTCTTGTCTAATTATTCCAAATAAACAGACAACAGAGAATTAAACAAGGATCTCAGTCAAGGAGGTGCCACTAAAAAACTCTCTATCATATAGTCAAGCAAGGAAAAAGATTAAGTAACTACCTTCCCTAGGTTTTCCATGGTGTAGGAATAAATGAAGATTACATAGTGTTTATGGGACTACATTTTTTTTTCCTGGTTGATTTAAAAACAAAACAGAGATACCAACAAATGTTTCAAGGTTATTTATGCCCATTCGCATGAACCAGGCAGTGAAAAACATGGGGACAGAACTTAATGGCCATAAGAAAGGAAGGTAATTGTTGACAACAGAGTTGACTTCCACAAAGCAGCAGAAGTCCCAACACAGAAGTGGCATTCTTCTCTAAGTCATTATTATTAAAAGAAGTGAGTGTCAGACTGTTTCTAAAATTCGTACTTGATGATTTTGTTTTTCTCTGAAGGAAAAGCACAGGGAAATGCAGGAGTAGAGCTATGTAAAAAGGGGCAGGGTGCCTCAACAACAATTCATTCAGTTAAAAAAACAACAATTCATTCAGTATGAAAAGCAGTCTATATTCTCGGAATGCTACAGGCTCCTTAACGACAGTTAGGTGGCACTAAAGCACGACTTCAGGTATTTCAAGCATACCTTCAGAAGAAATGCTGGTCCATCCAGTTGTGCTTTCCCCAGCAGCTGACAGGTCAGGTCATAATACTGCATGGGCTGAGCATCGCACAGCTGCACTAAGGTTGAAGAGGCTGACATGTGCCTGGATGCCCAAGCCCGCAGAGCTTCTACCATCTTTTGGTCCTGAGGAGTGAAGCTAAAAACTTTGCTTGAGGTACGTGCTATGACAGGTGTCCCTAAAGTTCCTTCAAATGTCAAAGATGCGAAACCAGAGCTGTTGATTCCCTGAAGCTCGTTTTTATATACTTGGATCTGCGAAAGTGGGACAAAGTAGAAAATAAATAAAACTCAGGAAACAAAGACACTGGAGATCATACATTTTTCTGGTATAGGTAACAGAGTAATTGTCTTTTATCCATTTAATTAGCTCACAAAACATGTCAGGATATAAAACTATGCAAAATTTAAAACATTAAAAAAATGTATACTTTAGAAAAATAGTATCCAAATCCTATTAAACTTGAATTTTTACAGGTATAAGGTTTTATTAACCATAATTTTTGATAAGGTAAAGGAATAGTGTGCTAGCTATTAATGTGGCATAGCAAAATTCTGAAGACACAAATGTGTGAAGTATTGCACACAACAGAGGCTAAGGCATTTGTATGACTGAATATGCTGAAGCATGTTGTGAGGACTTTCTCTGTATAAGTCTGTGGGTTCCTTTACAAATATACACCTATCAAATATGTAGTGTTAATATTTTGTTCATGAACTCACTTGTTCATATGAAAGACTTCCTCATGCATTAAAAGCTCTGGTAATAGTCTATGACTGTAAACAAAGTAATTATTCCATTTTCTGTTTATTTGATAAAAAAAATTTCCTATACTTTATGAATTTGCATTTGTTTTCATATTTAAAGTGAAATTTGTAGGCAGCACATATTTGATTCTTGATATTTATTTAACTTATATTTTCCGGTAGTACTCAAGCCCTATATAAGCATTATAGTTATGGGTAAGTGTCCTCTTCCACCTCACTGCTTTACTTCTGTTCCTCACTCTCGTTTTTTAAACATTTGTTTCCTATTGTTCTTTTTTTTCCAACCTTATGGAATTCTTGACACTTATTTACTTTCTTAGGTATAAATGGATGTTTACACCATGGTGTGTACAGAACCACTACTGTGGTTCTAGACTCTCTCTGCTTTAAATTTCCCACTTTCCTCTATATACTCTGTACTACACAACTGTCAACAGGTCAGTGCTGTAATTCTACCTAATCATCCCATCTGTCCCTTGTACTACTGTTATTGTACAGTACCACTGCTTTTGTTTAAGTCATTTACCTCTTAGTGAAATTATTAAGATAAATTCAAAAAACCACTCATATATACTTACAGTCAAATAGTTTTGCAATTTCTTAACCAATTTCTAGTTGAAAGGGCCCATGCTACTGAAGAACAGTTTAGCTAAATATAACATTCTAGGTTCATCAGTTTTTATCAGAGAACATTGCTATTGTTGCCTATATGGAATGTGCTATTTTTCTTCCAGCTGATTTGCGTTTCCCTGTGCTTTTCAATGCTTTTCTACTCATTAACTTATTAAGATTTGTCTTGCTGACTTAAATATATTTCCCCTTTTATTTTTTCTCCTGAACGTTAAGCTACACACTGTATTACTCAATATTGCTGCAAAGGTCATTATGGTCTATTTATTTTTATCTACTATGTCTTTATACCTGGTAGTGTCAGTGGATCTACCTTCAATAAGTAAACCTTATTAATGTGTACAGTGGAATTTTCATCTGTTGTTCCTTTCAGGTACTGCCCTTCTTGTTCAGTTTCTATTTCTCTGTTTTGACTGTTGATTTATTTTTACTTGTTTAACATTTAAATTTGCTGAACATACTTTTTAAAAAAACTTGTAATATCTACTATAAAACTGTTTAGTAGACTCAATGTCTGGGTTCCCATGGAATTTGTTTGGAAAGTCCATTTTTTTAAAAAAAAAAAAACTTTCTTTTTCTACCTCTTGGTAGTAAGCTCCTATACTCATAGTAAGCACTCTTTTCTTGATGATTAGGAACTGTAGAGCAACATCTCAAAGGTTCTGAAGGTTGCCTCCTCCTATGGACACAGTTCTGTTCCTTTTGGCAACTTGCTAGCTGAGCACCTAAAACTGACAAAAGACTGAATTTATGCTCTCTTTAGGGTGAATCTGGAGAAAGCACATGGTGTCCCCCAAGCTCTCTGCCTTAGTGGGACTCATCCTGCAATCTTAGTAGGACTTATAGTTCTTGACAGACTATGAGTCCAAGAAGCCTTTTCCTAGAAGGATGCCCTTCATGAGATAAGGTAGAGCTTTGCGGGGTCTTACCAGACTTGTACAAAGGCCTAGTTATGGTTTGTGTGAAAGGCTCACTACAGGCTTGTGTGGTAACACTGGCTGTACCGACTATGGAATACAGGGCCTCAGTGCTAGTACTTGGTACCTACCACCTCTAGTTCTAGACTTGCTTTCTTCTGCTCCTTATTCTGGCAATCACCTGAGACAGACTGCTGCCAGCCTCTCTACCATGAGAATGAGCCCAAATGAACTGCCTTTTTATAAGCTGTGCCTGTCGGGCATTTTGTCCCAATAACAAGGCCAGTGTTAAAGAGGTAGAACATTGGTTATCCTTGACTAGACTAGACCTCCAGCATCTCTACTGTTACATCTGTTTCCTATTCAACTGCAATTCTCCTAACAGAAAATCCTTAAGTGACCTTGTTTGGCCTGTACAGAACAGTTCTCAGTCGTATCCTGGGGCCAAATGCCCCTAAAGCCAGCATACTTCTGGATACAACTGCATACCTTTTTCTATCTAGAAAGAGTCAAGTTCTTTTAGCTGGGTGGAGTTTTAGTCTTCCCTTCCTCAGCTGACTAGAACTATGCAACTGGTTTCAGGAGTCTGAAGCCAGTCAGAGCAACAAAGTAAGAACCCCGTACTAAATTAAATTAAATTAAATTAAATTAATCAAAAATAAGTTACAAGAATGTATCCTATCTTTTGCAAATTATACATGGAAACTTGAAAACATCAACCATATTTGGAAATAACAGGACAAACTAGAATCAATCAGAATTAAGGCTAGTAATACATGTCTAGGGAAAGAGGACATGCAATTTATTTAATTGAAGAGAAGTCTAGCTGCTAAAGAAGCCTGATACTATTTACATTTCTTATCTCTTTAAATGCTTACTGTCACATTTTAACAAGGCAGCCATATAATTAGTACTAACTTCTGTTGTGAACAATGCAGACTTCTTGTCTAATAATGTAGTTTGCAGAAAGGATGAATTATACCTTCAGCCTGTGGAAGCGAACAATGTCTCCAACTTTATAAATGATCGGAAGGGCTTCATAGTTTCCACTAAAGAGCATGCACGTTAACTTCACATTTGTCTGGTCCACAATTGTTACGACTGAGCAATAATCTGGGAAACAAAAAATATTTAACAAAAAAATTAAAGTATTTCAATGCATCTGGTAAAAGTAGAATATGCTTATTTTATTCATTTCTATTATTAAGAATTCTAAGAAGAAAATGAGATAAAGACATGTTTTTGGTTTTCAATATGATTGTGAAATTAATCTGCAAAAGTGACCCACAAAATTTAACCTTAAAGACATATAATGAAACAAAAATCAGTAATCTACATTATTTTTATGGAGAAGAAATAACTTTTTAGTTAAAGTATGAAAGTCATGAAAGAGATGAATATATTCAAGTAAACAACATAAAACTTGTAAAATAAAGATAATTATACATATAGTGAGGGCTATGGGAATAAAAATGTTTGTCTAACATGACCAGCTCAAAACACACATTGTACCTCACACAATAATAGTGGGAGACTTCAACACCCCACTCTCATCAATGGACAGGCCATTGAAACAGAAACTAAACAGAAACACAGTAAAACTAAGAGAAATTATAAACCAAATGGATTTAGGAGATATTTATAGAACATTTCATCAAAAAACAAAAGAATATACCTTCTCAGGACCTCACAGTACCTTCTCGAAAACTGACCATATAATTGGTCACAAAATAGGCCTCAACAGATACAAGAAGACTAAAATAATCCCATGCATCCTATCAGATCACCATGGTCTAAGGCTTGTCTTCAATAATGATAAAATCAATGGAAAGCCCACATACAGGTGAAACTGAACAAGGCTCTACTCAATGATAATTTTGTCAGGGAAGAAATAAAGAAAGAAAATAAAGATTTTTTTAGAATTTAATGAAAATGAGGACACATCATATCAATACTTGTGGGACACAATGAAAGCAGTGCTAAGAGGAAAACTCATAGCTCTAAGTGCTTACAAAACAAAACAAAAACTGCAGAGAGCACACAATAGCAGCTTGACAGCACACCTGAAAAAACCAAAAAGAAGCAAATGCACCCAGGAGTAGACAGCAGAAAATAATCAAACTCAGGGCTGAAATCAACCAAGCAGAAACAAAAAGAACTATACAAGGAATCAACAAAACCGAGAGCTGGTTCTTTGAGAAAATCAACAAGATAGATAAACCCTTAGCCAGACTAAGCAGAGGGCACAGAGACAGTATCCAAATTAATAAAATCAGAACTGAAAAGGAAGACATAAGGAAATTCAAAAAATCATCAGATCCTACTACAAAAGCCTATACTCAACAAAACTGGAAAACCTGGATGAAATGGACAATTTCCTAGACAGATACCAGATGAATAAGGCCCTGGGTTTAATCTCAGCATTATATGAGGGAAAGAGGGAGGGAGGGAGGGAGGGAGAGAGGGACAAGGGGAGAAAGAGAGAGAGACAGATAGACAGAGACAGACAGAGACAGAGACAGAGAGAGGGAACAAATGCAGAAAATGTAAAAAGTCATAGTTGTATTGTACAGATATGAATGATCAGAAAGTTTACAAATTCCTGCCAGAGTAAGCATTTAATAAAAATCAAGAATTTATATAAAACTACATACTAATAAACAGGCCAACAAGAATAACGATATTTTAATTTGGAAAAATTAATAATATTTGTCTTTACAGGAAAACATAATTTTAACATTGTTGCTATTTAAAGTTGTAATAGATACTGCTGTATCAGAAAATGACACACTAACAAAGTGCACTGCCTTCCTGTTTTCCCTAAGATTCTCTGAGTAATGATGGTAACAAAAGAGACAGGAACACAAACTATCAAAGAATAGGGAAAAAGGTATGAAAACAAATATTGTACATTATTTTTATGGGAAAAAAAATCTTTCACTACTTTAAAGTCAAGGAAGGCAAACCAGGAAGGGAGATAACATTTGAAATGTAAATAAATAAAATAACCAATAAAAGTATTTTAAAAAAGAATGTGGAAAAGAAAATCACTAAAAAAACCCCAAAGAAGTAAATAAATATAAATACTTTAACATATTAATCGTCAATAAGAAAAAAGTAAACAATAAAATTCAAGAGGACCAACATTTTCCATGAAATATTACTAGGCTATTAAAAACATAACATCATGAAATTTTCAGGGAAATAGATAGAACTAGAAGAACTCATCCTTAGAGAGGCAAATCAGATCTTGAAAGACAAACATGGTATGCGCTTTCTTTTAAGTAGGTATTAGCTGTAAAGTTAAGGATAATCACGCTACAATACACAGATCCAGATAAGGGGAAACCAATGAATCTCTATGGAAGGGGAACTAGAACAGACTTGATGGGTGGATTGAGGGCAGGGAGCATGGGAACAGGAGTGGAGGCTAGAGGGACAGAGTTCCGAGAGACAATAGAAACTGGGAGAGGTAGAAACCTAGTGTAATAGAATTTCCCAGGAATCTGAGGGTGACTCTAGCAAAGACTCCTAGTAATGGGAGAGAGAGAGCCTGAACTAGCCAAGCCATCTTCTGTAATCAGGCAAGGCCTCTAGTCGAAGGACTGGGAGACCAAACCAGTGACAAAACATTCAACATAACGATTTGTCCTGCCTGTAAACTGTGATGGACTAAAGGTGGAGAAGGACTTGTGGGAGTGGCCAATCAATGACTGGTCCAGCTTGAGACCACCAATGCCATGAGAAGAACCCTAAGCCTGACACTGCCTGGAGGGCTAGGAACCAGAGACTGGATAGCTCAGAGACTTAGAATACAGCGACTCCTAACAATGGAAACGGGAGCTGTCTCTGAACCTTTTGCCTGCTTTTGGGACCCTTTTCCTCAAACTGAGTTGCCTTGTCCACCCTTAATAAGAGGGGAGGTTCCTAGTATTGTTGCAACCTGATATGACTGGCAAAAACAAAACAAAGTCAATGAAATGATGCATAATGATATTCTGCTTTACTTGTAGGCTCAGAGTTGTCATGAGAGGGGCTTCATTCTGAAACTGATAGGAGCAGATGAGACCAAACAGTAGGTGGACCTCAGAGTCTAGAAGAGAGGGATGAGGCATTATAGAAGACAGAGATGTCATGGACACAAGAAAACTTACAGAAACAGTTCATCAGGGCTCTCAGACTGAACTGACAATCAGGGCGGTTGCATGGGTCTGAGCTAGATCTTCTGCATATATGTTTGTTATGGCTGTGTAGCTTGGTGTACTTGTGCGACTCCTAACAATGGAAACGGGAGCTGTCTCTGAACCTTTTGCCTGCTTTTGGGACCCTTTTCCTCAAACTGAGTTGCCTTGTCCACCCTTAATAAGAGGGGAGGTTCCTAGTATTGTTGCAACCTGATATGCCATGTTTGGTTGATATCCCTGAGAAGCCTCCCCTTTTCTCAAAAGAAATGGAGAAGAAGCGGATCTGGAAAAGATGAGATGGGGGAGTGACTGGAAGGAGGGGAAGCTGCAGTTGGGACATAATATATGAGAGAAGAAGAAGAAAGATCTGATCATCTAAAACAGTGGGTCTCAATTTGTGGGTCATGACCCTTTGAGAGGTTTGCACATCAGATATTTACATTACTATTCATAACAGTAGCAAAATTAGAGTTACAAAATAGCAACAAAATAGTTTTATGTTTGAGGTCCCCACAACATGAGGAAATTATTAAAGGGTTGCAGAATTTGGAAGGTTGAGAACAACTGATCTAAAAGAATTCACGTGATGAAAATACTCATTGCTGAATACAGTACACCTAAACTGGCATAATCAAAATCCCCTTCTGAGCCCACAGGACATCAAAGGTAAAAACAAGTGAGTCAGGCATTGGATCCTTGTAAGCAGCAAATGAAGAGCAAAGGTACACCTGTGAGCACACTTAGCTGACCAATGATCTTGGCTTTGGAAATTAAAGTCCAAGCCTGAAAAAGGAAACTGTACCTAGGACATTTACACACTGAGAAGTAACATTTAAGATTCAACACAAAATAGTTATCAAAAACACAGCTAGAAAAAAAACTCCATCTATTAGAATAGGAAGTCAACAAGAAACTCCAGCTTTTGGGGGGATGAATGAAAAAGCAAACAACTAACAACAAAACAGGCCAACTCGCAGGGAATAGTACCAATATACTCAATAAAAACCCACATCATTTGGTTTTCCTTTTGTCTGAGGCTTGGTAATGGTGTGAAGATTCTAAAGTGGGTCACAGCCCTGGGTTTTGCCCAGTCCATCTCTTCCTGCTGACTACAGATCTGAATCTGTAACTCTCAGCCACCGCTCCTGTACCATGTCGGCCTGGTACAGCCATGCTTCCCACCATGACTATAATGAACTAAAGCTCTTAAACTGTAAGCCAGCCCCAATTAACTGTTTTCCTTTATAAGAGCTGTCATAGTGATGGTGTCTCTTCACAGGAACAAAACACTGATTTAGACATGTATCCTCTTGATCTTTAGTTTTCTGTTACTCTACCTTAGGTTTCATGTATTGTACTGAATATATATCGACAGTGTGGTCAGTCTTGTTCCTGATTTTAGTGAAAATGCTTTGAATTTTTCTCCATTAAGGTTAATGCTGGCTGTAGGTTTGTTGTAGATGGCATATATTATGTAATGTTATGTCTCTTGTATTCCTAGTCTCTCCAGGACTTTTATCAGGAATAGGTATTGGGTTTTGTCAAAGGACTTTTCAGCATCTAAGGAAAAAATCATGTGAGCTTTTTTGTTTACAGAGTGGATTATACTTACTGATTTATGTATACTGAATTGTTCCAGAATCTCTGGAATAAAGCCTACTATCAGTGGGAATTTCTTTCTTTTACTGTGTTCTTGGATGCAGACTACAATTATTTTATTGAGAATTACTGCATGTATTTTCATAAACAGAATTGGTCTCTAATTCTTTTTTTGTTAGGTCTTTGTATGATTTATGTATCAGGCTAATTGCAGCCTTGTAGAATGAACTGGAGAGTGCTCTTTTGGCTTGTTTCTTGTTGAATAATTTTGGAGTATTGGCATTAATTCTTTGAATACCTGGTAGAATTCTGCCCTAAAACCATCTGGACTGTTGGGTTAGGTGATTTAATAATAGCTTCTATTTCATTGGGTATGTTTCAATGATTTATCTGGTCTTATGTAACTTTGGAATGTGCTACATAGCAAGTGAATGCCCTCTTCTTTTAGATACTGCAGTTGATAGAGTACAGATTTTTTAAATGTTCTTATTTCCTCTGTGTCTGTTGTTATTTTGGCTACAGATTTCTCCATACTATTGATTTTTCTAAAAGAACCAACTTTTGTTTCCTTGTTTCTACCTTATTGATTTCAGCCCTCAGTTTAATTATTTTTTGCTGGCTACTGCTTTTGGAACTTTTGCCCTTTCCTTCCTCTCCCACCCCCTTTTCTTTCATTTTAGAACTTTCAGGTGTGGCAATTAAGTAAGCTCTCCAATCTTTTCATGTAAGCGCTTAGCACTTAGTTCATCAGTTCTCAGCCTGTGAGTGAGGATGCCCTTTAGAAGTCTAATGGCCCTTTCACAAGGTTGCATATAAGCTATCCTGCATATCAAATAGTTACATCACGATTCACAACAGTAGCAACATTACAGCTATGAAGTAGCAATGAAAATAATTTTATGGTTGGGGGTCACCACAACATGATGAACTGTATTAAAGGGTCACAATATTTGGAAGGTTAAGTCTATGAGCTTCTTCTCTCTAAGAACTGCCTTCCTTTTTGCCCAATAATTTTGGACATGCTTTTACTTTCACTCAATTTTAAAATGTTTTAAATTTCATTTTGTGTCTTATTTTTCATTCATTACTGAGTTGTAGAGGTTTCATGTGTTTAGAAATTTTCTGTTGTTAGTATCTAACTATAATCCTTTGGTCTGATAGGATGTACTGTTAGTTGTATCTATTCAGGCTTGCTTTGTCTTCAAGTATGTGGTCAACTTAGGAGAAAGGTCCATGAGCTGATGAGAAGAAGGTTCATTCTTTTGTTTGGGATGAATGTCCTGTAACTTTCTGCTACATCCACTTGGTTTATGCTGCCACTTAGGTCAGCATTTATTTTCAGTTCTTATCTGGATGGTCTGTCTGCCTATTGGCAAGAATGAGGTACTGACGTCACCTACTATTACCGTTTGAAGGTTAGTAAGTGATGTCGGTTGTAGTAGTTTCTTTCATGAAACTGGGTGCTGTGTGTGCATATATCCTCTTGGTGGATCTTCCTTTTGCTGAATATATAGTGTCCTTTCCAGTCTCTTCTGATTAGTTTTGTTTTCAAGTCTATTTTGTCGGCTATTAAGATGGCTACACGGGTTTGCTTCTTGATTCCTTTAGCTTGGAATATCTTTTATAGGCATTCACTCTGAGGTAATATGTATCTTTAAGGTGTTTCTTACATACAGCAAGATGGATCCTGTTTTGTAATCTAATTTGTTAGACTATGTCTTTTTATGGAAGAAATGAGATCACTGATCTTGAGTGTTATCAATGCAATGTTTTTTGATTGCTATTATTTTGCTGTGATGTGTCTTTCCTTCAGTCCCTTTGATTCACTGCTCTGGGATTATTTATTTCTTGTGTTTTCTTGAATGTTGTTATTAACTTCCTCAGATTGAAGTTTTCCTTCTAATGTCTTCTGTATACCTGGATTTGTAGACTGATAGTTTAATGTTGTGTTGTCCTGGAATGTCTTTCCCCAACAAGTTGAAATTTCTGCTGGGTATAGAAATCTGGGCTGGTATCTGTGGTGTTTTACTTTGTAGAACATCTATCTGTTAATCTAATAGGTCTGGTTTTGTATGCTATTTGGTTTTTTTCCTCTATGGCTTTTAAATTTTATTTTTATGTTTAGTTTTGATTATTGTATTGTGATTTTTGTATTCTTTTCTTGTCCAGTCTATCAGATATTCTGAATGTACCTTGTACCTTGACAGGCATCTTCTTAAGTTAGGGAAACGTTCATCTTCAACTTTGTTGAAAATACTTTCTGTATCTTTTATTTGGCTTTCTTCTCCTGCCTTCATTCCTATTATTCTCAGATTTAGTCTTTTCATAGTGTCTCAGATTTCCTTGATGTTTTGTGCTTAGATTTTTTTTTTTTACTTAACATTTTCTTTGACCAAGGTATCCATTTCTTCTATCTTCAATGCCTGATATTCTCTTTTATCTTTTGTATTCTGTTGTTGAAGACTGTCTCTGAGATTTTATTTAGCTCCCTAAATTATTCATTTCTAGTTTTACTTCATTGGAGCTTTCTTTAGCAGTTCAATTTCCACTTTCAGGTTTTGAACTTTTTTCTTTCAGTGTTTGTGTTTTCATAGATTTCATTAAATAGCTTCACTCCTATACTCTTTAAGGTCCTTGAACATTTCATAAAGGCTATTTTGAAGCCCATGTCTTTTGCTTCACATATGTTGAAATACTCAAGGTTACTGTACTAGAGCTGCTAGACTCTAGGGATACATTTATGTTGGTGTCTAAGCATCTGGGTTTGGGATGCATATAATTCAAGGTACTGATTACAAGGTCCTCTCTCTGTTGAGTGGATTTTCCTTGTACTCTGTTGTCCTCTCTGGAGTTTAGAAAAGTGTACTGGTTACTGGCTGCATGGTACAGAGTGCTGAGTCCTTCCAGGTATCGTAGCTGTTGGTCCAAGACAGAACTTCTTTCTAGGTTTTGGAAGCTGACACTTAGGAATAAAGATGAGATAGAAGAGGGGTGCTGGGGTGTTCACAGGATGAAAGATAACTGCATCTGGAAAGAGAATCTCTGGTGTTCCCCAGGGAATAGAAGAAAAGAGGGAAGGCAAGCTGCTACAAGCAGTCTGCTATAGGACTGGAGATGCATTAGGGAATGTCTAAGTCACAGGAGGCTCTATCTGTATGGCCTGAGTTTTGTAAACAGATGCCTATGAGATAGGATAGGTTTGTATCAGAGAGAAATACTCTGGCAGCAACAGACTTAGCAGAGAGGCCTGAAATCTCAACATGTGTATGCTTTACCTAAAGGATCGTATCTGCACAGAACACAACACGCAAGTAAATGTGAGCAGGCAAAGAAGAGCGAATCTTCCTTCTTCCAATGTCCTCATATAGACCTTCGGCAGAATATATGTCCCAGATTAAAGGTATGTACCACCACGCCTGCATCTGGGACTGTTTTATCCCAAGCTGACCTTAAACTCAGAGATCTTCTTGCCTTTAGTCTCCTGGGATTCACAGCCACTATGCCTCAAGATCTCCATGGCAAGATCCAGGTCAGAAACTCCCAGTCTCAAGATCTAGATCACAGGTGAGTCTTCTAAATCTGGATTTTAGTTCACTTCAGATACAGTCAAGTTGACAACCAGGAATAGCTATTACAATCAAAGACACAAAATAAGGAAATGCCAGTAGAACAAAAGGATAACCAAGGATTGGAAATATCTAACACTTAAATTCTAACTCAAGACTAAGTGTACTAGGTAAGAAGAGAAATGAGCCTGCTTTAACAAATTTTGATAATTGTGTCAAGGAAGTGATCCAACAAACAAAACAAAACAAAATTATTAGACAGAATAATAAACATATTTTTGACCCTCGTGTTATTTTTTAATCTTTCCCAAATGAAAATACAAAATTAAAGATAATTTAATAGTCTATTGCCTTGACAGCTGGCATCAGTACTGAAGGTGAAGAGAGCGGAAAGAATATCTAAGAATATCATATCACCCACACAAACAGTGCATAGTATAAGGATGCATGTATATGAACACACATGTATATGCTTTAATACTTCAGGAATATTTCAGATCCAAACTGATGAGAAGATATTTAATTAGTTTTACACTTTGGTAATATTTGCATAACTTGACATAAATCTGAAAAGATAACAGATGATAAATTAAGCTCTTTATTCCGCAATCTTGAGCAATTCACCCAATTTCCCCGGCATGACTAAGTGTAAATTGCCTTGGAGTTTTATTGTAAGGGGAAAAAAATGTAGCTTACCTAAAGAGGTCTTTAATCAAAGAAGCATGCATACATAAAATACATAATCCACAAGAGATGCCTCTGCAAATGCTTTTTCATTTCCCTTTTATCTATAATACTGTCTCTTTTTTATTGCTATTCAATTCATTCATTGAATATGAATGAGTAAAAAAATGTAACAAGTTTTTAAACAGAATTTTACGCTAATAATTAGCTACAGGAAAGTATAAAAGGCAAAGTGTCATATTATGCACCAAAAATCCAGATATAATCCTCAAACTTCAATCAAAGTCATTCATGTATATGAAAATCAGCAAATACAAAGGGTCACAGTCTCATCCCCACCTCCATTCTCCTGGGAGAAATGGGTGGAACATTTATATGGAGTAGTTGTCATGGACAAAGGTAGGTCAACATTCCACATCTTTAACCAGGGAAGTGATGAACAGTTACAGCTGTGATGGCATCCATTACTGAAAGTCAGACAGTCAAGTGCCTCAGAGAGGTGCCATTGCTGGAAGACACCATAGAAATTCATTGTAGGCACTGAAAAAAGGAAACCCAGTGCCTGTTTCACTTAGAAACTGCAGCATTATAGGGATACATAGCCATTCAATTTAAAAATCTATGTTAAAAAAGCAGAACCATAGAGCTATCGGAGGAAATCACTGCTGTAGAAACGCCCAGTTCCTACAGAGACCAGTGTTTAGTAACAGAATGACAACTTAAAGACTCCACATGGAGGGCTAGGGAGATAGCTTAGTAAGGTCCTTGCTGAGTAAGCATGAGGACTCATGTTTGAGTTCCAGAACCCAGTTTAAGAAACAAACAACAAAACAGGTGTAATGAGTGACATTTATAATCCTGTGCTGAGGAGACTGATCACTGGGGCTGAGTGATAAGGCACCTGAGTCTGTACAGTCCAGGCCTGTGAGAGACCTTGTCTCAAATGAAAACAAACCAAAAATGAGTGCGTAGACAGGTCCTGTGGAACACCAGAGCTTGTCCACTGGTCTCCACATGTATGCACTCACAGAGATGAAAAAGAACACACATGAACATACACATATACAAGGATTCTAAAAGTATCATAGTTCTGAAGTCAGTATTTTTAATATGTATGTTCTTTTAATAACAGGACTGATTGACTTGTAAAGCGGTTTACCTCTTCCACGACTTAATATAAAGTTTGGGAAATAGAGCATTTGCTACCAGATAAAGATTGTGATCAGAAATGATAGTCTACTACAGATCATATATAATCTTCAATAGTCAGGATTCAAGGAAAAGCTTTTTTAAATCAAGTAGTAAAAAAGCCAAATTGCACCTGCCATCTCTACAGTAAATTTAACATTTATAAAGCTTAACAAAAAGTTTTATTTGGAGATATGTATGTATACACACACACACACACACACACACACACACACACACATACATATAAAATAACATTCTGAAAATTCAAAATATGAGCCCCATAAAGGCAATTCCCTACCTACCTAGTTCTATATACATCTAGACGTTACTGACACTATGGGATTGTACTGCGACATCACACTGCTTTACGTATAATTTCCTGTACTTATATTCACAAAGTTGATCCTTTGCTGAACACAAACACCACTGTGATTTGCCTGACTTCTGCTGTTGCACTTAATCCTGTTGAAGGATGAGTTCTGTCAACAGAAATAAAAGCGCAACTGTAACTAAACCTACAAGAAGGATAATTTTAGATTCCACTGCCTGTCTTGTTGGAGTGAAGACATCATGCTATGTCTGAAAGATGTATTTTAAAGTCTCGACTGTTCAGATAAAATTGATGGCATTCATTTTAATTTGGTATTTCAGAAGAAACACAGAAATATATTATACCCATAATAACAGATGTTTCATTACTAGTCATGAATCTTTTACTAATGCATTGGAATCAACTACACATATCTGATAGAAATATGAGACATAAGCATACATTCTAAGTAATTATATCTCCCCATGGAATTCCTTTTTATTCATGATTTAATAATACGATCAGAAGAAAGAATGATTATACTACCTAGTAACTAAATATATACTGCCATCAGTGTTTTTTAAATAACATTTTAATTTTATATTGCCATTCTTAATTGCTTCTGAAAATGATGTATTTTCTGATAATGTTATTTAAAAACTTTCAATGGTACAAATTGACATGTCAAATGCAAAGTTTTAAAATTGTATCTTCTATCAAGTTAGATGGATAAATTTGACAGGCCAGACACAGACACTCAGACTTATAGTAAGTAAGGGGGTCACAGTGATCATTCTGACGTGATATTCAGGCAGAGAATGGGGAGAAGTCATTACCACCAATGTGAAGGCATCTGAGGGCATGCTGACGGAGGAGGGATGCAGGCTCAGGCAAGGTCAAGTTGGAATGAAAATGCTTAAGAAATCCTTATTTAGATCAAGCTTTATCTCTTTCAGTTTGTTTCATTGTCTTTTAAAATAAACAACGTTATGATGACTTTTCATAAATGACTCCTTTATTCTGCTACCCCAGCCTACTTCATAATTATCTCCAGATCGCAGTCTTAATACTGTACATTAGTAAAGTATGAAACTGAGATGCTTTTCCTATTAAGCCTACTCAAGAGCTTACTCTCCGCTAACTGCTCTATAATACAACTTGTATATACCTATGTTTATGAACACATTTTACAACATGAACTCAATGAGGACATATCTGTGCTTTCCACATGACCGCAGCTTCTAGGATGCAATAAGTAAACAATATTCTTATTTTATCAATAAGATCTATTGTTTTGTTTTTAACATGTTCTCCTTAAAAATAAAAAAAGAATACCTTTGTAGTATGCTTTGAACTTAAAATACTTAACACAGTGACTCTAAGAAATTAATGTTTTATAATAGATGAAATACACTAATAAATGATCAATTTACTATGACTGGATTACACTAAGGTAAAGTGTGGTCTCTGTTTTCTATTATCATGTGAAAAACACTAAATTAATGATTTCTGGTATACCTTTTTACAAATTTGTTTAGAGAATTACATCATCATATAATGTATGGATTATACCTTCTTAATTTTCTTTAAAAACTACAAAAATGTATAGATAAAAACTGACAGAGTTTAAGTTTCAATCTTCTAATTTCCTCAAATATTCTTTTTCGATTAAACACTAATGATTTCTGGTATACCTTTTTACAAATTGTTTAGAGAATTACATTATCATACAATGTATGGATTGTACCTTCTTAATTTTCTTTAAAAACTACAAAAATGTATAGATTAAAAACTGACATAGTTTAAGTTTCGACCTTCTAATTTCCTCAAATATTCTTTTTCGACTGATGGAGAGAAGAGGATAAAAGATAAGGTCTATCAATTAAACAAAATTTTAGTGCCGAGTACAATTAGCCCTACACATTTCTTTCTTAACCTTGCATAAAACTGAAAATTTATAATCACTAAAGAGCAAATGTCCATTTCCTACTTAATTTAGGCCCTGGCAACAGCCACTTTGCTTCCCACTCCAGTGCATGACAATTTATACAGGCCTCAGAAATAGTACATGGTATCTGGTCCTGCCCTGGCATATTTCAGCTGAATACTGGAGTTACAGTTCTTTCATTGCACCAGATAACACATGTCCTTCTTCCTAAACTCAACAATACTCCATTGCAAGGATATGCAATTTTCTTCACCTACTCATCTCTTGATGGGAAATTTGCCTGATTCTGCAACTTGTCTGTTGTGAGGAACACTGCCGTGAACAATAGAAAATCAAGTATTACTTTATAATACCGATTTCAAGTTTTCTAGATAACTACTAGATCTAGATTTCAAGTTTTCTAGTCAGTTACACGTGACTGTTGGATCACAAGACATTTCCACTTTGGGGAAAGTTTATTTTCATGAGAGATGCATAATTCTAGCATAACAAGGGAAAACAGTCCACTTTCTTCATAACCACACCAGCATTTATCTTTGGCATTTTGTTAATGGCCACCTTATGAAGTATCAGTTGTGGATGGTTCTGATTTCTCTCTCCCTAATGCCATAGTTTGTTGTTGTTGTTGGTTTGACTGCTCCCTCTAGCTCTTCTATGAATAACTGTCTATCCACATCCTTAACCTAACTTTTAAATACGCACGTTTTTATTTTATTTCTTCCTGCTGGGATGTAAGAGTTCCCTAAATATTTGAGATGAACCTTATTTTTTTTTCTTTCTTTTTTTAAAAATTGGATATTTTATGTATTTACATTTCAGATGTTATCCCCTTTCCCCATTCCCCCTCCCCCCCATAAACTCACTATCCCTCCTCCTCCTTTTGCTTTTATATCATTTTAATTACATCCAAGTATTAAGGTCAGTTCTAGGTTGAGGAACTAGCAATACAATAGATAAAAATCGTCAAGGAACAAGCAAGACAATAAACACAAATAGTCAAAGAACAAGCAAGGCAATAAACAAAGTCCTTATCACTGTTTCTAAGGGCTTATCAGGATGATCAAAATATCTGAGCCTACTTCCCTGTCCTAGCCCAAAGTCATTTTCATGTCTCAAGCCTACTTCCTTGTTCTAGCCTAAGATTTAGATTCCTGCCTGAAATTACTTCTTTGTTCTAGCCTAATGTCAGATTCCTGCCTGAAGACCACTTACTTCCTTGTTCTTGGCCAATGTCCTACTCTGACTCTGGCATTTATTATTGTTACATATTGCAAGTAACCCTTACTTTGTTTTTTGTTTGTATTTTATTTTATTTTTCCCCATCTGCTTTTATACCATTTTAATTACATGCAAGTATTAAGGTGAGTTCTAGGTTCAGGAACTAGCAATACAGTAGATGCAATCATCAAGGAACAAGCAAGACAATAAACACAAAAGGTCAAAGAACAAGCAAGGCAATAAAAAAGTCCTGTGATCACTCCCATGATCATGTTTCTAAGGGTTTATCAGGATGACCAAAATATATCTGAGCCTACTTCCCTGTCCTAGCCCAAAGACATTTTCATGTGTGAAACATACTTCTTCGTTCTAGCCTAAGATTTAGATTCCTGCTTGAAATTACTTCTTTGTTCTAGCCTAAGATTTAGATGAACCTCTTAAGAGATACATGGTTTATAAGTATGTCTCCCATTCTGTAAGTTGTCTTTTGTTGTATTAGCCAGTTCTTTCGTTGGTTTGGAGCCTACAGCTTAGTGCTTTCCCTTGAGTCTCTTTGTGCCGGTTACTTTGGTGTCATATAAAAGGCATCAAGTCTACCATAAGGGAAATAAACTTTCAATGCTTCATTCTGAAAGCTTCAGTTTCATGTCATATATTTAAATTTTTTTCTTGTGTTTTTGGGGATTTGTTCATTTGTTTTCTTTGAGTATGGCTCTGCAGTTTTTCCAGCACTACTGGTTGAAGAGGCCATCCTTTTAGAACTATATGTTCATGGCATGTTTGCCAATCATCATGTTTGCCAATCACTATACACATGAACCTTTATTTCTGAAATTTCATTTTTATCTCACTGAAATATACATGTCTTGTAAGTATTCTGTCTAAACTCCACCTCCACAGTTATCTGACAACCCCCAGGTATGCTCCTCCCCAGTTACCTGGCAACAACCAGGTAGGCCTGCCCACTATAAAAGGGGATGCTTGCCTCCTCCTCTCTCTCTTATTCTCTTACTCTCTTGCCTCTAGCTTCTCTCTGCCCCCTCGCCCTTCCCCCCTTCCCTTCTCCCTCTCTCCACATGGTCATGGCCGGCCTCTACCTTTCCTCTTTGTCTGCCATCTTCTTCTGTTTCTCTCCCCCCACCTTTGCCCTCTTCCCTAAATAACCCTCCCCCCGCCCCCCGTGGAACAGGAGTCTGGTCTGCTGTTATCTGTTCTAAGCTGCGTGCTGAAGTCTAAGATGTCTTCCTGCTAGTACTATACTGTTTTACTGACTGTAGATTTGTAAGACTTTTCTTCCTGGGGATTGTTTCTGGCCATATGGAGCCTTCTATATATTTTAAGAGAGATTTTCTTTTCATATTTTGTTTTTAAAAAGCCACTGAGATTTATTAGTGACTGCAGTAACTCTCCATCCTGCTGTGAAGATTGTAGACTTGTGAAGACTATAAACCCTTGCTCCATGGTGATGGGACATTACTGCATCTGTCTGTGTCATCTGTGATTCCAACACTGTTCTGTACTATTCAAGCTCAAGTCTTCATTCCCTGCCTAAGTTTATACCTAAATATTTTACAGTACCAGTACTATCCTAAATCAAAGTTCTCTCTGCTACCCTTTGAAACTGTTCATCACTGGTATGCTTATATATCGTTATGTTTGATTTTGTAACTTTACTGAGCTCATTTATAAGTTCTCAGAGGAATTCCTTTGTGAAGCATTTAGTTTTCTACTTACAGGATAATGTTCTTTACAGACATAACTTCATTTCTTCTTTCCTCATTGGCCTTTTTTTTTTTCTCTTTTGCCTCCAAACTACACCTGTTTTGGCTAAATCTTCTAACACTGTGTGGAACACACTGCCAAAAACAGGCCACAGTTGCATTTTTCTAATTTCTGAGGACAAGCTTTGTCCTTCTCAGTGACTAGCATTATGTTAGCTGTGAGAGTCACATATATGAAGTTTGTGAAGTTGTGATAATTTCTTCTACATATTCTACACTTAGCTTTTATAATGACAAACTTTGATTTTTCATATTATATGTATATTTCTCACAGGTCTTTTCTTTGTAGCTATCATGGGCTCATGTAATATACTTTACAATAGCAGCAATCTATTCTAAGCTTACAGATATTAACTTCAATTACTTAAAAACTCTCTACTTTCACATCTCCTCCGAGCACAGCCAGATCATACACAGCACATTCTATACTGTGTATCCATTAACGTATATATTATGGCCAGATTGTCTCTTCTGTTTGCCTTTCATTTCTGTGCCAGATGTTCATGCGCTTTCACATCATTTAGAATCCTTTAAAAAACTGTATCCATGTGGTGCTTAATAAGACCCTGGAATCTGAAGACCACATTCTTTTCACAAATTACGGCCAAAGAATATTCATCACTATTGTTTGGCAATGAAAAATCAGGATTGAGCTCAATCTGAGTTGTGTTCCTGAGATCAATAAAGCAGTTCTTGATCATAAAGCACCACACACATTGATACCTACCAGTCCCTTTGCTGACATATGGAGGCTTAAAGAATTTCACAACACCATAGACATTGGCAATTGTACCTTCCTTAAGTAGATTCAGGGGTGTATATGTATAGGGAGTCATCGGAACCTAAAGAAAGAAAAGACAACAATTATATCACTATCTACATTTTAGAATATTATGATGACACCTATAAATTATTAAGTATACTTCATCTCATTTTCAAATGATTATCCTAAAGAAGACTTCAAAATGTAAAGGAGAAACATCTGTAAAACAACACAGTAGCTTCTAAATGTTACTATAGAAACCAGCTAATTTTCTTGAAGTAATTTTATTCAGAAGTAGAGAAATTAACATGCCAACCTATAAGGTGACTGATCTAGCCAATGCAAGGGCACATAGAAGGTTCATATATGACCAGTGCAGTGATAAGATGAGATTTTAATTACTGACATGAGCGAGAGTCTCCTCATGAGACCCAGGATGTAATAATTTTTCTGCTTCACTGAGTTCTGTCATGCTGAGAGTACAGCATGTGCCAGCACTTAGATACAAGGTTTTTTATTTTTTTAATTTTAATAGTCTCATGGCCAGCTGCTGCAGCATTACTCAGCATAGATCTAGAAGTCACCCTAAGATACTAAAACATTCATGAGAAAGCTACAGGACTTAATACAATAAGGATAATTTGATGACATATTCAAAAACTGTTCAGCATATACATCACCTATCTATAGCCAAGACATTAAAGGCTTCTATTATGTCTTGATAGCTTAAGACAAAGCTGAGCTAATGATGGGGCAAGGAAACAATGAGGCAAGAGAATGTGAGCACTAGGGACTGAGGATGTACCTCAGACACAGTGTTGACTGCCATGTACAAGTCTTGTTCCATCCTATCAACGAAAAACCCCAAGGAAACAAAGGCAACACAACCCCTCCTCAAACAAAAACAAATCCCATAATCCCATCCCTAAAAAAATGGGTTAAATGTAATATCATTTACAGCAGTGGATAAAAACCAAGACAATTATGCCTGGAAGATGAAAATGTATCTGGTACAGTTGGCAAGATGGTTCAGTAGGAGAAATATTAGCCATATGTATGTACAAATTGGAGCACTCAGGTAAACACTAGGTGGGTTTAGTGGTCCACCTATAATCACGGTGCTTTGGAAGCAGACAGAGGACCCAGGCTAGCTAGACTAGAGCTAGCCATCACAAGGTTTTAGTGAGATATTCTGCTTCAGAATATATAGTAGATAGTGATAAAAGGAAGACATCTGACCACATCTTAATAATAAATGAATGCATATAGGTAGAACATACATTATATTAAACTTTATCAATATATTGCCTTCTTTCTAATTTCATTCAGCTGTAAGTATCCAACCTGTAAAAATAAAAATACTTCCTTCTGATATTAGATACCACAATTTTATAAAATAAAGAAAATTTGATTAAAAAACATGTAAGTATAAAAATTGTTTTTTATTTATACAATTTGTTAAATCACAACTCTGTACACAACAACCTGCTTTAATACAGGCTGACCAAAGAGATAAATTTGCCTGTGGTTTAAACTAACAAAAACTGTGTGTCTTCATAAAGTAAGAACTGGTTTTCTTCCAGTTTTCTTACATATGTACAGTTTATGCAGAGATATTAGTAAATTATATAGGTTAAAAAAATCAACTATCATTAGGTATATACAGAACTATAATGCAATACCATTATATAAAAAAAGTAAAGATACTGTTTCCATTGGATTAGCACGAATGCAAAAGATGACTATAAAATAGGCTAAATTAAAATCAAACTATAAAGCAAATCAAAATATGAAGCAGATGCATAAATGTATATGTATCACTGTATATTAAGTATCACCTTACCAAAGACATTGTTTGATGAATAGATCTACCATAAAGCTGAAAACAAGAGGATTTATTTGTATGGATGTTACTTCCATTCAAATACGGTTAACTGTACATTTAACAATACTCACATTCTCTATCCTGGTACAGTTTGGTTCCATGACTCACATCAGGCACACACAACCACCTGCACCTGTAGTTCCAGGGGGCCCAACATGCTGCTCTGGCCTCCACAGGCACCTGCATTCATATGCACATACCCTGTACAAATTCCTATACACACACACACACACACACACACACACACACACACACCATAATTTAAAAAAATGTTAAAGATGTAAGATCAAATGGAAATGTAGTTAAAAGTTGGGGTGGGGGGGCTCTCAAATCTCCTACAGCAACTTCATTAGCCAATATTAGATTCAGCACAGAGGAAGAGACTGATAATCCAACACTGCACTAACAGTGCTAGAAACTTCTAGTTATATATTCTGCAGACACAGTTTTTTTCCTTTTTAGCAATGGAGTAGCTAATGCTTTTGAACGGGGAGAAGGACACTCAAGCCTCATGCTCTGGCCTCTGTGTGGCATGTTTATGACTCAGGTGCACTGTTATCATCTTTGTTCCTTTTAACCTGTCTACTGACATTTTGGTTTGGCAAACAACTCAATGAGAATGTTTCTGCCTTCACAGTAAACAACTAAACAACGCAGATTAGTATTTCCCTCATAAACTTAAAGAAATATTATCTATTCAATTACTTTGTTCTAATAAAGCCACAACAAGAGTAGATGACTCCAAGTAACCAGAGCTCTTGATAGTTAAATCCATGAAAAGTTTCTGTCTGAAGCTTTTACTTCTCTCTAGCATATGCTGGCACTTAAGGAACAAAATAAATACACTTTCACGCAATTTTCACAAAAAGTAAAACATATTTGGTTCAACTGACCTCAGAGCAATACATTATAATTTAAACAAAAGTAAGATTTTAGTCAAAAGATTACAAGTGTCTAATTTAACATGTCTGTCCATTCTAAATTCTAATGTATACTCACACAGATAGACATAAACACAGAGAGACAGACAGACAGACACATACACACACACACACACACACACACACACACACAACCTGTACTCACACACATACATACAAATCCCTGTTATTTACTATTTAACTAAAAAAAATTTCCAATATGAATACTATATAGAAAGAAATACAGAGATAACAAAATTTATACAGAACACATGCTATCAAAGAACAGCTGGTTAGTAACCCAATATTTACTTAAGAAGAAGTTAGGAAAATTTGATATTCAGCATTTTAGAAAATTCAAGTCCAGAACACAGGAAGCAGATATTATTTTAGGCATCTTTGTTGCCTGAAAAAAAAAAAAAACAAAAACAAATACCAAGTTCTTCACCCACTACACCACACATACACCAGGATAACCATCCTCTGCCAGTGCCAGCAATGTTGGCTTCAGTTTCCATCATGTAAGATAGGCCTTCAAATACTACAAAACCACCATAGTGAGTTTTCTATTTGAGACTCCACTCTGATACAAAAAAAAAGAAAGAAAAAAAATTGAAGAACAATTTATTAAATCGCCATGAGAATGGTCTCACTTGAAATCTGACCATAGAAAGGAACTACAGTTAAATTATTTCTACTCTAACAGTGGAATCGTGTCTGTGCATATACCAAAAAGACTAGGAAGAGCCATACAATGATGCGGACATAAATGTTTTGGTATATTTTGTTAAAATCTAGATGAGACAGAGCTGGAGAGCGGGTGCAGCTTGCTGCTCTTACAGAGGACTCCAGTTCAGTTCCCATCACCCATAGCAGGCAGCTCGCCGTCACCTAAAATTCCAGTTCCCAAGGGATGCAATGTAATGTCCGCTACTGGCCTCTTCACCTCCTGGTACCATCATGCAGATGCTGGTACAGACATAAAACAAGTAAATCTTTTAACAATTGAGATGAACATTTAAGTACCTAATGGTCCTGTGACATAAACATGTATATATGCAGGTATAGTTTTTGAGTCTAGTGTGTATTCTGTAATACGGTTTAAATTACATAATTCATAAATTTTCCTCAAAATAATACACAACACACTCAAATGAGTTGAACACTCAAAAGATAAAATAAAGTGCCTAATAATTGTTATCGTTCATCTTGGTTGGATTGAGAATCCACTAAGTAACATGTCTTTGGGGAGGTCTTTGAGAAAGAAGCTCTTCCACCAGAATGGGTGGTACATTCTAGGTAAGACTATACAGAGACTCATATATCCAAGAGGTCTAAGGAAAAAGCAATGCAGTTTGACTGCCTATCTTTCATTCCTGCTGGTGAGTGCATCAGTCTCACTGCTGCTGCTGCTTCTGCTGCTACTGCTGCTGCCACTGCTGCTATCCTTTACTGATATCAGATGCCAGCCTCTTGAGTCTTCCAAAGGCTCTACAGAAATACTAGGCTTTCAACAACAGAAGATAGAGACTGCTGAGGCATTAAACAGATTGGCTGAACAGCTACAGGGCTGTCAGCCTCTCCAGCATGCAGATGGTCACTGCTAGGACTATTGAGCCTCTACAGTATAAACAAATAGTATATACTTTCTATCAGTTCCACTAGAAAACTGTAATATGCGGTTAAAATTAGGTGACAAATATATAGCTATTAGCTAAATAACTCTCACTGGTTCTATAGGTTTAAAGTTTTGCATAATAAAGGCTCAATCGGTTAAAGAAGCTGATCCCAAGCCTGACAACCTGAATTTGATTTCAAGATCCACTTTGTAGGAGAGGACCAACTACATATGTTGTCCTTTGACCTCTATATTCCTGAACATGGTGTTAGCTAAATATCATAAATGTCTTTATCATAGTAAGCAAGTATTCTCTTAACTTTCTGAGTTCTACTATCATGAAAAATGCTAGAATTGTCAAACAAGTTTTCTGCAGCTACTGATGTAATCATTTTATGTTCCCCCCTTTATTCAATTAAGGTAGTATATTGCAATGACTTTATTATCATTATTATTATTATTATTATTATTATTTTCCATTTTTTACATCTCTGCCTGGTATTAATAGTACTCAGCCTAATCCTATTTTTATGTTGTAAGTTTACCTTGACTACTATTTGGCTAAGGGCTTTACAGGTATGCATTTTAAGATAACTAAGAATCTTATGAGCACAATGAGTTACAAAATACAGTAATTTTTAATTACATTAGTTTAATTGAAGAAGAAACAGATATGTAAGTTTAAAGCTTCTGTTGAATACTAAATATTGAAATGAAGCAACAGGAGAAACCATTCCATTACATACATGGCTAAGTTATATACCTTTTGGACTTTTGCAATTATAAAGGCATCACTTTTTATGTATTTTTTGCATATGTAAAATATTAAAGGCATCATTTTATGTATCTTTTCCATATGTAAAATATATTTGACAATTTTTCAAAAATGAATCTATAAGAGAATATTATTAATAACTCCAAATCTATCTTAAAACAATAAATATTACTGTTTAAAATTATTCTGCAACTTGAAAGTAAACTTTTTCAGCCACTTAATAACTTTTTAAAACACTACTACACTGCTAACTTTTGATTTTGATTTGTTTTTGTCAATTGATAAAAACATATGCATATAGATAAACATACTAAATACAACTGTTTTACCCATAATAAAACTGGTAAGTATATTTTCACAAGCACAGTTATTTTCAAATATAATTATGAAGAAAACAATTTAAATGTTTATACTTAAGGCATGTCAAAAAATAAGCTCATGAAATGGGTTAAACAAAATCAACAAAAACAAGGAATTGTGTAGGAGGAGCTAAGGTGGGAGGAGTTAGGAGAGGAAGAGGAAAAGGAAGAGGAGGAGTGAGACAGCAGAGATGTAGGAGGATGGATAGCCACGCAGGTATCGAGAGCAGTGGGATTAACTATTTTTATTTAGGTTAGCTAATTGAGAAACAACTCCCTGTACAGGCATATTGTTATTGAGCTTTACCAAACATATAAAGCCTTTGATTAATCTTTAAGCATTAGAGTTTCATTTTCTCTTGATACCTGCATGGCTTTCCATCCTCCTACATCTCTGGCCTGCCCTCGCTACTCCTCTTCCTTTTTCCTCTTCCTCTCCCAACTCCTCCTACCTTAGCTCTTCCTACAGCATGATGCCATGCCTATAATTCTCGCACTTGAGAGACAGAAGCCAAGGACCCATAGTGTCACATCCTGTCGGAACTGTACAGTGAAACTCTAGCACAAGTGCATAGTGGAAAAGCACATGCAACCTGAATAAAGCCCCAAGTTTAAACCAAAATCACGGGCTTGAGAGATTGCTGAACCATTCAGAGTTTAAGACCACTGGTTGTTCTACCACAGGACCTGGTTTTGGTTCCTAGCAGATACATGGTAGCTCACAACGGTCTGTAACTTCAGGACCAGGAAATCTGACACCCTCTTCTAGTCTCTGAGAGTGCATACATGCACTGCACAGATATACATGAAGGCAAAACATCCATATACATATAATAATAATAATAATAATAATAATAGGAGGAAGAGGAATACGAATATTAAAAATAACATGTTTAAAACAGAAAGGTCAAAAATTCTAGAAATAACAGAGAAGAATACTAGCAGAAATGATTAAATAAAATTAAATCCTCAAATTGGACAATTAAAAATTATCCAAATAGAGGGAAATGCAGACACAGAAAAAAGTACTTACTAAACAGACACTGTAGAAACTTTATGTTAAAAGCTACAACAGAAGCGAAAAACCTTCTGAACAGAGTTAAGAGATCAATCCATAAGAAGGCATTATAATAAAATGCAAAATATAGAAATTTAATGACATAAAAAGCTGACACAATATATTAAATAGACCTCTAGCAAGAATCGGCCAAAAAAAAAATTAGGAAGACAAAAGCTAGAAATGAGGTACTACTACTAATCTTATCAACATTAACATGCACCAAAGAATAAATTTATAACAGTACATTGGTCAAGTTAAATGATAGAGGCAATTTCCTATAGAAATAAAAACTGTCAAAAGTTCCCTTAAGTCAAAACAGGTAAAAGTAGAGAGAGGAGACTGACCTCAAATTGAATAACAGCACTTATTGTTAATATTCCTCCCATAAAAATGTCTACTAGACATTTAAAGCAGCAATAATCATTCCCCAAACTAATCTTAAATAAAGAGGAAGGGCCACTAACAACCTATCTCAAGAGAACTGCATTCTTAGACAAGAGTATCATCATAACAAAGCTTCACACTACTAGCCTTAGCAATCTGTAGCAAAGTATTTAGAGACCCAAACCCAACAGTATACCAAAAAATAGTTTTTCCTAAAACTACAAGATAGTTTCAAAAGGACAAAAACAATCAATCAAGGAGAACTGCATATTAGCATAGTGAATTAAGACAACCAGTGATCAGCACACAAGGCTAACTAGTGTCATTAGCAAAACCCAACATCCAATTAAGAAGGAGCTCTCAGCGAATTAAGGTTTGAAGACTTCTGCTCAATCTGAGGGATATACGTACTGATAAAACATCATTTGAAAGGATGGATGACTTACTGACACTACATTTCCACAGACGGCTTTCACATATACAGAGTCATCTGTCCCTAACAGAGTTCACATATACAGACTCATCTGTCCCTAATAGAGTTACAGACGGTCTTCTTCTGGTCCATCCACCTTCTATTTCTGTCTTTGGTATACAACACTGACTACTTAGACAAGGAGCAGAATGAGTACCCAAGTTATATTCCTGATCTTGGGGAAAGGTTAACGTGGCACACCATTAACTATATTTGCTGCGACTTTGGAAGACAGTCATGGTCATATCAAAAGAGGTTCATCACAGTTTTAGACATCTATGATAAACTGCTGTAAAATTAAATCACACCCAATGTAAACAAGACACATTTAAAATGTGAAAAATATAATATGCTGATGATAGTGTGGAAGTCACCCAAATTCTCATAAAAATACTGACAGAAATGTAAACAGGCATTAATACTCTGGGAAAAGCTCTGTCAAAACTTAGTAACAATAAATATGTGGATGGCCTTAAACACACAAACTTCACTAAACGTTATTCTGTATGGTCCGCCGAAACAAATACTCCTAAAATTATATGCAGTCATATCTGATACAGCCAAAACTATAAAACTGCAACTGTCTATCAACAGTAGAACAACAAGATCAGAACAGATAAATGGTCATATATGCACAGAAAAGAATAGTCTAGAGCAATGAAAAGAAACCAAAAATCATAAACCTCATTAACATAAAGATTGTAGAAGAGTGATGTGAGGCCATAAAACTAAAGGAAAAGACAACTAATCTATGGATCACAAGGACATTCTTTTCCTTGGAGGCTAGTGACAGAAAGAGCTAGCCCTATGTCAACCTCTTTTCTGGATTAGATATTAATTACAAGTGCATGTTTCCCGTGTAAAAATCTGTATGGCTTGGTCATTTTTTCACAAGGATGTACATCTGAGGAAACATAAAAGCTTAAAGAAACTGACCCATCCTGGACTGAAACAGCATACTTTCACTCCTGCCTGCCCAGCCATACTACACTCATTTGTCCTTGTTTGCTTAACAAATGAATGGCTTCTCTGAGAAGATCCACACATGAGGTACATAACTGAGCCTTCTGCTTACTTGATCTCTGGCCCTGTCAGAACTTTACAGTCCATTCAGTGGTAATCTAACAAATCCAACTAATACAATCCCAAAACCAAACAAGACGGTTTTCAATTTTCTGCCAATACTTCTTACTTGATAAATATCATAGACATTCAATTTCCTCAAAACTTATTCTGTCTTTTTATACTCCACAAGTTTAATTTGTTTTTTTACCAAGATCATATTTGTATTTTGTATTATAAATGTTATAACTATTCATTGCATTTCTTCTCCCCTCTATGATGTAAACTCTAAGAAGCAAAGGTTAAGTTTGGTCTCCACAGTATTCCCAGTACTAACAATAGTGCCCATTCTAGTGATGGTGTTGATACTTGCAGTTCATAGTCTGATTCCCATTCACTGCCCCAAACTATACAAACAATTTACAGGCTTTAACTGTGACTAACTGGTAGTGTCTAAATGGCTAAGGTACACTTTCTAGCTTGCCAGGATTACTAAGGAGAGAGAATTCTCCCTACATAGGAGGCCATCAATATACAAAGTAGTATGTTGAAGGCAAAATAGATACTAAAATAATTAGGTCACACTAGTCAAAGTACAAACAGAGCAGTTAGCCATTGCAATACTCTGGTTGTAGGAGTAAAGGGATCTCATTTAATGGTAAAGAATGAGAGGTAGAAGGAGATACTGATACTGGCTGTCTCCATTATTGTAAAAACTTACCTATTAAAAATCACTGTGTGTGACTATGTGTGTCCTCAACCCCATGTAAAAATGTAAATAAATAAAGTTACTTATTTTCAGAGTATAAGTAAAAAGGTAAGCACAAATAAAGCATGCTTTTATTACATACCTTAAAGTCTAGTCTTCAAAATAGCTGTTTTACTTCCACAAGGCATTAAGAAGCAACCGAGTCTTCCCTGAAAGGAAAAGAAAAATAGTTAGCAAAGAAGACCATTTTTAATAATATATAAGTAAATGTTACAATAGATTTTGAAGCATTAGAATTGATGGAGTTGTATATCACTAGCAAAACACAGAAAGATACTTGGTGATTCTGAAGAACTGTTCTCACATATAACTACCCGAGAGTTACTATCAGAAAGGTCTCTGCTTACCAAACGTGTCTACACACACACACACACACACACACACACACACACACACACACACACCTGTGCAACCCTAGAGTAATGTAACCTTTGCTACTAATGTCTCTGGCAAGGGATTACTGGCTCACAATATCTTCAGTAAGATGCTCATTTGCCTTTAAAACCTTGTGGTGCCCTAGTCCCTGCTATACACACTCACAGTTCACTACAGTGTGCTTTCCAAGTTGTAATGCTATGTTTTTCCTAAATAAGCTAAATTAACCATCAGAGAATCTTTCCTGATGCTCATTTAGATCATTCTTTCAGGAAGTCAATATATTGTCATCACATAAATATTAAAACTTACTTGACAAAAATCAGGACCTAAAAATAAATATCATCCATAATTCAACTTTTAAGCCAACCTTTTATCTTAGATACAGAGAACGGTAAAGTAAATCAATTTTCCAAAGCTTTGCTTTATCCTCTAATATCATTTATTAACAGAAAAAAAAAAAGCTTGGTTTTGGAAAGTTTAAATGATAATTTAATAAAGAAAAAAAGCTTACAAATACGAAATTATAAGCTCATAAACTAGGATAGTCTGTCCAAATCCGGTCACATAAAGACACAAGTGTAATTTCGGTTTTGTTCTAGTTCAGTAACTAACCATTCTGTCAATTTAGAAACATAATTTACTCAAAATTGCAGACAAAATAAAGTGTTTCATCACAAGTTTTCAAATTTCTTTTGGGTCTTATTTTTAATGTCTCTATGTAGAGATCTACAATGATATCTAATTATTGAAAAATGTTTAAAAGTAGATCCTATAGTACCTACCTTTCACATTAATATTCCAAACTTAATCATAACAAAGTTGTGTGCAGTTTTCCTCTGCCAGGAAACTACATTAGGGTCATCTGTATAAAATACATTTCCAATTTAACCAGTCTGGAATGACCACATTCATTTTCTAGTTCACTGGAAGGGTAAGTAACACAATAAGCACAATGTATTCTCCAAATTTAATAATTTAACATGCTTGCTTACTTAACTTATTGTTACCAATGAAATATCTTAGTCTTTCTTTTTTTCTTTTGGCCTAAAATAGGAACCCCAAAGAAGATACTGGGAAAATTAGAATTAAAGTTTTATCTTCTTTGAATCAAATTTGTGGAATTAGGGTGTGTGTGTATGGGTGTGTGCATGTTTGTGTGCACATGTGTTTTGTTTCTATTTTGTGTTTTTCTTTTTATAAAAGATTATTTCAAATTTAAACAATGTCCCATAAATAATAAGCACATATTTCTAAAAAAAAAAAAAAAGTTCCAACTTTCTGATGAGACAGAAATCTACCAACTTTATTCATAAAAGAATCATCATGAAACTATGGGTATAAACTATAAAGACACAGTTACTTAATGCATAGTGATTCAGAAGTAGAGATGTGAAATGTTTACTTAGGTAAAATGCTAGAAAGAATAATAACAAATGGTTGCACAACCTACAAGTTCCAAACCCTTCTTTGACTCATCAGGGGAAATACACAACAATAAACTACCCGAGAGTTGAGTGAAAGAAGAGAGGCAGGAGCATGCTTATGCAAAGCAACTGGCAGATACTGTCTAACATTTGTGAGAAAATTTACCAGACATTTTTAATGGACTGTTAAGGCCAACAATGTGCTCTGCAATTGTACAGGGCACTTAGGAGCACCAAGGGCATCAGTCATTTACAAGCTCTTCACAGACCTGAAAAGAGGCAGAGAAGGGCACAGCAGAAAGGTAGGAAATTTGGGTGACTCTCTCCCCCTCACCTTCCATCAGAACAACAGCCTAACAATATGAGGACTTGAGTAAGAAGCCTGTGAGTTTGATGGAAACTCACTGTAGCTGGCCAAGAGAACAACAACAAACCAAACCAACCAAACAAACAAAACAAAAAGCATTCAACTTCTATTTGGAACATAGGTGTAAGTCAAAAACTATAGTTAGGTCAGGGCAAGATGTCCCTAGACTGAGACCTCTCCAATATCCAAACCTGAACTCTGGGCACAAGACTGTGTCTCCTCTTCTCTTGCCCAGCATAGACGGGAATTTAAAACAGTTAGTTTCCTGAACTCACTGACCCTCTATTCTAATTGTTCTGAATTTTAGCTCATCAAGTCTGAAACAAGCTGTCTAGATTCAAATGTCACCTCTGCCATCTGTTAGCTATCTGATCTCAGGAAAATTACTTAACCCTTCTGAAATACAGCACTTTTGTCTACATAGGTAAGATATAAAGCATCAATGTCACAAGTCTTTGTGATAATTAAACGAATTAATATATACACAACACCAAAATGCCACACACCAGGAAAAGAAAATACTAAATTCTACTGTTTGTTAGCATTAAATGACTATTTTTTCCTAAGCTTTCTACCACTAATTCAAATCATTATCAATACTTACGTTCATTGTTGTCCTTGCCTAAGCTTTCTATATCCGATATATTCTTTGCACAGGAGGCAGAGCGGCTATGTCTTTCTCCTCCCAACATCTAATATGAAACTAACACAGTTTTATCATAGCATCCAAATTCTTTAGCATAGGACTGCTCGACTGCTCTTACTCAAAAGGAAGGTTAAGTAAAATACACCATCACCCTGAAAGTCCCGGTTTAACTTTCTTAATCTAACATATCAAACCAAAAAGGTATCTCATGTTCACAGATCATACTGCTACACATTATTAATTAGAATTAGAAATAACCTTTAGTATGGTCAGATATATTTATCTTGGACCTCGGAAACATATTCCACTGTATTATAAAATAATATGTTTGTTAAGTATCTGCTGGAAAATTATAACATTGATATATTCAGTCTCAGTTGTAACTGTAAAAATAAAAACCAATCTCTCACACAGATACTGAATATAAAATATGGGTATTCCTTCTAGGAGGAAAATGTTTTCTGAGTTAACCTTCTTAGCAGGATATCCACTTCGCTTTTGTATTTAAAGAACTTCAAAAATCTGTTACAATTTCACCAACTTCTTCACCTCGGTATTTTTAAATGTTGGACATGGAGGCGGGGAGGGGGAGTACGGGTTTCATTCTTTGATTCCTTTTTCAATTAAAATATTGTGTACGAACACTGAACCAAAAGCTTCTTGTTTCCAAAACTGAGTTGCCTTCTCCCTCAAACTCGTAAATACCCTAAGAGAAACTGCAATTGATGCTAATCTGTGAACTCTAGGTTGAATCTTTCTTCTCAAACTTCTTGCCTGGGCTACTCAATAGCATCGGAGTTTAACTCTGCCGCATATAAACCAACCGTTCCTGCACCACTCCGAAGCATGAGGGCGTACTCGGATCTATTCACGACTCCTTCCGATAGTGTTCGGTCAACACTAACCGTACGTGATAGAGTTTCTGCAAAATTGCACCAAATTTTGCAATGAACTAAACAGTTCCTGTTATATTTATCCAGGGTCGAGTCCACTGCGTCCCCTTCACGAATTCCAAACCTCCTCAGGCTCACTCACCAGCAAAACTCCCGGACAACTAATGTCTGGACTGACGCGCCGGTGACGTCATGCGCGCGCGCGCGGGCGCAATCCGCTTAGCTCACGCATGCGTAGTTCCCTAGAATTGCACAGCGGGTAAAAACCGAGAGGCGGAGCATCGCCGAGCTGCAGCAACCCGCGTCACACGTATCCAGGCTGCTCGCAACCCATCTCCCCTAACCTGCAGAGACAACCCCTAGCCTGCAGAGGGAGCTTGACCAGCTCTTAGGGTTGCTAAATCATGGACTGAAGAGGTGAGGTGGCTCAGCCATTAAAGGCTAGCTTCACAAGCCAAAATAGAATTCTTAAATCCTTTAGCCAATAAGAACTCTGTTCCAAACTAGGCGTTGGTTCCAGGTTCCGTTCGGTCGACAAGAAGCCCCTGACGCTAAAGCTTTTATTCTCATTCTTAAGTTAAACATTCAAATGTAACTTTTCCAAGGCTATAAATACATGATGGTCATGATGTTATTTGTTTTATAGCACTTTAGTGACATCTGTGGTATTTTCAGTTAAGTTGCAGAACCTTGCCATTATTTTCTAAAGCTTTCTTTTCCTTCCCCACCCCGTGTTCATAAAACATAAGTGAACCAGGAAAAACATCTAAAGTGGAATTCATGGACTGCCCATTAGAGGAACATGGTAAGGCTCAGACCCATACTGTTATCACCTCACACAGTTATGAAATACTATTTATCCTCTAAGTTTAGCCACTGTATGGATTTTGGATCCTGTGCACTTTGGTCGAAAGCAAGGAACCAGAAGAATCCCCTAACACCAACTGAGGGCCTGGAGGCAGCATCTTTGGCAATAAGCAAGCAGGAAATTAGAAAAATTAACAAGAACCGGCAACCAAACTGGTGACATACTGATCAAGAGGACTCCATGCTGGTCAAGAGAACTGTTATTGCTGGTTATAGCTTCATTATAATAACAAGTTAACATTCTTCAGGAGTGTGAGGAGCATACACAAGAATACTTTGAAGCTTATGTTACCTGGCTTGTGAGTGATATGCACAGTTGTTGTTTAATAAATTTCTGTTCTATTAAGAAAGCTGCTGTACTTGCTTTCTGCTTTTGCATTTGCTTCAGAACTAATTCCCCTATCTGATTTGTGTCTAACATCAGACAAAGCCTCTACCCAGTCAGTCGGTGACACTGACTTACTTCCACCACAGTAAAATTACTTATATCCTCCTAGCAGATGTTCATGCTTTCCTCTTTACTTTCCCTCAGTATTTAAACACATTCTTCTACATTTGAAGTTTTCTAGGAGCAGGGATAAACGGTTCTGTTTTAGATCCAAGACCAGTATACTATGGCTGATAGCTTTAGGAGTGAAATATTCATTAGATGAATAATACTCAGGGGAAAAATATGTTTCTTTTCTTACCTTTGACATCAGCTTTTCCATCCTTCCCAAACCCTCAGCCGATTATGTGGAAATTTTCCTTAACTAAAACAGAGAAGACTCCTTGTTGCTAAGCCAAAGGGAGATATTTAGTCTCAAGAAGTTTTTTTTACTAAGTCTGAAAGCATTGTGGTTTTGTCAAAATTACTAAACTCATCTTCTTGGCCAAGGATTTTCCCAAGTTGTGTGAATTTGCATTCTTCTTTTCAGTGATTTTTTTTACAGTTAAAATTATAACTACATCATTTGGTCTCTTCAATCCAGCTGCCCCCACACCTCCTCCTCGCTCTTCAATTTCGTGGCTTCTTTTTCTTTAATTACACACACACACACATGCACACACACACACACACACACACACACAGCATGTACATCTTAAAAAGGTGTTCCTTGTCAAGACATGTTTAAGATGAGATTCTCACTGATTAATAATGAACATCAAAATTGAGATGGGAATTTTATCAGATAATATATGAAGAAATCACTGAATCACTGTAGTTATTATGGGTTAAGATTCCTTGAGATTCCCTCTTTCTACATTAGCCTGTGTATTGGCATTGCAACGGTTCCTGTCTTGTGTAGGCAGTCATATTGTTGATGTATCAGGAGTGTAGCTTCCGAGTCATTTCTAGGAAACACAAATCTCACAGCTGACTTCCTGGTCCACTGGCCCTTACAATCATGCCACTCTCTGCTCAGATGTTATCTGAGTCTTTGATATGGGGGCTGTGCTACAGATGCATGCATTGGGACTGAGCAGCCCAGGATTGGTTGTTTTCTAAATATTGATCATAGGTGGATTAAAAGTAATGTTTTCTTTTTACCCCTTGTCAATTCAGTCATTTCACTTTTTCCTCTCCCTCTCTTCATCATATACATATTCCCATACTACAGGATCTAATGAAGATGTATGCCAGAAGTATATATATCTGATTAGTTGGTTATGTTCTAGTGATTACTCTCAATGTCTCAAGAATGTCAATACTTTCTACAAACTTATGATCCTGATTTGTTTCATGATCTCCCATTGTATGCCAGAGTTTGGGGTGCATCTGACTCCAAAACCTGTATTGTATTACTTCACATCAAAAATTAGTTTGTATAAGTGGGGAAAATTGAGCATGAATAATAATAAATTTTTATTTATAAATAATAAAAAATAAATTTTAAAATAATAAAGGGACCCATTGAATTAACTAGAACCTAAACAGTTTCTGGTTTACATTGCCGAATGAAGCAGCTTAAAACAGCTATTTAGATTTTAATAACCAATGTATTAACTGTTATAAGTTATAATTTTTGAATACATTAAAATGTTTTAATATAAAAAGTGCTCTTTTTTAAAGCAATGTTTAAAATGAGATCTCAACTAATAAATAATGAGCATCAGAAGTGGACTGGGAGTTTTATTAGATAATAATGGATAGAAAGAGTCAATGGAGTTACTATAAGTAATAAATGAAAGATGAGAAATATTGATTTAAAACTGGCATTTCTTACATCTTAGTATTTTCAGATTGATTTTCAGGACTTTTGAGACTATTGATATTGAAGTCTGTCACTCAACTATTCCATACATGGAATAATTTTTACATTTTGATATTTTTTGCATGTTCTATGTGAAACATGCCTATTCTACAATCTATTGTCATCAGGTTATATCCCTAAAACATGACAACACCATCTTGTATGTAAACCTAAGCTTTTTCTAGCAATAGTTTTTGAAAGTTAGTCTTGAAATGTAACTTGGGTCTGGAATTTACTGTTTAGCCAAGGCTGTGTGGGAACTTGCCATCCTCCCCAGCACAGACTCTTGAAATCTGAGAATACACAGATTTGCTGTACAGCTGTACCGTGCTGTACATGTGTGTACAGCAAGCTGTGTGCATGAGCTTGTTGTAATTCCCCATAATTCCTCATATACACATACATGGCAGCCTATATCTGCTTCAAGACACCATCACCACTGAACTTTTGCTCCATAGATGGTTACATTTTTGGTACTTAATCAGACTTCTGCATGTGCTACCCATCTTTCTTCTCATTTTTTTCTGTGATTTGATTTGACGAGATACAGACTAAAGTTATGATCGCTAGTATTTAGAACTGTTTGCTTGTGTCATGTCATCTTCATTTTTCTGCAAATTTTAAAATCACAACTGTTTGATCAGTATGTCTAGTTCTTTTGAAAGTACAGAAATGTACTCTTTAAAAATCATCTCACTGGAGCATTTAATCTAATTATTCTAGGTATTTGACTACCTCTTTCAGAGTGTGAGAAAGATGTCAAGGCCTGTCAGGGAGCTTAATGGCCTGCTGCTATAAAACTGTACAGTTCTCTCAAGACTCAGAGTTGACTGTTTCCCTAAGAATGTGTGGAAGGCCAAGGCTTGTATTAAAAATACAGCAAAAGTGAATTCCTTTCTCTTCCAGTTATACTCCCCTTGGCCCCTTTCATCCTTATCACAGTCACAGTTTACCTGTATATTTGTGTGTGTGTGTGTGTGTGTGTGTGTGTGTGTGTGTGAGAGAGAGAGAGAGAGAGAGAGAGAGATGCACTTATTTGAAGTTTATCTATCCCCTCCATTTTATTTGTTGTTTTCTTGCTTTTCATTAATTCAAACAAAACTTTAGTCGATACTTTTTACTTGAAAATAACATTTTGTATCAAATATTAGCTTAAAATTAAATCTCTCCACCAAATCAAGTCGCTTTCTTCTATTTATTTGTATAGAGGTTCTGAAACTATGTTCATGGAATATAATCTTAGGTTGTTATTGTTGAATGGTCAATTTGCTGAGTATTTGTTTTATTTAATTAACAAAAATTATTTTTATTATCTAGCCACCTAACTAATATTAACTGATCCATATATTTTTGAATTTTTCACTTACTTAAGCTCACTTTACCATTAAGGTTATCTGATAGCAAATATACATTTTATATACTTAGGAAGCTCATATTCTATAACACCCATTAACCCCATATGTATAGCTCTAACCATGTACTCATGCTAATAGTATGTACTCATGCTTTATTATGTCCATATTGACTATAAGAAGGACCAGATTGATCACTTGAACAAACAGAACTGTGTTGAACATGTATTAAGAATGTTAATTTCTTGTTACTTCTCTGCTGCATACACTTCTTGGCTTTTAATAATTAATTCAAGTGTTGGGCCCATTCACTCAACCAGTGAGCAGCACTTCCTCAGAACTAACTCATTCTGCCTGATTACCTCAAATGCAGAAACCGTTCCTTAGCCAGACACTGGACTGTGTGCATGGCTGCCTGACTGTATCGGACACTAAAATTACTCACACAACCTGCAGCAGCTTCAGACAACTACTACAACCGTGTGGCAGCTCACAGAATACAGGCTGCAGGAGTCTGTGCTCCAGTCATGAGTACTCCAGGCCAATTGCACTGGCCTTGGAACACAGTACTCTAAGAGAAGCATCAGAGAATCCCTAAGGATTCTATTTATTCAGACCAAGGAGAGAACTTTTCACTAGGTAGCTCAGCAGGAAGCTTGTTGATGGTAACTGAAGGTGGAGATTGGTCCATATGTAACACCTGAGATTGGTGGAACTAGACACTGTGCTATAAATCATAAAAATACAGTGGTGCATTTGCAGGCTTGGTTTTCAAGTCACCTAAGAGACATCCGCCTTTGCTAAAAAAAAAAAAAAAAAAAAAAAAAAACCTCTTCTTGCAGTCTTTCTTGTCTGTGTGTGATGTATATCATGGGTTGAGTGATCTCAGCTGTTGGGACAAATAGGGTATGGAGGGCAACATCAGTGGCTTCAACAAACCATAGCAGCAGTGGCATTAACAATAGTGGCAAGATTATGGCTGAAGAGTCCTAGAGGTCAACAGTAACAGAAAAGTGAGAGACAAAGGTAGCAGAGATTAAGGAACGTGGAGGCATAGAGAGGGCATGAAACTGTAAAGAGACAAAGAAAGAAAAGGGGGAGGTGGCAGGGATGGAGAGGAGTAGAGGGAGGGGAAACTGTAATCAGAATAGATTGTATGCAAAAATAATCTATTTTCAATAAACAGAAAATTCAAACAAAAACCAAAAGCCTCTAAAGAAGGGGGCTGGAGAGACAGCTCAGCAGTTGAGAGCACTGTCTGCTCTTCCAGAGGTCCTGAGCTCAATTACCAGCAACCACAACATGGTGGCTCACAACCATCTGTAATGGGATTCAATGCCCATTTCTGGTGTGTCTGAAGACAGATACAGTGTTATATATATATATATATACTTTTAAAAATCAAAAACTGCAAGGAAAGATGAAGACGAATCATAAATCACATGTAGACACATACACACAAATGTTGGCTTTTACTATCCTTGCTATAGTTCTTCATAAGGAGTTGACTATTCTATTTTTTGAATAAGAATAATAAGAAGAAGGTGACTATTTTTTGGTTTAATGTTAGAAGTGTATGAAATCCATAAGAGCCTTTTAGGGCTTTTGGTTGTTTTTGATTTGTTGTTGTGGTGGTGGTGGTGATAGTGGTGGTGGTAGTTAACCTTTATTCATTTCCTAACAAAAGGAATATGATGATTACTCAACATTCTTATTTTATTAAATTTAATTTTATATTTTTGAGAATTGTGTGCATGAGTACTGTACTTACATAATTTCTACCCATTCTGACTTTTCCCATTTCCTCACTGACTCCACAGCAAATTCATGACCTCTTCCTGGACTCCTACTACAATGTAATTACTATCACGGTTGGTACTGCTGTGAAATTTCCCTCATCCTAGTTGGCAAGTCAACTGGTTTTATCATTGTTCAGTTCTTTATGCATCAAAATTGTTGAAATCTTATAGATGTACCTTCCTTGTCTTGTCTAAAAGATTAGAAGACCCTGTCCCACAACAGGCCTGTTGGGCCTCTGCCTCTTATAAATCTCTCCCTTCCTTGCCCATGATGTTTCCTGAGCCTTAGATGGGGGTGTTACTTGGAGATGTAACTTAGGGTTAGGCACCCCAGTATAACATTTTTTTCCATCTAGACTAGATGTGACTATATGTTATAGTTTGTATCTGGATGCAAAATGGAGCTTCTTTGAATAGGGATGAGAGCCACACTTCTCTTGTGGGTATAAGCCTAAGTATTTTGAGCACAGTGGGAATGTGATGAATCTAATTTCCACTGACCTCCCACCCTGTTCAAGTACACACTTATGTGGAGGGAAATTCTGAAGATTCTAGATTCTTGTGCCTCTTTCCAAAAAATTTGTACAGAGGAGTGTGACTAGTTACATAGAAGGAAATATCTTATTTAAAGAAAATATTGATGAGTTTTGAGATACACCAGACCTGGCTTTTGTCCAGGCTCTAAGAGAAAGACAACAAAGGAGAGGAAAGGAGCTGCCTGACTTTCTGTGACTCACTTACAGATACCATGGGTTTTCCAAATTTACCTGATGGCTTTACTTTTCTTGCTCCTGAAGCCTTCCTCAGAACAAAGCCTGTGTGAAAGAGTCCCACTTAGTTCCCCCCCTCCCCGCCAACTGGAGTCTCATATGTGTCGATCTGAATGTTTCCTGTTTCTATCCTCCTGTCATGCCTCTAAAAGCTGTACAAAATCAGATGGCTGCCTATCTTCAACAAAACTTTGATCCAAGGTTCTGTGCTATCTGGATTGTATTCTGCAAGAGCATTCTAATGAATTACCCTTGCTGTATTATCCTCTCAGTCCTTCCTGCCTGTACACAACCATTTTCTATCTGAACACATAGTGGGTTATATCATTCATACCTGCTCCAATATCACAAGGAATCAGCAATGCTGTCAGAGTAAAAGTCCAAGCTTGAATAGTCTAAAAGTTAACATATGATCTGATTCATCTTCTGCACTTCTGGTTTGACATGACGTTCACTCACTCCAGATAAATTGGCAGCTTTGATTAGGTGGTACATAAAGTACTAAGATGGTTTTTCCTGTCTAACGCAAGTATTTCCAAAAATATAATTTCAAAGGAGTCACACTGACTATTTAAAATCCAATACATAATTCTGCTTTTGTTTTCTTCATCCCTAACCTTTGATAAGCTTCAATATAGAGAAAAATTGACTAATTTCATTGTATTTTACAATACAATGTAAATTCCACTAGAGCAAAGATGGCAGACTTCTTCATTTGTTATGCAGTTGTCCTGGTTTGAATATGCTTGCCCCAGGGAGTGGCACTATTTGGAGGTGTGGCCTTGTAGAAATAGGTGTGTCACTGTGACTGTGGATTTAAGACTCTTGTCTTAGCTGCCTGGAAGTCAGTATTCTGCTAGCAGCCTTCAGATGAAGATGTAGAATTCTTAGCTCCTCCTGCACCATGCCTGTCTGGATACTGCCATGTTCCCACCTTGATGATAATTAATTGAACCTTTGAACCTGTAAGTCAGCCTCAATTAAATGTTGTCCTTATAAGAGTTACCTTGGGCTCTCCTTTTCCGACTGGAACCATGGAGGCTGTTCCAGAGAAGAAAAAGAAGGTTGCCGGTGTGCCAGAAACCCATAAGAAAAAGGTTCCTGCTGTGCCAAAAACTCTTAAGAAAAAGGTTCCGGCTGTGCCAGAAACCCTTAAGAAAAAGTGAAGGAATTTTGCAGAGTTGAAGGTGAAGCGTCTGAGGAAGACGTTTGCCCTGAAGACACTCCGAAAGGCAAGGAGGAAGCTCATCTATGAGAAGGCAAAGCACTATCACAAGGAGTACAGGCAGATGTACTGGACTGAGATTCGGATGGCCAGGATGGCAAGGAAAGCTGGGAACTTCTGTGTGCCTGCAGAACCAAAATTGGCGTTTGTCATCAGAATCCGAGGCATCAATGGAGTAAGCCCAAAGGTCCGCAAGGTACTGCAGCTCCTTCGTCTTCGACAGATCTTCAATGGCAACTTTGTTAAGCTCAACAAGGCTTCCATTAACATGCTGAGGACTGTGGAACCGTACATTGCATGGGGGTACCCCAACCTGAAGTCAGTAAATGAGCTCATCTACAAGCGAGGCTATGGCAAAATCAATAAGAAGCGGATAGCCTTGTTGGGCGTCAATGGGAGGAGAGGCTCTGAGTCCTGAGAAGGCTTGATGCCCCAGTGTAGGGAGGGTAGGAAGGAGTGGGTTGGTGGGAGGGGAAACACTTTCATAGAAGCAGATAGAGAGGGGATGGGATATGTGTTTTTTCCAGGGTGGAAATGGGAAAGGGGGATAAGATTTGAAAAGTAAATAAAGAAAAAAAATCCATTAAAAAAATAGAAATAAAAATTTTAAGAAGTCTCCTTTTGGTCCAACATACCCATATCTAAAGTTGTCCTATTTACATCATTTAAATAGAAAAATAAATAGTAATATAATATTAGTTGTTTTTCTCCACATATTCTATTCTTTTGTCTGGGCCAAAATCATTTTATGCATGGAATATCCTCTAACACACAGAAGCTTCTTTAACGTGATTACATGGCAATCACCCCTATTGTTCTGTAATCACAAGGGAAGACATTTTTAACTGATTTTGTTTAACCATTGATATAAACATGGGAGAAGATCAGTAAGATTTCTTTTTTTAATTAATACAGTGCATTCAATGCCATCAGTTTTGTCAACGCAGTCTATAATGAACAGGTTGTGGGGATAAAGATTAAGATTTGCTCTTAGACACTGATATTATGGCTACATGCAAGTGAAGAAATGAAAAAAAATGGCTTTCATTTTCATCAAGGGAATCTCAATATTTTCTGAACTTCCTGTAAAATTGTATAATGAATAGATGTGTATCCAATTTAAACTAATAGAGGAAAGTTTTGACAATGGTACAAAATGCTATTCTGTGTTAAAAATACATTTTGAACACAATACAAATGGTTCCCAATTACTCCAAATAATCATGATAAGCCTTTAAAGCATACTAACCTCTTAATAGGCTTTCCATTATCCAAAATAATTCTTTATAAAGTTTACCAAATTATTCCAAATTTCAATCACTCAAAACCTCACAGAAGAAATTGAAAATTTTCAGACTAACAAATTGCTCCCTGCTCCTGAGTGTTTTTACTTTTAGAATATGATCATCATTCAATATTACTTTTTAAGTCTAAAATTAAATAGAAAGAAGACTGTACACATGTAGCATTTTAAGGATGACATTTAGTGACACAGGATTTAAAACATATCAATGAAAGGAATTCACAGATCATGGAATAAATATTAGACTGACAGTGTTAAGTTGAAAGATCTCTCTGAATACCCTGATATCTATGTTTTCATTTTTAACATTTTCTCTAGCACTTCTTTGTGTACTCCTTTCTATAGGTAGTGCAATCATGCATATATCAAGTTGTATGCAATGTGTGACAATGTTTCCCCACTAACTCACTCTTGTTAACTATTTGTTACCTCAGTAACGCTAAGACTTCTTTGTTTGGTGTATAAATGGAATCCAACATAGGCATCAAACTACAGTACTTCTACCGGGAAACATAAAAACTCTCTGGCTTTGGCTAGGCTCACATTATTTTCCCCCCTCATTGTATTTGCATTACATCCTCAATGCATCTCTAACGCAGAAATAGAGACATAATTGCATACAATGGCACTGTTGAAATATTTTATTTATAACTTTAAGTCAGTTTACTTAAGAAATGTTTTCTCATCAAACAATCGAAAGACTTAAAACAATTTTGATTATATCTTGCACATCTTACTATACATCTTTTGTATAATTTAATCAGTTACCTTTATTGAGATGGATTTTCCTAGTTTTATACCCAGAACCCACGTCAAGGTAGAAGAAGAAAACCAGTTCCTGTGACTTCAACACTCATGCCCAGGGGTCATGTACACAAACACACACACACACACAAATAATTAAATAATTCTCTTTGGCTGAGGGAAAACTCCAAGGATTATTGAATATAAATAACATATACAGTTACATAGGGGATCAGTCTATACATGTAGTCTAACTACTAGGGAGTCTGAGGCAGGAGCACTGCTTGAGTTCAGCAGTTCAAAGTTAATTTATCCTAGGCAATAGAGTAATATCCTGTGAAAAGATATGACATAAGTACAAAAATTAAATGAAATATATCAATTTATAACTGAAAAATTATCATGTGTATTAACTTAAGTTTTATAAAGTTACATGTCCCTAATCATTATTATCAAAGATATCTCATTTTTTTTCATATTCCTCAAAATATAGCCTTGGAATCATTTATGGACCATAGTAGTTTTTCATATAATTCATGAGAAATACAAACACACACACACACACACACACACACACACCATAAATATAATGTTGGTGTTTATAAAGTAAGATTTTCTATTTCTTTGTTTTTTGGGGATATATTAGCATTTTCTGACTTATAGTCACATATAAGCACACTCATGTTTATGCAAAGTCAGTGTCTCCTCATCAGTTCTATTGACAGTTTTTAACAATTTGTAAAGAGGAAATGATAAAATGTTTTCCCAGAATTGTGGACTAATTGTAAATGAAATGATTGGTATATTAGGCATTATGTCTTAATTAACCATTCATCAAGTATTCATTGCTGTCTTAGATAGGGTTTTACTGCGTGAACAGATATCATAACCAAGGTAACTCTTTTTTTTTTCAAATTTGCCAAGCTGTGACTGTTTATTAACTGACCAGATTACAAAAATACCACGGGCAACACCTTAGTTCATCCGTCTAATAAGCCTGTTGATCTGGTCTTTCCTGTTGCCAGTGTCTCCACCTTCTACAAAGTGAGTTGTCTTCTTCATTCTACCTCGTGGGGAAGATAATTTGAAAGGCCACAGGAAGTTATTTGCTTCCTTGAAGCGTTTCCCAACTGTATAGATCTCATGAATTAGATCCTCCATGCAGATGATGCCAAATTTACCAAGAGACCGGGCAATCAAGGAATTATCCGTCAAGGCAGCTGGAGCCTTGTATCCCTCCATGAGTACTCCTTGGTTGGTGGTTTAGTCCCTGGGAGCTCTGGGGGGGGGTCTGGTTGGTTGATTATTGTTCTTCCTATGGGGTTGCAAACTCCTTCAGCTCCTTCAGTCCTTTCTCTTACTCCTCCATTGGGGACCCCATGCTCAATCCAATGGTTGGCTTCAACATCTTCCTCTGTATTTGTCAGGCTCTGTCAGAACCTCCCAGGAGACAGCTATATCAGGCTCCTGTCAGCAAACACGTCTTTTCTTAGCATCCACAGTAGTGTCTGGGTTTGATGACTGTATATGGGATGGATCCCCAGATAAGGCAGTCTCTGGATGGCCTTTCTTCCAGTCTCTGCCCCACATTTTGTTTCCATATTTTCTCCCGTGAGTATTTTGTTCCCTTTTCTAAGAAGGTCTGAAGCATCCACACTTTTGTCTTCCTTCTTCTTGAGCTTCATGTGGTCTGTGAATTGTATCTTGGGTATTCTTTGCTTTTTGGGTAATATCCATTTATCAGTGAGTGTGTACCATGATCCCTTCCAGTTAAAGGGAGACTTTAAAAATAAAATACATCTCCTTCCTTTGTCACTTGTGTCAGGCCATCTCTGCTGCTGCCATCCACATTAAGTTTCATGATGCTACACTAGTCATCTAATAATAGGAAGTATTCTTATATTAAAGGTAATCCTATCCTTTTTATTTCTGCCAGAAAGCCTTCATATCAAACCAATTGTCATTTAGTAGAAAATGTCCATCCTCTTGGCTGCACTTAGATTGAACAGTGAATCTGTGATCCAAATCATGCTGAGATGCAAGGCATTATATTCTGGCATCTCTATGGCAGATCTGTCAAACTTTGCCATCTATTAACAGATATAATGTGAAGTCAGTCATCTCTCCTCCTGTCACAAAACAAGAAAATGTGTGCATCCTTTATTCTGGAGGCCATTACATCATCAAAGGAAACCATGCTTACAAAGAATTTACTTCCATGTTTTATTGGGTGATGAGCGAGATAAAAAATTAAACACAAAGTCCAGCCCCATTCAAATTGAAGGCAGTGGTCAGCCCTTAAGTAAATTTTCACTGACCTCAAAATTTCTACTGATACACACTAGTATATTTTCTAATTTTGGTTTTCTATTGGCAGGGGCAAAATACAGACTTATTTCAAAGAAAATCCTAGGAACTCAAAAATAAAAAAAAAACATTACCCACTACTAATCTGCACATTTACTATATGGAATGTAGAAGAATAAAAAAATATATAATGTAGCTGGGGAATGTAGCCTACACATCCACATCTACCCTCAAGCAATGGCTTGCTGTGCCTATATCTCCAGTTTTGATGTATCCATTCTCAGCTTGTGTTTTCCTATATTCAGCCCTCCTTTTTCCATGGCATATTAGATATTTTTAATTGGATACCTTGAATTTTTCTCCAACCATAAGAATGTAAACTATAAGTTATTTTAATAAACTCTAACATTTCTCCTTTTATATGATCATCATCTCAATAAATGGTACCACCTTCATGAAATCATTTACGCTACTTTGGATCAAATGATATGTCCTAGTAAAATGTGGAAGCCCGAGTCTGATAGAATTGAAGAGAATCTTTGGGGAGGTAACAGAAGCATGAGATACAGCCTTCACAGTGAGAACAGAATTCTTATTGCAATGAAAGAGTGATTCCTTTCTGTGCCAAATGAGGACACACGGAAAAGATAGTTACCTGTGTATCAGGAACCAAGCCCTCACCAATTACGAGATTTGCCAGTGCTTGGACCTCTGTCTCCAGCTTCCAGAATTATGAAGAATATATAGTCATTGTATAAGTGACCCTGTTTTTGCTATTTGTTATGTCAGCCTAAACTGGTAGATATCATACAGAAACTGAAGTACCTTGGAATCTTATAACTCTTTGTCCATTAGTTAACATATCCATATGTTGATCTTAAGAATCCATTTTCCTTTCTTGGAATGAGAAATTGTTCACCATATCCTCTAACCCATTTGTCCTTCATGGGACCAAAAATTCCAGCATCCTCTAATAGCTTCTCCACATCCATGCTTAACTATTTACATCTAATTCTCCACTTAGGAGCAGATTATATTTTAGAATATAATTATCAGATGTCACTTTACCTTGCAATATGGAAACCATTTCCCATTTACACTAAGGAAAAAATAACATGGCTTCTTACCATTTCCCTCAATTCTTTTTTGCTAAACAGTACTCGTTATGCTTTTAATTTTGAAATATTATAGACACATTACCTGAAATTCTCTTTTCACATTCCCCCTTAACTCATTTCCTCCTACTTAAAGTAATTGCTGCAGTCACCTGAACAGAATGCATTTACCTGTGATTTACTTCTTTCCACTTAGTATTTTGAGTTTGTTTTAGAGCAACTAGGTAACTGCATAATATTATAAAAGAAAATGGAAATCTTTCCCACTTATAAAATCTTTAGTAAAGACCAAAGCTTTTTTTTCCTTTTATTTTTCATTTTACACTTGTATATAGGAACACCAAATACTACATATAGACAAAAAGTATGTCAGCTGTATATCCTATTAATTGGAGAACATTACTGGTGTTCTGTTTATTGTACTGCTAATAACCCTTGACTTGAAGTGAGCTCTGATGTGCCAGAGATTTTGTTTTACTCATCACTTGGAAAGACCTTATAGGTACTTAGTAAATATTAGGTGATTTAATAAATGTTTTAGTAGGCAATACCACTCCCATGTTTGAAGATTGTAAGAATTTGTATGCTACTAGCCTGGATAATTAATATTCAGTCACACTGATGTTGAGAGACAAACGTATGACCCAAGCATTTGCAGCTAATAGAATTACACGTGCATGTAAGAAGATAGAAGATCTTATTTTCTGGGATTCCGTGGACACAAAGATACTGCAAACTCAGATACAAGGTCAGTTCTGCCTGTTTGTTGTCCTTGCTTAAAACAAATTTCTACCCAAGTGATGGCCAAGATAAAAGTTAATATTAAGATGAAGTTAGATATGTTGAGCATGTTATTGAAGAACAGATGTGAAACAGGACTTCCTTATCTCATTTCAGATTTTAAAAGAAATGTTCTCAGGTTGTCTCTTTTTAGTACAATGTTGGCTATGGCGTTCATTAACTCGAGATATGTTCCTACTATCCGTAGTCACTCTAGGAATTTAATAATGAAAGCATGCTGAACTTTGTTAAATACTTTTTCAACACCAGGTGATTATGTGCAATTTGACCTTATTTTTATTTATATAATATATTATATTTACTGATTTGTGTATGCTAATCAAACCTTGCATCTCTGGGACAAAGCCCAGTTGATCAGGAAGTTTATGCTCTCTTTTACAAAAAAAATATGAAATATAATTATTATCTTAGATGAAATTGGTGATCCAAGAATTTAAAGGCCTTTTATGAAAGACATCAAACAGCAATAAGAATATGCAGGAGATCAGAGGGGAGGCTATGTTGGATGTAGCCTCTGTTAGGCTTTATGTGTGGGAGGGTGCTCTTTGCAGGGAAGCAGCTGACTTGATTACTTATGCTTCTGTAAGTAACGCCCCACCCTTGCTGCTGTAAGAAACCTCTACAAACATGTTGGTTCGTGTGATACACAAAGAAAAAGAAATAAGCTAAATGACTAAATAAACGTTGAGCCATTTTAAGACCAAAGGCAGAGATTGTTCAGTCACTGAAGACCTTGGAATTTGCTAGAGGGGCAGATCTCCATAGGGTGATACCATGCATGAAAATTACAAACTGGTATCTTTGACCTCATTATCAAGAGTGCAGGCTGTGCAGGCTGCCTTCCTGATCTTTGTTTGTCTTTACAGTGTTGCACAGGCATTGGGATTGAAGGAAAAAAATGTATGTGTCCTGTTTTTTGCAACAAAAAAGCTAACCATTTTCTTCTACATGTCAACTGAAAGCTCTGTTTGCATCTTACACACAATAACCTCTAAAAGAAATCAACAGAGTAAACAAACCAAGCAACCTCAACATAAACCAAACAACCTGCTGAAAAGCATGGATAGGGGGGAAAATAATGACGAATGCTGTAGTGTGCTTGCAGACAGAAACCTAGCATTGCTGCCCTCTGAGAGGCCCAGCAAGCAGCTGAAAGAGTCAGATGCAGATACTAGCATCCAACAAATAAAGAGAAGCCAGGGACCCCTGTGGAGAAGCTGGAAGAAGCTGAGGAGGAAGGCAACCCCATAGGAGACCAGCAGTTTCAATTGACCTGTGAGCCACCAACCAAGCAGCATACACCAGTTGATATGAGGCCCCCCAACACATAAACAGCAGAGGACTGCCTGGTCTGGCCTCAGTGAGAGAAGATGCTCCTAACCCTAGAGAGACTTGTGGCTCCGGGGAGTGGGGAGGTCTGGTGGAGTGGTAGTGGGTGGGTGGGGACATACTCTTGGAGACAGAGGAGGGGTGAGGGGAGGAGGCATGGGATAGGGTGCAGAGAAAATTTAATAAATTTAATAAAAATATTACAATGTGGAGTACATGAAAATTTTAGTTTTGGGTTTTATCATGGTATCAAGTAGCTTCCCTGGTCTTTTAATGTGACTCATCATTCTATTGAGGTAAGAAATAGCTGAGACAATTGACTCATACCAAAACAAGGGTTACTTTGGTTCATGGTTTTAGAGGTCAGTTCATAACCAACCAGCCCCAGTGCCATTGAGCTGTGGCATGGTAAATAGTCATTAAGTTTATGTCTAAGAATGAGAAAGACTACACAGTTCCAGTATTCCCTGGGGGAGCATATTTCTAATGGACTTAAGGACAGCTCATTAGGCCACAGCTCTCAGAATTTCTACTGCTTCCCAATAGTGACTACTTGGTGATGGATGGTATTAAGTTGTTGTTATTATTGTGTTTTTCAAGACAGGATTTCTCTGTATACTCTTGTCTGTCCTGGAACTCATTCTGTAGATCAAGCTGGCCTCAAACTCAGAGATTTGTGAGTGTCTTCTTCCCCAGTACTGTAATCAAAAGCATAAATTACTACTACCACTAGTCTATAAACTCCCCCTCAAGATATATATATATATATATATATATATATATATATATATATATATATAATTTCTT
>NW_021604592.1:5421683-5429005 GCF_004785775.1 Grammomys surdaster
TATATATATATAATTTCTTCTCTGAGTGAGATATTGATTTACTTTTATTATTGTTCATAGAAATCTAATATCCACAAATGTAACAAAAAATCACAAAGTTAAAAATTGTATATTAATCTATGCATGACATATGTCTTAGGGTTTCTATTAATGTGAAGAGACTCCATGGCCATGACAATTCTTACAAAGGAAAACATTTTATTGGGGCTGGCATACAGTTTCAGAGGTTTAGTCCATTGTTGTCATGGCAAGAAATATGGTGGCCTGCAGGCAGACATGGTGCTGGAGAAAGAGCTGAGAGTTCCATACCTGGATCCTCAGGCAGCAGGGAGAGATCTGGCTTGAGTTTCTGAACCCTCAAAGCTTATTTCCTTGTGATGCACCTACTTCAACAAAGCCATACTAACTCCAACTAGGCTATACTTCCTAATAGTTCCATTCCCTATGGACCAGCCACTCAAACACATGAGTCTATGGAGGTAATTCCTTCAAATCACCACAATATACCAATACATTATTAGATCAAAGAGTCCCTGTACATGCCAGGCATTGTTACAAGTAGAAATATGAGCCCAGTTCAAATTCATCAAAGCCCTGTACTGTTCTAATTCTCATTTGTAGATGACTAAACTGAGGTGCACTGTGGTCATTAGATTTGACCCATATTGGACTCAGATGATAAATAGCAGAGCTGAGATCTGAATTTACAAAATGTAAGTCTAGCGAGTGCTTTCCAATAAAACTTAGTAATTAATTGTTCTGTCATTTATAACTCTGTTCAAGTATATACTTTGATTAAAATATATTTTTCTTAGTATTAATGGAAAAATCCAATATTATTGCTAGTTTTAATAAAATCTTTGACAGTGTCATCTAACACTTTTATTCAGAGACTTGGTTTTTCATTAATTTTCATTTGTCGGAGAATTTGCGGTCTTTGTAATAGGAGCTAAATAGTGCATAAGAATCACCAAGAAATGAAAGTGACTTAATAAAATTTCTGTAACTAAAATGGAACGTTTTTCCTCTAAAATAAAGTTGAAAGCACTTAAGTATTTTGAATTCAACACGTTATGAAATAAGTAAACACATAGTGTTCTTGCTCTTGGATAGTTCTAAGCTTCTGCATTCAGAGCAGTTGACAAGAAGCTAGGATGTTGGTGTAGATTGAAGACTGCTGTCTATGAAAGCTGAGAGACTGTTGCTTTGCTACTTGGAAACCAGGATCTCTGATTGAGAAGACAGAAAAATCAATGGTGAAAACAGAAAGACTTCAGTGAAATTAAAATTAATAATCTGAAAAGTGAAGCTATGTTTAAATAAAAATAGAATCATAAAAGTCCTCATTTTCTCTTTGCATCTGCTGTCTCAGTCTGATCTTCAATCTGTTCTTGTAAACACACCTATAGGAGAATGTTAGGCAAAATTCACCTATAGGAGAATTTGATGGTTTGTATATGCTCATCCCAGGAAGTGGTACTATTAGAAGGTGTGGCCCTGTTGGACTAGGTGTGGCCTTGTTGGAGTAGGTCTGTTAGTGCTGGTGTGGACTTTAAGATCCTCATCCTAGCTGCCTGGAAGTCAGTATTCTGTTAAAGGTCTTCAGATGAAGATGTAGAACTCTCAGCTCCTCCTGCACCACAGCTGCCTGGATGCTGCCATGCTCCTGCCTTGATGAAACGTTATCCTTATAAGAGTTGCTTGCCTTGGTCATGATGTCTGTTCACAGGTGTAAAACCATAACTAAGACACTATGTATCCAGGTAAATATATAACAATAGCCATACATCCTACTTGAACTTGATGAGATTTTAGTTACTATTTTATGTGAAAATTCTTATTTTTAATTTTTTTATTGGATATTTTATTTACATTTCAGATGTTAATCCCTTTCCCCATTTCTCCTCCTACCAAGAAACCCCCTATCCCATCTTCCCTCCTCCTGGTTCTATGAGGACATGCCCTCACCCACCCACTCACTTCCACCTCCCCACCCTCGAATTCCCCCACACTGGGGAATCCAGCCTTCATGGAAACAAGGATTTCCTCTCCCACCTATGCCAGAAAAGGCCATCCTCCCCTACATATACAGCTGGAACTATGGGTCCCTCCCTATGTGCTCCCAGGCTGGTTGTTTAGACCCTGGGAGCTCTGGTTGGTTGATATTGTTGCTCTCCCTATGGGGCTGCAAACCCCTTTAGCTCCTTCAGTCTTCTCTCTAACTTCTTCATTGGGAACCACATGATTAGTTCAATGGTTAGCTGTGAGCATCCAACTCTGTATATGTCAGGCTCTGCCAGACCTCTAAGGAGACAGCTATATCAGGCTTCTGTCAGCATACACTTCCTGGCATCCACATCCGTGTCTGCCTTTGGTGACTGCAGCTGGGATGGATACCCAGGTGGAGCAGTCTCCCGACAGCCACTCCTTCAGTTTCGGTCCCACACTTTGTCTCCATATTTGCTCCCATGAGTATTTTTGTTACTCCTAAGAAGGACCGAAGCACCCACACTTTGGTCTTCCATCTTCATGAGCTTCATGTGGTCTGTGAGTTGTGTCTTGGGTATTGCGAGCTTTTATTATATGGACTAATATCCACTTATCAGTGAGTGCATACCATGTGTGTTCTTTTGTGATTGGGTTACCTCACTCATGATGATATTTTCTAGTTCCATCCATTTCCCTAAGAATTTCATGAATTCATTGTTTTTAATAGCTGAGTAGTACTCCATTGCGTAAATGTACCAAGTTTTCTGTATCTATTCCTCTGTTGAAGGACATCTGGATTCTTTCCAGCTTCCGGCTATTATAAATAAGGATGCTATGAACATAGTGGAGCATATGTCCTTGTTATATGTTGGGGCATCATATGAGTATATGCCCAGGAGTGGTATAGCTGGGTCCTCAGGTAATGCTATGTCCAATTTTCTGAGGAGCTGCCAGACTGATTTCCAGAGTGGTTGTATCAGCTTGAGATCCCACCAACAATGAAGGAGTGTTCCTCTTTCTTCACATCCTTGCCAGCATCTGCTATCACCTGAGTGTTTGATCCTAATTGAGGTGGAATCTCAGGGTTGTTTTGATTTGCATTTCCCAGATGACTAAGGATGCTGAACATTTCTTTAGGTGTTTCTTGGCCGTTTGATTTTCCTCAGTTGACAGTCCTTTGCTGAGCTCTGTACCCCATTTTTAATAGGGTTTTTTGGTTGTCTGGAGTCTAATTTCTTGAGTTTTTTGTATATATTAGCCCTTCATCAGATGTAGGATTGGTAATGATCTTTTCCCAACTTGTTGGTTGCCATTTTGTCCTATTGACAGTGTCCTTTGCTTTACAGAAGCTTTGCAACTTTATGAGGTCCCATTTGTCAATTCTTGCTCTTAGAGCATAAGCCATTGGTGGTTATTTTTTTCAGTAACTTTTATCCTGTGCCCAAATATTCGAGGCTCTTCCCCACCTTCTCAGTGTATCTGGTTTTATGTGAAGGTCCTTTATCCACTTGGACTTGAGCTTAAGAATTACCTGAGAACTAACATTTAAGTCTTGATATCTAGAAAATTAAGCCATCATTTCAAAATCTGTGTAGATGGCCACAAAAATGAGGTTTTTACTGCATTTTTTCAATTATTACATTGGAAATTACAGTCTATCCTATTTACCTTAACAAATGAGTTTTGACATAAATACTGTAGGATACTGCTTCATGTTATTTGGGAAAGAATAGTATTTTTTATTTACCAATATTTGACTGAAGGACTGGATCTTTTGTAACTTTAATGAAAACCCCTATGCTTATTTTATAGTGTTGCTATTTCCCATCAAACAATTCAAAGGAAGGTCTTAAATAATGGATGATATAAAAAGCAAATAAGCTCCTAAAACATCTGATGAAGTCATTCCCAAATATCTACTATTCTAAATAGTTGCATACTATGAATAAATTGTAACTAAAATCACACACACACATGCATACATACTTATGACAAATTATGAAAATTTCATATGTCAAATAGAAAAGCAGCAAGAATACAAGCTGGTGCTGTTTATCCACAATGCTGGAAGACCTGACTTTTAATTTCTAGGTGGAGTCAAACGCTTTTAGCATTCTGCGGTAGTTGGAATGCAGACATGTAATAAAGGCAGTTAGTCTAACCTTTGATGATAAAGGACAGCAAAAGGCTTCCAGTGACCTAACACAGACCCTAAACATATCTTTGGTCATATAAAGAAATTCTCATGAGAGTTTTACATTTTATTTTTCATGGATGAGCTTCACATCTACTCTTGAACTTTTTGTATATGTGGGTTGTTTGTATGTGAGCATTAATATAAAAATGTAAGTATTGATATGATTCCTATAGCTGTAAGTATAGGCATAGAGGTATGAGATCAGAATTGGAAGGACAGGAATAAACTCTTACAGTTAAATTTAAGAACAAGTTATCACTCAGAAATCCCCAAGAGTTGGAACCGACATTATGCTATACGCTACACACTGTATACTATCTATGGTGAGGAGAGGAAAAGAAGAGGAGGCAGAGCTGGGAGAAAAGATAAGAGAATAGGGCAGGAAATGATAGAAAGGGAAAGGAGGAGAGGAGGGAGAATGGAAGAGGGGAGGAGAGAAAGTTAGACAGGACAGAGCTGAGAGCAGAGGGGAAGGGAGGAAACGGGAGTGTATAGTAAGTTAAGAGATGAGAGGTTCACAACTGTAGAGGCTTACTGCACAGATTCTGTGGAATAGACTGTGAAGCTACACACCCAGAGAACAGATGTAGTTCTAAAGGTCAGACTCTATTCTATTAAAGCCTTTGACTGGTCATATGAAGGTGACTTCCACTCTAGAGGGTACTCTGCTTATTAAAAGTTAAAATCTTTAAATACTAACCTCATCCCAAATGCACTTTGATAGCAACACACAAAGCAATACTAGATAGACTAAATGAGCATTCTGGACTAGATATGTTAATACACAAAATTAAGAACCTTTCCCACATTGTGACCATAGAAAAATGAAATATTCATGGGTAAGAAAGCGAATTGTTTACAAACCTGAACTCAAACAACAAGAAAATTCACAAAAATCATGAATATACTTAAAATTGGTAAGAAATGATTTAGAGTCTGATGTTCTACATAAAGCAACTCTTTTAAGTGATCGGGAATAGGTGTAATTTCAGATGTTGACAATATCTTCTTAACTTTTCATACAATGTATTTTGGTCATATATTTTCTTCCTATCACCACTACTGCTTACCCACTCAATTCATATTCTCCTCACTTAAAAACAAAACGAAGTATAATGAAAATTACCTTAACTCTCCCCCCAAATCACAGACACAAACAAAAACCAAACAACAACAAAAAGCAAAATCCGCCGTGTTGGGAAAGTGGATGCTGAAGGCAAGGGTAGCTCCAGTCTGTGCCTCTGTGGACACGCCTGTCACCCTTGCCTGGGCCTCCGTGAGTCTGAGGTGCTGCGAGCCCTGGGGCACCAGGCCCCTCGGCTTGATGCCGTAGCCACGGCCTCCTGCTGCTGCCCTCACCGAAGTTTCTCTGGACTCCTTCTGAAGTTCTGTCTAGAAATTTGTGTTGATTGAGTTTTTTATAAAAAGAATTTTATTGTCACTGTCCTTTCAAGATGTTTGTAACACCTTTGAAACATTCAGGAATTCATTTGTCTTCTGGGACATTGCAAAAAAGAAATATGCCTCTAGATGCAGTCTTTATCAACAGCATCCCTTCAGGCACACTCACTCTTGTGAAAGACTTGGTGAAATTTCAGAAGTCCTCTCTAAAATCGAAAGGTCATAAAAAGAATCAGTTTTTAGAAATGGCAACTTCTAACAATAAAAATGTATTTCAATCCACCATGCTATCGGAAGATACCCTTTCAAACCGCTCTCCTGACGTCAGCGTTATAAAGCCCAATATGGATATGATTTATGAATCACCAGGAAAAATCTTTCAAAGAATGAAAGAAAAAGTACAGTCTGACAAACAAGAACAACCATCAAGGAACATGTTGGGATCACCAAAATGTGAACATAATAAAGTCTTTCTTCCTAACAGAGGCAAGAAAACTCAGCTGCAACATACCCATATCTGTGAAGAAAAAAAATATCATTCCAATCCAATAACTATTCATTGGGAGATCCTCCAATTCTGAACCAAGAACAAAAAAATGTTTCAGCTTCATGCATTTCAAGCAAGGCTTTAACTAGAGCCCAGTTTGGCAAACAATTTCTTCATTCAAAAGGGAGGCCTGTGAAAACCACTGTGGCCTTTGGGCTGGGGCAGACACAGAATTGGTCTGCTCCTGTGGAGATACTGACTCCTGAGTCATCCTAGAGGAGCCACTGCACTCAGAGCAACCCACACAGAGTTGGTCTGCTCCTGTCCTGTGGAGATACTGACTCCTGAGTCATCCTAGAGGAGCCACTGCACTCAGAGCAGCTGGTAAGAGCTCAATCTCACTCCCTAAGCCCCAGAGATACATCTGGGAGCCAGGGATAGTCAGGACACAGCAGCTACCCAAACCCCGCCCTCCGGAATTCCACTTCCCTTCCTCCCCTGCCTGGTCCTTTGGGCTGGGGCAGACACAGAGTTGGGTCTGCTCCTGTCCTGTGGAGATACTGACTCCTGAGTCATCCTAGAGGAGCCACTGTACTCAGAGCAGCCAAGGAGCCACTGCACTCAGAGCAGCAGACACCAAGAAGATTAGGATCATAAGACTACAGAGACATCTGGACTCTGAGGAGCTCTGCAACAAACAAGATAACTAGAAATACAGACTCCAGTCTTACACAGTGATAGCACGTAACACTAGAATTAACCAGATGGCTAAAGGCAAGCACAAGAACATAACCTACAGAAACCAAAGTTTCTTGGCATCATCAGTACCCAGTTCTCCCAATATAGCAAGCCCTGGACACCCAATCACACCTGAAAAGCAGGATTCAGAATTAAAATCACTTCTCATGATGATGATAGAGGATTATAAGAAGGAATTAAGTAACTCCCTTAAAGAAATACAGGAGAGTACAAGTAAACAGATAGAAGCCCTTAAAGAGGAATCACAGAAATCCCTTAAAGAAATGCAAGAAAACACAAAGAAGGAATTAAACAAAAACATTCAGGATCTGAAAATGGAAATAGAAACAATAAAGAAAGCTCAGAGGGAGACAACCATGGAAATAGAAAACCTAAGAAAGAGATCAGGAGTCATAGATGCAAGCATCACCAACCAAATACAAGAGATAGAAGAGAGAATCTCAAATGCAGAAGATACAGTGGAAAATATTGACACAGTTGTCAAAGAAA
>NW_021604592.1:5449005-5493158 GCF_004785775.1 Grammomys surdaster
GGGAGGGGAGGGGAGGGGAGAGGAGAGGAGAAGAGACAGGAGGGGAGGGGAAGGGAAGGGAAGGGAAGGGAAGGAAAAGAAATGGAAGGAAGAGAGGAGAGGAGAGAAGAGAAGAGACAGGAGGGGAGGGAAGGGGACACAGAAGCAGAGACCCACATGGAAATACTCTGTAATAATAAAGGCAGGCTGCAGTGATGTGTCTATAGTGAAGTAACCACAGAAACTAGGATAGAAGCACAGGACAGATTCTCTCCTTCAAAGTCTTCAGTATGAGACAAATATGTCAACACTTGGGCTTGAGACATTTATCTTCCAGAATCATGAGAGATGAAATTTAAACTTGAGGATCCTCTGGTTAGTGGCAATTGATTCTACCAACATACCATTCTTCTCCTATAGGGAAAAACGAAAAACAAAACAAAACAAAATAAAACAAAACGACTGCTTTAAAAAAGTTAAGTGGCAACTGGTCTTAGAAAAAAGTGGAAAAAGGGATTTTCTTCTCCAATATGGGTAGAGGGAGCTCCTGAAGATCTGTAATAAGAGACAAAGGACTCAAAGCCACATGTCCAGGCCAGGTTGATAGATAAAAGAGACAGAGCAAAGCAGGAGGGCTTAAGTTTTCACGTAAATAATTATCCACTAGGCGAGATGAAAACATCAATACACAGAGGCAGCGGGTTGCTTAAAGCCTTAATGAATCAGATGTTTGGGACTGAAGGAGCAAAGACCCGGTAACATTAAAACAGAAATCATGAATAATGGAAGGAGGAGAGGGATCATAGTGGGGCTGAGGCTGAGGCTCCCTTGTACCACAGCTTCTTTTGTTTCTGGTTGCCCACAGAGAAGCTTCAGCACTCTCTAACCCTTGCCTGGATGCTTATAGCTATTACAATCTCAAAACAAATAGCACACTACTATGGGATTTCCCAAGCAGGGTGCAGGCACAGTTTTCTGGCAGAGGAATTTCTTCTATTGATCATTTAAGCCAGTATCTTCATAAAATATTAACATTACAAGTCTTGGTTAGAAGATGTTAACCGCTGAGTGCCTCTGGTGAGATCTGAGCTCACGCTGGACTATAACGCTAACATAATGCTTTCCTTTTAAGTCAGCAAACACAGGATACGTTTCCTTTAAACTACAGAGGAAAATTTTGAAGGTTATTGTCAAACACCCTGCAGTTATTGAACAGTAAAGAAAATATTTCTCATTTTGGTGCAACACCTGAAAAAAAATGCTGGTTATTTTCAACATTTCATGGCTCTAAGTTTTCAGCATTCTGAGTTCAATCAGTGTGATGTTTTGCTCAGGGACTGTTGAAATCTCAAATGAGAAAAAAAAGTGCAATGCTATAAGAAATAAATACATAATCGTGTCGCTAACCACAAGTAGATAAATGAATGAGTAAAAATTTTCAGAGATAGATTTCTGCCACAGGACAATAGTTCATCACTTGCTGAAATGATAAAGTAGATATGTGGCTGAAATCCTTATCCTAACTAATGTAAGATAGAAATATCTTCAAAATTCTTTTTGATAATGTATATTAAATGGCATGGTATCCATGATTTCCTAATTTGGTTATTATTTCATTTACTTAAATTACACAAGACTCTTATAAATAAGTTGGATTAAAAAGACTAGTATACTGTGTGTATTCTAGGACATAGATAATAGAAGGATGTGCATATAGTCAAGTGCAATTCCTGGATGAATATGAAAGATCAATTATAGATTCAAAGTACACATGGAAGCACGATTATGAGGTAAGGGAATTTTCTTTCAAGAAGTGAGACTTGAGTGGGTGAACTGACTCTTACAAATTTGGTAGGATTTTGGCATTTGTGAGAGGGAGGGAGGAAGTCAAGCAGAGAGTGTTAAAATGAAGGGCCCTGGATAGTAGATTTAGAACTCATGATGTGGTCCTGTGTGATTAGAGTATAGTAGTAATAAATTATACTATCTGTATCTTGCTTTGACAGCTATGTCGAATATAGTTTAGCTTCCTCGTGCTGCTTCTCTTCTGGGATGCTGGGAGTGATGTCCAGGAAGGCACAGACTGACAGTCGTCAGAAAAAAAGTCACAAGGTACCTGAAAGTTTTGTTTATTATATGAAATATTCCCTAGCTGTGTGTCAGTTAAGTAGATACTGTCTGTCTGTCAGATAAAGCAGTGTTCCATTCAAGACACAGTGTGAACACTCTCGCTCAGTTTTTGTTAGAGCATGGTGGGTAGCTGTACCACTGCTGGAACCCCAGTGAAGTAAAGGACTTTCAAAATAATAAAAGCAGAGTCACAAGGTCAAGATAAATTATTTGAATAGTACTCCTTATAAAGTAATAAATTATGAAAAATATCAACAAAGGCATAATGTGCACAAATTTGACCTTTTCAAAAAGGCAATATATATATATATATATCTATATATATATATATATATATATATATATGTATATATATATGACTTGTCATATAAATATATGATCAGCACATCCTCTACAAGACAGTTTCTTTGTCTCAGTACCCAGATGGCAGATTAAAGGGTTTTGTTTGCTTTTCAGGAATTATCTTTCTTTCGCTATTTCTTGACAGATTTTCCCCTTCAGATTCTTAACACTTGTAATATAAACCTTTTAAAAACAATATTTACATTGAGCTATTTGTCCAAGCTATTTGTGCTTGTGTACCATCAATAATTTGTGCAAGTCTCGGTTAAAAAATTAGATTATTTATTTTAACATACTGGAAAGAGTTAAAGGAAAGAACTGGGAGGATAAGATCAAAATGGATTGCATTAAATTCTCAAAGAATTAATAAAACATTTTACAATTTCTGATATTAATGTAACCATTGTTTCATTAATTGAATTCTTGAAAAACAATCTGTCTTCCTTTAACCTAATTTCTAGCATAAGATCCACAGAGACCACTCAACTAGCATCAAAATATGATGCAGGAATAAGATAACTGAATTGACACATATTCCTCAGAGCAATTCTATCCACCATTTCTTTTTCCAAAAGAGTTTTGACAGCTTGTCAAATGTTTTCCTATAAAAAGTCATCATATGACTGCCTTCATCAAACTACCCATCAGTCCACGCCCATCCAGGCTTGAAATAGAATCAGTTTTTCCTCAATTGGTTTCAGTGTTGTGAGTAAGAATTGGTCAAGTCCTCATAACCTGAGAGAAAAATGGTTTAGCACATAAAGCAACAGAGGGGACATTTATAATGGAGACATCTATTTCTCCTTTATTACTCCATAGTTTCACATAGGCCCCATGATTTTCTATTTGTATTCTTTTGTGTAACTGCTGAACTTATCTGGAGACATTTTTCACATGATAGAAAGAAGGTGCTAATGTAGATACTGTAGTCTACAGAGTACAGCATCACCACTGGAATTTGGAGGACTATCTATCTATCTATCTATCTATCTATCTATCTATCTATCTATCTATCTAATCTACCAATCATCTATCCTTCTATCTATCTAATCAAAGAAACAACCTTTCTGTTCTCTCTTCAGTTTCAGAATATTACATAGGATTCATGGCTCACAGTCATAGCTAAACAGATTCAATGGGAAAGTTCTTAATAAAACCAACTTCACTCTGGTGAGAACCCTTGTCACATCTTTCCTTGGTTTTTAATATGTTAATTCTATCAAAGTGAAATGTTCTGTGTTGTACCCCTTGTCTATTTTAGACAAAAATAATGCTGAGCTGTTTGTAAAACAAAAGTCTCACATTCTACAAAACATGTTTTAGACTGGTCTAAATAGTTCTTTATCAATTTCATAGTCAGTTTAGTATTTCAAAACCTTAATTATAAAGATCAGGTTAGAAATTATTTCCATCACTTGCAAGGATAACAATGATAGAAATTCAGTCTATCTGTAATTCAGGAACATTTTTTTGTACAAGAGGGAATCATATTTAGTTAGTATGAAAACAAAAATAGCACACTTTACTGAATATATCAATTATATACCGTAATAATATATCCACACAGTATTTATCTGAGAATTAGCATTATTCTGTAGTTAGGGTTTCCATTGCTGTGAAGAGACACCTTGATCATAGCACCTCTTATAAAGGAAAACATTTACTTGGGGCTGGCTTACAGTTCAGAGCTTTAGTCCATTATTGTTATAGCAGGATGCATGGCTGTAGCCAGACAAACATGGTACTGGAAAGGAAGCTGAGAGTTCTACACCTGGATCCACAGTCTGCAGCCGGAAGAGAGGAAACACTGTGCTAGTCTTGAGCTTGTGTAACCTCAAAGCCCATCCCCAGTGACATACTTTTTCCAAGGCCACACCTACTCCAACAAGGTGACAACTCCTAATAGTGCCACTCCCTGTTTCCAAACAATGGACTGTATGAACCAATTGGAGCTATTTCTTTTCACACCACCATACTTTACAGACTCCTGATCTGAGCTGAGACTCCAGGCCCTGTTATACAAACAGGCAGAGATATAACTCACTACTTCCATGTAAGACCAGGATTTTTCTAGCTGAGTTGTATGTGCAGCCCATATAGTATTCAACGACAGGGGAAACAGTTGCCTGACCTCCTGTTTTAGTGGCTTTGCCCACTATATTAGTCTAATTTTTTTTCAAAAAGTTGAAATCTTAAAATTGGCAGTAACTCAGAAAGAAATCTAAGTCTTTCCATGTACAATCCTTCCTTAGTTTTCTCTCTGGGAAGAGTTTGGCCAGGAAATGTGAAGGATATGAGACAAAGTTGAAGGAGCACATTTGTGTGTGCTTAGCATGAGGACAAAAGTAATGAACGAATCCTCAGACTCTATATTCACTGTACTTTTGACTAAATAATAAAAAGCTTCTGTTGGAAGTGTGAATTCAAACCAGAAATTGTTCCCATGCTAAGGAAGACAGGTTATGGTCAAAATATGTAGATGAGCACCTTTCTGAAGACCCCAGGCCCATTGGATACTTCAATGTACATACCCATCTGTGAACCTCTGTACGTTAGTGAAGACCATATTCCCTCACTGGGAAGTTTAAAGCATTACCACCATCGAGACAACCTCATGCCTAGTTTATTTAGTGAGCTGGTATTTTCTTAAGCTGAATGAAGACCTACGATAGGTTAAAACACATCTAGAACGTACTTAGAGGTGACCCTAAAGAATTCCTAAGTTAGAATGAAGTATTCATTCCAGAACTGGCTATATGCCTTAGGTTATGATTCCAGGGTCCTTTAGAAGTTCAGTGTCAATATATCTAATGAGTCCCTTTCCTGTTTCTATTAATGTCAATTTTCATAAACCATACGGTTTACAGTAAAATTCAATAATACATAAGCCTATACAATGTAAAATATGCAGGCAAGAAGACAGATGAAAACAGAACAAATGTCAGAAATATCACCAAAATATGTGCCCACTGCAGTACTTTATCCTATTTTCGCCCCACTTTTTCTCGTTATTGATGCATACAGAATATATTTTTGTCTGCATAATTTATACATAAGGGGAATGTATAAGTAATATGAAGTGTATATATACCCCAAACACCTCTAAATCACCCTAGATAGAAAATGTTTGCTGTTAAAATTTTGCTATGAGGGGGTTGTAGAGATGGCTCAGCGGTTAAGAACACTGACTCCTCTTCCATAGGTCTTCAGTTCAATTCCCATCAACTACTTGGTGGCTCACAACCTTCTGTAATGGGCACCGATGCCTTCTTCTGGTGTGTCTGAAGAGAGCAACAGTATTCCCATATACATAAAAAAATAAACTAAAAAATGTTAGATGTGAAAAGTATACTTCGATATACAGTTTTATGTATAATGCTTTTTACAGAGGCAGGGTGATTTAGTTTTGAATGAATTATTACTTATTTAATCATTCCTTTTGTCCAACCCTTATATTGCAAATGATATGTTTATTTTTATCAACTTTAAAGAAATAATTATGTATTAACTTTGTCATTATACATATTTATATCATCAGAAAAATCTTTACAATGTGAAAATGTCTTGGTTAAACAGTATGAAGTTCTTATATGATACTTTTAAAGACATGTGGTAACATATTTTGAGTTTATTTTTCCTTTATAGTCACTACTCTTGATTGTTTTCTTTATTTTTGATGCAGTTCTTATTAAATATATCTCCTTCCTTATTAACAGGCACAAAAGAATCCTTGATGTTAACAATTATGCACAATTTAGTGATTTAGAAAAAGATAACTTGGATTTTAATAATTTCTTGTATTTAAATTTTTCCATCTTTTCATCAGTATTATTTATTTATTTATTTATTATTTTATCATTTCTTTACATTCCAATTTTTAATCCCCCTTCACATCTGCCCTCAAACTGCTCCTCATCTCATACCCCCCCACCCCCTACCCCAGTCTTCATGAGGATGTCCCCATCCTCCCATCCCACCCCACCCCACGAGACATCCCCACTCCCTGGGGCAACAAGTCTTTCTAGGGTTTGGTGCATCTTCACTCTCTGAGGCCAGACCAGGCAGTCCTCTGCTGTATATGTGTTAGGGGCCTCATATCAGCTGGTGTATGCTGCCTGGTTGGTAGTTAAGTGTCTGAGAGATCTCAGGGTCCAGGTTAGTTTAGACTGCTGGTCTTCCCATGGGGCCAGCCTCCATTTTCCTCCTTAGCTTCTTCCAGCTTATTTCCAATTCAACCACAGGGGTCCCTGGCTTCCTTCCATTGATTGGGTGTAAGTATCTGCATCTGACTCTTTCAGCTGCTTGTTGGGCCTCTCAGAAGGGATCCATGCTAGGCTCCTGTCTGCAAGCACACCACAGCATCAGTAATAGTATCAGGCCCTGGTGCCTCTCCTTGAGCTGGATCCCAATTTGGGCTTGTCACTGGATCTCCCTTCTCTCAGACTCTTTTCCATTTTTGTCCCTTCAGTTCCTTCAGACAGGAACAATTCTGGGTCAGGGCTTTAGACTGTGGGATGTGAACCCCATCCCTCCATTTGATGTCCTAAAAATATGGGACGCTACATGAATTTGTGTGTCATTCTTGTGCAGGGGCCACGGTAATCTTCTATGTATCATTCCAATTTTAGTGTATGTGCTGCCAAAGCGAGCACTCATCCATATTTTTTTATTTTGCATTCCAACAGATTTTGTAAGCTATAGCTTCACACTATTAGTAGCTCCTTTGCTGCTGTTGATCATTATGTTCCAATACAAAGAAGCACAGTCTAGAAAACTCTAATGTTAACTCTGCCTTAAAAACTGCTACCAGTAACTTCCTTCAAATAAAACGGTAGAAACTATGGCTCATCATTTTCTCCATAATGGCCTTCTTACTCTTGTAATTTTCTCATCCAAAGGTGGTTAATTTGGAGACTTGGTCTCACTCAGTATCCGTACACACTGTCATTCTGAATTGGAATCTTATTTGACTATTGGGCACCAGTGACTTCTAAAGAGAATTGATCTAATGAATTCTACTATCAAGTAAAGAGATACTGTAGACTAGAATATGGGTGATACCTAATAGTTGCCTAGAGCATGTATGCAATCTTGTCATACTCCTCATTTTGTATGTATGTATTGTACATAGGTAATATAGCTCCATACATAACATTGAAGGCATGTACCAACATAATATTTTGAAAGGAAGTGTAGCACATTTAAGCTAATGATAGAAAAAAGTTCTCAGAATGTGGTGTTTTACTGTAAATCAATTAAGCAAATTAATTTATTCAACTTTTGCTTTTATACTTCTAGTTAGAGCTTGTATTCACATCTTTGTATTAGAACAGTACACTGGATATCTGTTCTAGTCAAAAGATTGCAATTATAATGTTTTAGAAAGAATATTAATAACTTTATTATGTTGTCCTTTATAGAGATCAAGGAAGAATATGAAAACAGATGTAATAAAGAACGTTTTTCAATACATAGATTAATTATAAAAATGTATTCTCTATAATACTACATCATCAATCATAATTATGAGAAGTCATTCTTAATTGTAAGAAATAATAGAAACAAGACATGCCTGGGCCTCACAGTTGTTTTTTGTGGTTGACCACACTGTATTCTTCCATTGCAAAGAGCATCCTCAAGTTACTTTAGCACTTTGCACAGTGCTTTGAACATCCAATAGAAGTTGTACTGGTTTGATTATCTAGACGTGTCAACCAACTGTCACTTAGAGTGCAGAGAAAGGTTTTTATGGGTTTGGAGAGGGAGAACACATTGGCAGAGCAATTTATCACTTGGCCTCGCAATCCGAAAGGCATTTTGGCTCTCAGTCATCAAACCATTTTGGGAGCTAGAGAGGAAAGAACCACTTTACTACTATCACAGGTGTAGACATATCTTCTAATTCTGGTTTGGTTTCATTTTTACTGAGGATTAGCAAAATTCTCGTTTAGGCTACATTCTCATGGGAAAGTAACTTCATCTCTCATTGTCTCTTTGTAAAAAGTGCCTGCTATGATTTGAATATTCCAAAAATATCATCCAGTTTTCTGTTCTTTCCAATAAAGTGTTTTCATTAGCATCACATAAAAATATTTGTATCACTTTTTGACATGTGTGCTATTCATGTAGTTTAGCATGTGCAAACCAGTTGTGTCATTTATTTTTCACATTACTATATTTTTTTATAAAATTTATTACACTTTTAGAAAAATTATGGATCTTGTAAAATAACTTATTGAAGTAGAAATTAGCAGGTTCTTTACTGAAATCTACTAAGCTTGGATCACCATTTGTCCGTGGAATACCTTATGGGAATACCTTATGGAGTGTCAGCTGTGTCAGTCCTATATTTTCATATTCTCTACAGTTGGTGTAGTCAGAGAGTCACAGAATATCTAAGCTGGAAGAGATATTTATAACATACTTGGTTCCAACCGTTTGTAGCTTGTTCCAACATAATCCTTCCCAATTGTCATCAAATCATGATTCTAAATTCTCTTGTCTTGTTGGAATAGTAAATGATCAAACAAAATTTCTAAACTGAACTATATTTTTCTGGGCTTAATTCCTGCATGTTTATTGTCAATTGCTTAGAACATACAATTCTTTATATTTTACTTAATTTAGTAGTAAATATTCTTAGCAGCATGTTAAATACCATATCCCATATCTCCTTGCACAGTAATGTACATGAACTACTTATACCATTTTACAAATGCTGTATTTGAGGAATGTCATGATCTGATTATTAAAACCAGGATTATATAAGGTAATTAAATTATGCCCTTACATTAATCCACAGATCAGGATGTTAAGAACGAAAGTAAAGCTTAAAATGCTTTACTTCTAGGTGACATCACTTCTGACTGACATTTTATCGTCTTAAGTTATTTCACTTATTGTGTCAATATCACTCCATATATTGCTACTTATGTTGGTACCTAGACATTTACAGTAGTGAGAATATTAATATCACAGAAATGAAAAATACTAATGATCAAGACACAATTTACCATTTTGTTGGCTACAAAGACTTAGCAATGTGTTACAGAAAGATGATTATATATCAAAATTTAAAATATTGTACTATATGTTATATTATGAAGTTATTTAAAAATTCTATTTTGGGAAGATCATTATATAACTTATAAAAATGCTTCATATTGTTAAATAACTTTCAATTTTTCAACATAAAAGGCTTAAACTATTAGTTCATATCATCTTAAAAACAACTTGACCATCTATAAACGGGAAAAAAACCTATTCTTTTTTTCTTTTCCTTTAAAGGGAGAGTTTCTTATAGCATAGGCTGGTCTTGAACTCAATATGTAGTCAAGGATGACCTTGAATTACTTCTCCTCCTGTTTCTACCTCTTTCAGTGCTAGAACTATAGGTTTGTGCCACTATAGTCTGCTAATTTTATCTCCGTTATTTCTCTCTTATTCTCTTCAATTTCAATTATGTTTCTTAGAGTAGTTTTACAGCAAGTCTTAGTAAGGAAGCTTCTTTTTGCAGTAGATGGGAATAAACACACAGAGCCAGAGCTGGACAATGTGCAAAGACTGAGAAGCTGTAGAGCAACGAGTACTAAATGGGATGCCTTCATCACACCCCATCCCTCAGGGATCGGGGAGCTATGTGGAAGAGGAGAAAAGCAGATCTTAAGAGCCAGAGGAAGTGGGTGAGTACAAAGAAAAAGCATCTTCCAGACACAACAGGATTGATGCTCATATGAACTCATAGAGATGGTAGTAGCACACAGAGATCTTGCACAGGTTCGAGCTAGATAGGGCCCCGAACACACAACAGAGGCTTCTTCCCCTAAGCAAGAAGATATTTGTAACTGATACCTACTGGCAAAGGGAAAATCAGTTTTTTTAAGTGTTGTGTCTCTGAGTATATGATATACCTGACAGACAGGAATAATAACTATGAACTTTCCCTTCACTTTGTAGAGCAGATATATTATTAATTTTTGCAAGGTTTATATCAAATAATGTTACAGGGATCTTCAACTATAATTCGACTTCTAGAGCTCTGCAGAATATTATCATAATATCTTTTTAAATCTTTTATTTATTTATCCATTCATTCATTTATTTATTTATCTATTACACTCAAGATTTTATTCCTCTCCCTGTATACCCTCTGACTGATCCACTTCCCATACCTCGTCCCCCACCCACTGTCTCCATGAGGATGTCCCCACCCTACCCACCCTACCCCTACCCCACTAGAACCCTAAACTCCCTGGGGCCTCCAGTCTCTTGAGGGTTAGGTGCATCTTCTCTGACTGAACCTAGAGTCAGCAGTCCTCTGCTGTATATGTGTTGGGGGACTCATATCAGCTGGTAAATGCTGCCTGGTTGGTGGTCCAGTGTTTGAAAGATCTCAGGGGTCCAGATTAATTGAGACTGCTGGTCCTACAGGGTCACCCTTCTCCTCAGCTTCTTCTAGCTTTTCCCTAATTCATCCACAGGGGTCAGCAGCTTCTGTTCATTGGTTGGGTGCAAATATCTACATCTGACTCTTTCAGATGCTTGTTGGGTCTTTCAGAGGCCAGTCATGATAGGTCCTTTTATGTGAGTGCTCCATAGCCTCAGTAATAGAGTCAGGCCTTGGGGCCTCTCCTTGAGCTGAATCCCACTTTGGGCCTGTCACTCGACCTTCTTTTCTTCAGGCTCTTCTCCATCTCCATCCCCGCAGTTCTTTCAAACAGGAACAATTATGGGTCAGAATTTTGACTGTAGGATGACAACTCCATCCCTCATTGATGCTTTGTCTTTCTGCTGAAGGTGAGCTCTATAAGTTCCCTCTCCCCACTGTAGGGCATTTCATCAAAGATCGCTCCTTTTGAGTCCTGAGAGTCTCTCACTTCCCAGGTCTCTGTTACATTCTGGATGGTCCCCTCCCAATCTCCTACTTTCTGAGGTTGCCTGTTTCCATTCTTTCTGCTGGCCCTCAGGGCTGAAATCCTTCCCCCTTACAATACCAGATCATGTTCCTCTCTTCCCCCCATCCCTACCCTATCCTTTTTCCCTCCCAAGTCTCTCCCTCACGCTCTGCTTGTGATTGCTTTCTTCTCCTCCCCGCCCCCAAGTGGGACTGAGGCATCCTCACCTGGGTCCTTCACCTTGTTGACCTGTCTGAGTTCTGTGGACTGAATCTTGGGTATTCTATAGGGTTGGTGTTTTTTTTTCTTTTTTCTTTTTATCTTTTGGCTAGTATCCACTTATTAGTAAGTACATACCATGCATGTCCTTTTGAGTCTGAGTTACCTCACTTAGGATGATATTTTCTAGTTCGATCCCTGTGCCTGCAAAACTCAGGATGTCCTCATTCTTAATAGCTGTAGTATTCCATTGTATAAATGAACGACATTTTCTGTATCCTTTGTTCTGTCTTGGGACATCTGGGTTGTTTCCAGCTTCTGGCTATCACAAATAAGGCTGGAATGAACAAAGTGGAGCATGTGACCCTGTGGCATGGTGGGGAATCTCCTGGGTATATGTGCAAGAGTGGTACAGGTGTGTCTTCAGGTAGACCTATTTCCAATTTTCTGAAGAACTTCCAGATTGATTACCACAGTGGTTGTACCTGATTGCAATCCTAATCTGATAGGAAAGGTGTGCCTTTAATTCAATAAATAACTTGTATACCACCTAATACACACTACAACTTGGTTTGAGAACATACAAGATGCAATATATCTTTGTCCTCCAAAAAGGCCAATTTTAGTAAGAAAGATGAGTAAAACATACTTTTAACTCCATTGAAATACAGCTGATAATATGACTAGAATATATATGTTTTATAGATAAAATCTCAGGAAAATTTGACAGAATGTTCGAATTTCATCTGGGAAGTACTTACTAGATCTTCATTATTATGTCTCTGTGAAAATAGTATGGCTAAGGATTGGATGAAATCTAATATATTTTTTTAAAATTTTAGATATTAGAACACTTGAGACTGAAGTGTCCTTATTGTTAAATGACTTGTATAGAGTGATTAACTTACTTATGTGTAAATTTTGTTTTATCAAATTCACTGCTTCCTGACAATAATCTCATTGCCTGTTGGTGTTCATTATATATGGCAAAGGGTTTCTTTATTTTTATTTTGTGTTCTTTATTGGATATTTTTATTTACATTTCAGATGTCATCCCCTGTCCCCATTTCCCCTCCCTAGAACCCCCCACCCTATCCCCCTCCTCCTTTTTGCTTTTATACATTTTAATTACATGCAAGTATTAAGGTCAGTTCTAGGATGAGGAACTAGCAATACAATAGATGTAAATAGTCAAGGAACATGTAAGACAATAATCACAAATAGTCAAAGAACTAGCAAGGCAATAAACAAAATTCTTTGAACACTCCTGTGATCACTGTTTCTAAGGGCTTGTCAGGATGATCAAAATATCTGAGCCTACTTCCAGGTCCTAGCCCAAAGTAATTTTCATGTCTGAAGCCTACCTCCTTGTTCTAGCCTAGGATTTAGACTCCTGCCTGAAATTACTTCTTTGTTCTAGCCTAATGTCAGATTCCTGCCTGAAGCTCACTTCCTTGTTCTTGGTCAATGTCATATGCCTGCCAAGCAGCCCATTTCCTTGTCCTTGGCTCTTGTCAAACTCTTGGCAAAGGGTTTCTGTTGAAGAAATAACTTGGCCCAACTCACAAAGAGGTGCAATCAAAGTGAGAATTAGTATTTTTTAGTCCATCACTATTGTCCATTGTTTCTAAGGCTATATGTCAAATAGATACCAGTGTCTGTGAACAATGCACTATGTAGTCCCAGACACAGAAATTCACAGACATACTTTAGAAATGTTTTAGGGACTTATTTTTTCTTCTATTTCTGTTAAATTAGACTAATTTGTTGCTAAGGTTTACTTTTATTGTGTCAATCTTGTGTTGCAAAATGATCCAGATTAAGTCTAATGCACTTTGCCATACTTACTTATAGTCTTTCAAACCTTTAAAAAAAGGTTATCGTTGCCTTTACTGGTCCTAGATACCCTGCTTTATTCCAAATCCGACTTAACACCCTGGTCAGTCTCTTGAATAAAGCATGTATTCACAGACATATTTAGAAATGAATGTTTTAGGCATTTATTTTTCTTCTATTTTCTGTTTCTATCTATCATATGTATAAGTGAAAATTAACTGTCTGGATTGTCATATAACTTGCATTTAGCTAAAATATTCCTATAAAGATAATTTTAAAATAAAAACAGTGATCACTGAGATCTTTAAAACCCTTTTTTGGTGTTGTACTACTTTTAACTTCATTAAAATTGTCAACTTCACTCTTTTAAGGAATGTCTTTTTATTTCCCATTAGTAAAAACTTAAATAATTACTAGCATATTCTCTATGTGAACATTAAAATCAGAGTTCCTGTGCTGTCATTGGAAGCTTATGTCTCTCAAGAATGCATGAAATATGCATTAGCCTCACCACAGGTAAAGGTGTCCTTGTTTACATATTTGCAGATTTGCGATGCATGCCCTGAACAAGACTGCAAAAGTGTTAACGCTCATTCTAGTACCTTAATTAGTTTCAAATCCTCAATAGACACTTGTGAATATTTACCTCATGTGGAACTCTTAGTTCATGACTATTTGGCATTTATGATAATTTATTCTGATCAAAAGTCTGGGAGATGAATGGTAAATTATTGATTGTAATAAAATTCAGTATGGAAGAGTCCATGAACTGTATTCCAAAACCAGTAGCAACTTAACAGACATGAAATATCCTGTCTCCACTTTCTTCCCACATTCAGTCACAGTGTCGTGTTTTCACAAAAACATTATAGTGAAGATATAATAATTGCTTGCTGTAATGTCTGTGATTTGTTTTGGACATATAGAAAAAGATTTTATGGAATTCAGAACAAAGAAAAATTTAAATAATTTGATCCTTTTAAAAATCCTTGTCCTGCAAAACAGCCCCGTGTAGTTCCTCCAAGAAGCAGAACTATTCACCTAAAAAGAAAAAAAAAAAACCCAAAAAACAAAACCAAAAAATAACAACAACAAAAACAACCTCATAGAACTAAAATAAAGGTTTTAGTTTGTTTGGTTTTTGTGTTTTGTTTGTTTTCTATTTCTCCCATATAACTAAAAATATTGTTACTTAGATTAAGAAACATGGGATAAAATAAGAATAGGAAGAATTGGAAAGTTTGTCTTAAAATTATAAGGATGGTCATTTAAAAATAAAATGTTTGAAAATAGGAAAGCTTTTGGGTAGAAAGATGACTAAAGAGGCCAAAAGACACCATGCAGTAACAAAGCTTATTGACAACAAAGAAGTTTAATTCTTTGAAAATTCACTGACATAGGCACATGATGGCTCTTACCGCTGACTTTTTCTGAATTCTCAAAAATATTGCAATGTTCTTGGAATATTAACTCATGTAAAACAACTCTCTAAGAGGATATTTGTTTTTATTGTCAATATTTAATGTGTTTGTGTATATTTAAAGTGCAGTAGTAATCACTGAAGATGAAAGGCTACGTCCTTTAGCATTGTAAATTTAACAAAATATTAGTACTAGGGTGATGCAAGTGGGGGCTTCCCCCTTTCCAGAAGAGAAAAGGATGGAGTACTGGGGAGGGGCTGTGTGAGCGGGGAGGGGGGACTGGGAGGAGGAAGAGCTGCAATCAAAATATAAAGAACATAAATTTATTATTATTATCATATAATTTTTTAATCTTTTTAAAAAAGTGCAGTCATTATCCCCCTCCCAGTCTGCCCTCTGACTATTACTCATCCCATATTTCACTGCCCCCCCCCCCCGGCTCCAAGAGGATGTCCCCATCCCCCACCTCTACCCCACCAGACCTCTCCACTCTCTGGGGCCTCAATTCTCTCAAGCATTAGGTGCATCTTCTCTCACTGAGGCCAGAGCAGGCAGTCTTCTACTCTCTATGTGTTGAGGCCTCATATCAGCTAGTATATGCTACCTGGTTGGTGGCTCAGTGTCTCAAAGGTCTTGGGGGTCCAGGTTAGTTGAGATTGCTGGTCTTCCTATGGAGGCAGCCTCCTCCTCAGTGACTGAAACATTTAGAGCAAGAGACAAAAAGGAAACACATCTCCTTAGCAGGGTGAGTGAGTCACACTTGGAAGCACTTTGATCCAAAAAATATAGCAAGAGGATTTATATCAGGAGACTGACCTGAGTGTTAAGTCGGACCAGCAGAGGCAACAAAACCTTTTCATTAAAGGATTTAAAGAATATAAACAAGTATGGCAAAGTGCATTAGACTTAATCTGGAGTATTTCACAGCACATGATTGACATGATAAAAGAAAACCTTAGCAACAATTTAGCCTAATTTAAGAAAGAATTTCCAATTAAAGTGATTTCTCCCCATATCAAGAGAACATAAAGCCATCGCTGACTCCCAGGGCTCTTGAACTTTCCAGGGACCAGGGTGTTTTCAGAACTTTGCAGTTAGAAATGTAGGATTAAGCCTTTTTCAGTTAGATTCTTGTATTAGGTACCATCTTCATCTTGATATCTTGAGATAAGAGACAATGATGCATTTTCTGGTCAGGTCCTCTCATAAAGATTTTAATACACTCTTTTCTAACAGCCTGTTTTTCTGAATTCCAAGTTGTTGCTAATTAGCATAGCTGAGCTAAGTTTGGCAGTGAATTTTTAAAAATTAAGGAATCAGAAGATGATGTGTGTCTTAATTAAGACTCATCATTAAAACTCCATGGTTTTGATTGCCACTGCCTGTCTCTTCTCTCTACACAGAAGACACTTGGATGCTTCTTGTATAATTTGATTAATTATGTACAGTTCAGCTTCATCAAAGCTAGTCTACAAAATGAAATTCTACTAAGCCTTTTTTGTCCAAAATGGAGTGAGTGTAGATTTGCTTCTTACAAAATTCTTTACCCTGGGGTTTCTGGCACACCTGGTAATCTAATTACATATAAACATAGTCTTTTATGGAGTAATTTAAAATAAAATGATATACCATGTTTTTCTTTAAACAAACCATTTTAAACAGAACATTTGAATGAAAGTAATATCTGCTATGAGTTTTGTTATTACCCATGTAATCATAATCTTCCTCTCATGAGAATACTTAGTCCTGTCCTCTCTCTCTCCACTTCAGACAGGACTATATTTATGATGAAACTTCATTCTGTCCTCTTATGCTAAAATGAAGGCAAAGATTTCTAATTTCATGATACTCATGCTACATGGACATACATCTCGAGTTATGGCTGAGGTCTTAATAATGAGCAGGATAAGTTCAGATGTGTCTGTAATATTTAATACCAGACAAATAGATTACTATTACTTTAACTTTCATTGGATACATTCATATACCTGAACCCAGTACTTTTTCATGTATCATATGGATATTTTTTAAAAAATGAATAGTTAACCAATAACTTTATGTAATACTGGGAGAGAAATACTATTATAAAATATTTATGGGAAAGTAAAGATCAATAACTGGTATTTATATTTTTTCCCTAAAATCAGTGTCACTGCTGCAAAGTAACTAAAACTGCAACTTACTACATCTGCTATAGGATTTAACATAGAAGAAACTAAAACAAGTGCAAAGAAGACATTATGTAATGTACATTTCATTATTTAAGTGCTCTCTATCTCTCTCACTCTGTGGTGTGTGAGTGTGTGTGTGTGTGTGTGTGTGTGTGTGTTTGTCTTCACAAGTAAACATTGCGTGAAAGTCAAAGGAAAACCTCTGAGAGTTGATTCTTTTCTTCTGTGATATGGATCCTGGACATAGAACTGAAGTTGTCAGTACCCTTACCTATTGGGCCACTCACCAGCTGTTCATTAATAATTTTATAAGAATTATTTTTACCAGAAATTTACAGTTTAAAATACATTTAAATTAGCTAGCTATACTACCAGTTGAGATATAAATCACTTTAAGATAAAATAAATCCTAATTAGGAATATTGCTCAAAAAGCAACTTTTGTGATACTAGTTGTGCCAAAACAAGAAAGATTGCATTTAGTGAAAGATACTTTTTCTTGTAGGAAGATTCATATGGTGGTATAAGAGAGATAAGGCTTGATTTATCTTTACTCCTTTGAGTAGAACCCAGTTAATTAAAGTTATCAATTCACTAGTAACTTTTGTTCTATTGGTTGGCAAGTTATGAATGCTATTTATTTTAATATTTAGGCACCAAAGAAACTTTCATGTAACTAATATATTTGAATGGGCTATTGAAACAAAGCAAACAATGCTTCCCCCTAAGGGGAGGGGGGTGGGAGAAGGAAATGTGCACCCTAACGTCACCCTGCTTCCTAGGGACTAAAGCTGTGGATTATAAGTAAAATCCTTCCTGTTAAAACATGAGGCCATGCCTTTGGGATTCCAGCCAGGTGTGGTGCTATGTGCGTCTAACCCTAGTGTGGAAATGGGACAGAAAGAATAGGGAGTTCCTGGTTTGGTGAGAGTCGCTATCTCAAACAATTAGTTGGCAAGGGATAGAGGACAATTTGAGACATCAACTTCTGAACTTCATCTATGCACACACAAGCTAACACATTTCTAGTGTGTGTTGGCATGTATATGGCACACACATGCCTATAGCACACAAACATAGTATTATGTTCGACTTCTAGTTATAGGCCACCACGTTTCCTTCCCTTTTGTATATTTGCCTATATAATGATTAATTATTGGATCAAGGAAAATGCTAAATTTAGAGATAAATTAATGCATAATACTATGTAGTTGTTAACTAATCATAAGCCATTTACAGACCTTTTAACTTCTGCATTTTCTGCATCCTGTCAACTGATTCTATGTCTGATAGGCTGTAATGATGGGTGGACTTCATAGAATTTTAGAATGTGACCATCTGTAGTCTAATTCCAGATTTAGCTTTACCAACTATCTGGTTTTGGATAGTTCTTGACTATATTCTTAAAATCTCAATCCATTATCATTAAAATGAGTCTAAGGTACCACATGGGTTTATAAGGCTTTAATAAATTTATGCAAATGCAGTGCTTAGTGACAGGCCTGGCACAGCATAGGGTGGGACTTAGTAAGCATAGCCACTCTAGCTGGCGTGGTTTAATAACTGTGTACCCAAATAAAGTACGGAACAGCAGTAAAGCTTGGTCTCATACTGCTCTTTTTAAATTCACATGCAATTAATTCAGGGATTTTTCATTGTGGTGTGTTTTGTAGTTGATGTTTTCTGTTGTATATGTCACCCTCCTTTTCAGGAAATAAGTCAGTCATGTGGATGCACTACATAAACACAGCACCTGCCTTCAACCTGTTCAAGGAACTTCAAATTTACAGAAAACAGGTGTCTGAAATGTCTTTATTTAGTTGCAGACTTTTTCTGTAACTAGTAAAGTTATTCTACAAAACCCAAGAAAACATTTTAGATCTTCTAGAAAAATCACATATGCTCAGGCACAAGGCTGGTGAAAGTTCCAGAAAAAAAGACTGGAGATAAATATAGGTGGAATCAAGAGAGAGTTAGGGCTAGCACATCGTTTCTTTTAAGTGGGGCTGAGTTTATTCCTGATTAATTTGAAGGAAAATTTAGCAAGGTTGTGAGTATTTATTAGTGGTCCATCTGATCAACTTACAACTGTAGACAATCACTTTACAGCTGCCCTTACCACGTCTCCAAGGATGAAACTCCTTAGGTTGAGAGAATATTTGTCTCCTGTTGCACTGTGGCAAAGTAGAGATCATAGAGCTAGGAAGAGACAAACACCTGCGTTTTATTGATACACTCAGGAAACAAACTTGACTTAACCATCAGGTTTTTACAATGACCTCTTTATTTAATTATGAGAACATAGATGGTTTAAGGAAGCTTAAAAAGTTTTCTTTATTACCACCGAGGGTCTATCTTACATAACTTGATACTGTCAATGTCCATTGATATTTATAAGTCCTAGAGAGATTTCAGAAATATTTTCCTAATTCCAAAACTGAGAATTGAAGTCAGAAAGCAGTAGCATGATGTTATATTACAGTATTTGAAAAGAAGGAACATATTCAAGTTTCAGCTTTGTAGTGAGTACAGACTAGTAGTGTGCTCCAGTGTCCTACTGATGTAAAATACAAGGATGACTCTTCCTTCACATTAACTCTTCCAAATTCTTCTCTCACTTTTACTAAGGAGCTGGCCCTGTGACCTTCATTCTTGCACGATATTCGATGGAATGAATAAGCTGAAGTTTGCATGAGTTACAAATCTTAACTCATTAGGCCTTTGTGGCTTTGACTTGAATTCTTGGAATTCCCAATGGAGCCTAGAGGAAGAAGCAAGGCTGATGATATAGGAAACCGACGATTTACTTATAACAGGCCAGCAAACATCAGAACAGTGAATTTTGTGTAATTGAGAGGACATCTTACATCACTCAGGTACCAACAGGCTTATATTCAGTCCTTGGAAGAACTGTCCAATAGCCATACTACAAAATCTTCATAACTGACACATAGAATTTTGAGTTAAACTTTTTTTTTTTGTTTAAATTCAGTGCTTATCATGTAAGGTGTTAGAAGTCAGTAGTTTACCAGAGACATCTCTATTTTAGTCTTGCATCATATTATCAATCCTTCTCACATTTTCAGAACTCTTCTAGTTCAATGATAATTTATACAATCCATCCAAGTAAACAGTGTCATTATTTGCTACATTCATTATACTTTCAAAGCTATAATTTGGACCCTTCATTGACTTTCTGAAGTCTATAAAACTCAAAATCTTATAGTTATCCGTAGTTATATTATCTGTTACACACACACACACACGCACACGCACACGCACACGCACACGCACACACTTTTATGCCTGACTTACAGCACTTATAGCATTTTCTCTGATTCCATGGTCTAGTGTATTATTGTATTTCTTCTTCTACAAGCATATTGTGATTTTATACATCTTCAAGAAGTTTGTTTTTCTTGTGTTTATAATGTTACATCTCCTGCTTTCCATAAGCAACTTATTGTTCTTCAGCTCTCAGTTCAATGATGTGTTCTTTGACAAGACCCTTCCTATAAATGGGTAACTCTAGTCTTAACTATGCCATTCAGTCCCATCAGATAAGTTATAACATGCGTTAGTTAAAAATAGTGATACATTTGGTTCACTTTCACCAAAAAAAGAAGCTACTTGAGAGAATTGTATCTCAAGGTTTCGACAGAGAATCTGGTAGATATGAGCTAAGTATCTATTTGGGAAAAAGATGCTATGGGATCTGTAATTATACTTAAGAGGCCCTTGATTTAAAAATATCAGCTATTTATACTATATTTTACTTTCAGTAAGCCACTCAGCCTGCATGCAACATTTTTATTATTTTTGCGAACATTTATAAAACAGTCTTGTGTTTGTAAGTGGGAGAAAGCAAGGTAGATTTCATTGTGCTAAGTCAGTCATCATTACCCTTTATCTCCCAGTGATAAACTTTTTTACATTGAATACATATTTATATAAAATAGTTGTAGAGTTGTAGAGGTTGTTTTTCTTAAGTTTCAAGTTGTCTGCCTTCCTTTGCTTATCTCAATAGAAAAAAATGACAGCCAGTCCTAGCCTAAGTCATTTTGGAGAATAAGAATTGTTATTGTTTTGTGAATCTGATTTAGCTGAAGACAACATAACAACAAAGGCTCTTCTTGCTACAAAACAATGCCTCTGTCATTTCTTCTAATTCAAATAGAATATTTAAAAACTCATTCTGATTCATACAAATAGAGTATCCGACTCACAGGCATTTTCTCTCACCAATGATACAATTTCTTGCAGTGTTAGCACATCATGAATACCCTTCACTCAAGTTATGAAAATGATGAGATTCTTTTCTGATTTCATCTTGAAGGATTACAAGTTTTGATTTTGATGATAGAAAGGTCAGTGCAATTTCAAGGAAATTCAATACATATATCAGTACATGTAGATAAAGCACCATGCAATTATTCTACCAGTAAAGTGACTGCCAAGCACATATTACAGAAGGGGTCCGTTTTTTCTTTGTTTTATTTTTCATAACTTATTTACTTTTTTATTGACATTACATTCCAATTGCAGCTCTCTTCCTTCTCTCCTCCCAGGCCTTTCCTACCAACACTTTAACCCTCATTTCCCCTTCCAGTTCTCCTCAGAGAAGGGGAAGCTCCCCCTTAGGTACTACTTCACTCTGAGACATCGAGTCTCAGCTGGACTAAGCACCTCTTCTTCCACTGAGGCTTAACCAGGCAGTCCAGGTAGGGGACAGGGATGCAATGGCAGGCAACAGAATCAAAGACAGCCCTGGCTCCAATTGTTATGGGACCCACATGAAGACCAAGTTGAACATCTGCTACAAATATGAGAGAGGTGCTAGGTCCAACTCCTTCATGCTCTTTGGTTCGTGGTGGTTCAGGCTGAAGCAGTGGGCCAAGATTAGTTGATACTGTAGGTCTTTTCTGGCCTTGACCCCTCCAGCTTGCTCAATCCTATCCCCCACTATTCTACAAGCCTCCTTGAGCTCTGCCTAATGTTTGACAATGAGTCTCTGCATGTGTTTCCATCTACTGGATGAAGCTTCTCTAGAGACAGTTATGCTAGGTTTCTGTCTCCAAGCATAACAGAATATCATTAATAGTGTCAAGGGTTGGCTCTCTCACATGGGATGGGTCTCAAGTTGGGGCAGTCATTGGTTGGCTGTTTACTTAGTCTCAGTTCTGTCTTTATCCCTGTGCATCATGTAGGCTGGACAAATATTTGATTGAGGTAAATTTTTGATTGAAGTCTTTCTAGGTGGGTTGATGTCTTCCTCCTACCTCTGGAAGTCCTGCCTGGCTACTGGAAGAAGATACTTCTGTCTCTATATTTGCAACCTCCCCTGGCTAGTAGGAATCTCAGCTAATATCATAAAAGTGGTGCATTTGTAACAGACCCTGAAAATGAGTTAATTTATAAAATAATTCAAACTAAAGGAAGCAAAATATGCTGCATCTTATAGAATGTTTTTAAACTAATATCATAAAATGTGTGTGTGTGTGTGTGTGTGTGTGTGTGTGTATAGGCTTTAGATGAGTCTATTTTCTTAGTTAAGTGAGTTTGATTATGCACAAGATTGAGACATTGGTGTTTGAGCCTTGGCTTACCTCCTTCATTTGATATTTCTTGCCAATTGGAACCTAAGTAACATACATTCAGAGAAAATGCTTTCTGTTCTTTGCACTGTCTGTCTCTTTGTTCCAATGAATAGTATAACATATACATAAGGCAAAACTTTGAGACAGTATAAAAGGATTTACAATCATTACTCTCCTATTCACTGTTGACCTTCAGTCCTCTATTCTTTTATCAATACACAGGCACACTTTACACACACACACACACACACACACACACACACACACACACACACACACAGTGCTTATATTAAGCATCAAGAGTTACCTGATTCACATGGATCCTCTACTTTGGATAACCAACTCAGTGTCTTCTTCAGCTGCCTGCTCTATAAATTAAGCTTCCATCACAATGTTAATGTGGGATTAACTGGATATTATGCACAAAGATTCCATCAAAATGGCATCAGCTAAGTAACTGGCATTAGATATCATTATTAATTCATAGTATGCCCACACTCTTGTAGCATCAATTTGACATACTCATATTTTAATGGGAATATTTAAATATTGAGTTAAGTGGTTGCAAATTTAAAAATATGTTGAAAACGTGATCTGGGAAAAGCATCATAGATAGGTACATTCTCACCAAATTGAATTAAAAACTAAATTTATTATACCTTATAAACATTTTTATATAGATTTCACTTACTCTAAGGAAAAATGACATTCATTTAAATGTTTTTACTTCAGTAATAAATTTCAAAAGAAAATGAACAATTTTACAGTTTTGCATATTTTCCTAAGTTACTCGTACAGTATTGTATCAAATGTAAAGAGTGTGAGAGAGAATGTAGAGGAGAATAGAAAACATCTGTAACTTGGTCTAGCATCACATATGATAGAACATTTTTAGAGAAATACTGAAAGTTATTTTATGTCCAGTCATTCCACCATTCTCTACTAAGGGCAACTGGAAGTTACTTTCTGCTATGCTAAGGCTGGTGAAATATATTATTCATGCACTTCTGTAGAACACATTGTTGACGACAGACTAGGCCAGTGTCTCACTCTCTCTCATTTTCAATATCATCTTTTATTGACAAAAATTCTTCTTCCTGTCCCAATGGAAATCCTACTAATATGGGACGTAGACTTATGCTCTTATTTATTATTTTCTACCATAATAAAATTTATGTTATTCTGGCTCAGAATACCCACAATACAACTTACAGACCATATGAAGCTCAAGAAGAAGGAAGACCAAAGTGTGGATGCTTCAGTCCTTCTTAGAAGGGGGAACAAAATAATCATGGGAGCTAGATGGTGATGGTGGGAGAGACTTGGGAGCAAGAAAGGAGGGGGAGAGGAAAAAAGGGGGAGCAAGTTAAGGTGTGGGAGGAGATGGGGGAGATGTACAGAGGGTCAGGAAATTGAACAGAAGTGTGTAGCAATGGAAGATAGTAAACTGGGGGTAGCCAACAGAAAGTCCCCGATGCCAGGAAAACAAGAGGCTCCCAGGACCCAACTGGCATGACATTACCTGAAATACCCTCAAAAGGGGAGAAAGAACCTGTAGAGACTATCCAGAGGTTAGGGAAGGCCCCCGGTTGAGGGATAGGGCTACCCACTCATCCCATAAATATTTACCCAGAATTGCTCCTGTCTAAATGACATGTAGGTACAAGGAGTGGAGCAGAGTCTGAAGGAAAGGCCATCCTGGGGCTGTCCTACCTGGGGATCCACTCCATATATAGACACCAAACCCAGGTATTATTGCTGATGCCAAGAAGTGTTAGGAGCCGAGTTCGCCATTGCAACATGGCGCCGGTTTCCTGCTTCCTGGTTCTTCTTGTGAGCCTTGCTTGAATGTGCGCCTGCACAAGGCGCGAAAACCAGTATGCTAATTTGGCAATATCATAAGAGCCAATGAGTGTGTGGCACGTCTCCTAAAGCTCTATATAAGCCACAGGTTTTTGGGGCTTGGTGTCTCTCGCCTCACTACCATCTAAGAGAGCTGTAACACTACCATCTAAGAGAGCTGTAACACTACCATCTAAAAGAGCTGTAACAATAAACTGCTGTCAGAAGAATTCTGAGCGTGGTGTTCTCCTTATCGGCGAGGTGGCGCCCCGCAACTGGTGCCGGAAACCCGGGAACGAAGCCGAATGTCTCAGTGTTTTATCCAGTTTCGAGGGACCCTGTTGGCTCAACAGAGGATTCAGAACTGATGGCGCGAGAAGTCTAGAGGCTTTTCTGCAAGGTATGGTGGATCCTGTCTATTTTGCTATTGCTATCCCCGTTTGGGCCGTGGTAGTTCTTGTGCTCTGCTTCTGTTTTAACTGCCATACACAAGGAAAGGAGTGTACTTGCCCTCTGTGTATTCAGGAGCTGTAAGTCACAGGTAGATAACTGTGCAAGTTCGTTCCCTCTAAGCAGTATGGGTAACCACCAAATGAAGCCGCTTCTCTCAGCGATGCAGGCGTTGCTGCGCGAGCACGGTTTAAAGGTTCCCGAGAAAGTGTTGTGTAATTTTCTGCGAGATGTGGATTGGGTAGCTTCCTGGTTTGTTTCCACGGGGTCCTTGTCAAAGGGCTCCTGGGACAAGCTCAGCGGCGGCGACTTGATTAATGAAAAGGAGAAGGGAAAGTTAAGACCAGGCACATGGCTGCTGTACAAAATGGTTAGAGCCTGTATAAAGGATGCAAAATGCCAAGATAAGGTAAGAGAGGGACAAAGAGCTTTAGCAGAACACCAGGATAGCCTATCAGAAGCAGAAAAGGAAAAGAGCACTAAGAATAGAACGAAGAAAAAGGAAAAGAAAAAGGAGGAAATTAAAAAAGAAGTAGCTACAAAAAAGGAACATAAAAAACAGGAAGAGCCTAAGTGAAAACTATATCCTGTGTTAACTGAGTTTCAGAATTTAAGAATTAATGACTCCGCCCCTGAGGAGACGTCCTCGGGGGACGAAGAAGATACAGAGGATACCGACACCTCATCCTCTGATAGTGTGTTAGATCTTGAGGAACAGGCAGAGTTAGATAAAGAAGCAGCTTGTTATGAGTCTGAAAGATACGGGCTGGATTCGCCTTATGCACCAGGGTATGCCCCATCTGCCCCACCATTGGAGGAAGTAGTTAGAGTTAAAAAGAAAAAACCAAAAGAGAGACAGGAAAGACTGCCGTCCAATTCTCTTATTACAGCTAAGGAAAGAAAAAAGATAAGAGTAGCCTTTCCCATATGGGAAGATGCTAACCAAACCAGACAACATTCACAGCTAGATTTAAAACAATTAAAAGCGCTAGCCGAATCAATACAGACTTATGGATCAATGCCTCTTTTACTCAGGCATTAATAGAAAGACTTGTGGTCAGTGCCATGACACCAGATGACTGGTATAATACTGTTAAGGCTTGCCTGACTATGGGACAGTATCTAGATTGGAAATCTATTTTCCAAGAGCTTTGTGCTTCACAGGCAAGACAAAATTTAGCTCAGGGGCATCCACAATGGAACTTTGACATGCTTACAGGGCAGGGACAATGGGCTATCAATCAAACGGCCTACTCTGTAGAAGTATATGAGCAAATTAATAAGGCAGCTGTAAAAGCATGGAAAAGTCTCCCTAACAAAGGACAGGTTTCAGGAAACTTGACAAGAATTATTCAAGGAAACAATGAGCCGTTCTCAGACTATGTGGCAAGGATGATGGAGGCGGCAGGAAGGATTTTTGGAGATCCTGAGATGGCCATGCCTCTCATAGAACAACTAATTTTTGAACAGTGTACTAGAGAATGCAGAAATGCTATTACACCTTGGAAAGGAAAAGGACTAAATGCATGGATGAAGGCTTGTAGAGAAATAGGAGGACCTCTATCTAATGCCGGATTGGCAGCTGCTGTTTTAGCGGCTCAGAGGGCCTCTAATGTTAAATGTTTCAGGTATGGAAAACTGGGACACATACAAAGACAATGTAGAGCACCTGGCACTACTAATAACAATCGTCCAAAGGTGCCTGGAATGTGTCCTAGGTGTAATAAAGGAAAACATTGGGCAAATGAGTGTAGGTCAGTTAAAGACGACAGAGGACGTGTAATTTCTCCTCTGCCAAAAAACGGGCAACGGGGCCCACATCCCCAGGGCCCACAAATATATGGGGCAATAGAGAGCTTACAGAACAATCCTCAACAACATCAAAGGATAAGACAATCAGGAGAGCCCCGTCAGGCTCAGCAGGACTGGATCTCTGTGCAACCGCCAGAGCAGTACTAACACCTACCATGGGGTGTCAGCCTATACCTTCTGATTTCTCAGGACCCTTACCTAAGAATACAGTAGGACTAGTGCTAGGAAGATCATCTACGACTCTAAGAGGATTAATTGTTCACCCCAGAGTCATAGATCAAGATTATGAGGGACAAATAAAAATCATGTGCTCATCACCAAGGGGGATTAGCTCTATAGCTCCTGGTGATAGAATTGCACAGCTATTAGTCCTCCCTAGTTTACATTCATTCTTTCCTAGTAAAGGTTTAACTAGAGGCATGAAGGGATTTGGTTCCTCTGGAGGACAGAATGTATTCATTTCATTAGATTTAGATAAACGCCCCACCTTAGAGTTGAAAATTCAAGGAAGGCTTTTCACAGGCCTCCTAGACACAGGAGCAGATACTACCATTATTTCTACCAATTGGTGGCCAAAAAACTGGCCTGTTAATAGCTCTTCACAAACCTTACAAGGTCTTGGATATGAGTCTGCTCCTGATGTTAGTGCAAGAACATTGCATTGGGAAGATTCTGAAGGCAGACGAGGGACAGTTGTTCCTTATGTCTTGCCACTTCCAGTTAATTTATGGGGAAGAGATATACATTAAACAGTTGGAATTTAGGCTCACTAATGATTATTCTACACAGAGTCAAAAAATGATGAAAGAAATGGGGTGTGTCCCTGGAAAAGGATTGGGGAAGGCCTTACAAGGCAGGATCAGCCCTGTTTCTATTACAGAAAAACAAGACAGGAAAGGGCTGGGTTTTTCCTAGGGGCCATTGAGGGTGCATTGCCTATACCTTGGTTGTCAGAGGAACCTGTATGGGTTCCTCAATGGCCGTTAACCTCTGAAAAACTAGCAGCTGCAAAAGCTCTAGTTAAAGAGCAACTAAAACTAGGACATCTGGAGAGTTCTCAGTCACCATGGAATACGCCTATATTTGTGATTAAGAAAAAATCAGGTAAATGGAGGTTATTACATGATCTTAGAGCTATTAATAATCAGATGCAATTATTAGGATCAATTCAAAAGGGTCTGCCACTGCTGACAGCCTTGCCTAGACATTGGGAGATTATAATAGTAGATATTAAAGATTGTTTTTTCTCTATACCTTTACATCCCAAGGACAAAATTAGGTTTGCTTTCACTCTCCCAAGTATTAATCATGAGGAACCAGACCACCGATATCAATGGAGGGTCCTGCCACAAGGCATGGCCAATAGTCCCACTATGTGTCAAATATATGTCTCTTCTGCTATTGAACCAGTTAGAAAACAGTTTCCTAAGGTTAGAATTTGTCATTTTATGGATGATATACTCTTGTGTACCAATAACAAAGAAGTTTTACACCAAGCGTTCTCTCTGTTAGTTTCTACCTTAAAACAGAAAGGACTATCTATAGCGCCTGAAAAGGTTCAGAAAGGAGAGATAGAAAATTTCTTAGGAGCGATAGTTACTCCTGAGTATATTAAACCACAGAAGGTTACTATTAGAAGAGATAAATTAAAAACATTAAATGATTTTCAAAAGTTACTAGGGGATATCAATTGGATTCGTCCCTATTTGAAATTAACTACAACTGAACTTCAACCCTTATTTAAAATACTTGAGGGAGATTCTAACATTACTTCATTGAGAACTTTGACCCCTGAATCGTCTAAAGTATTGGATAAAATAGAGATGGCCATACAACATGCTCAACTAGATAGATTTAACCCCGAATTATCTTTCCAGTTATGTATTCTTCCCTCTCCTCAACAACCAACTGCAGTACTGTGACAAGAGGGACCCTTGATATGAATTCACCCACATAGCTCTCCTGGAAAGACTTTAGGCTATTATCCTGCCTTAGTTGCAGAATTGGCTTTAAAGGGACTTCAACTGTCTGTGATGCATTTTGGACAATATCCTAATACAATTGTATGTCCTTATACTATGTATCAATTTCAAGTTTTATGTGCATCTCAAGATGCTTGGGCAATTTAAAAATGCTCATTCCCTGGAAATATTGATAATCATTATCCTAAACATCCCTTGTTACAATTTACTCTTTCTAACTCATTTATATTTCCCAAAGTTACTAAGACACATCCTATTCATCAAGCATTGGATATTTATACCGATGGTTCTAAGACAGGCATTGGTTGTTATGTGGTTAATAATGTCCCTACTCAAATTCAGTTAGATTATACATCTCCCCAATTAGTAGAATGTGCTATTGTAGCAATAGTGTTGCAAAGATTTTCAGAGCCTATAAACATAATTTCAGATTCGCATTATGTTGTAGGAGCTGTTAAACAATTAGAAGTGGCTGATTTTATCCACCCTAAAAGCATGGTTGCTGAGATATTTAAAGATATTCAACACCATATTCGCAATAGGTGTCACCCATTTTTTATTCAACACATGAGAGCACATTCATTGCTTCCTGGACCAATGTCTCAGGCTAATGCTATTGCTGATAAAGCCACTAAAAACCTATTTTGGGCAAGCTCGCCATTAGAAGGCGCAGTTGAATTCCATAAACTCTATCATGTACCAGCTAATACTCTAAGATTAAAGTTTCATTTAACTTGTGCAGAAGCTTGAGATATTGTTCTGAAATGTACCTCCTGTGCAAAATTCAGACCCTCTCCATCTATAGGAGTTAATCCCAGAGGTCTACAACCCCTTCATATCTGGCAAATGGATGTTACACATTGCAATGCCTTTGGAAAACAAAAATTTATTCATGTACCTGTGGATACATGCTCTGGCATCATTCATGCCACCCCACTTGTGGGAGAGAAGGTGTCACATGTTATTCCTCACTGTCTTGAAGCCTGGGCTGCTTGGGGCAAGCCCCTTCAGCTGAAGACTGATAATGCACCAGCCTATATGTCTAAAACTTTTCAACAGTTTTGTCTGAGGCTTGGTGTCTGTCATATAACTGGCTTGCCATATAATCCTCAGGCACAAGGGATTGTGGAACGTGCCAATGGCACGTTGAAAACTTATTTACAAAAACAAAAGGGAGAATAGGCCCCAATATGGGACCTAAGACATCTATCTCCCTAGCCCTATTTACCTTAAATTTTTTAAATCTGGATTCTGATGGACAATCTGCTGCTGACAGACATGTGGCTCCAAGTCCTCAAAAAGAATATGTTAAATGGAAAGATATCTTAACTAACCAATGGAAGGGCCCGGATCCAGTTTTAGTGAGATCCAGGGGAGCTATCTATATTTTTCCACAGGATCAAGAAAATCCAATCTGGATACCAAGCAGACTGACCAGAACTGTGAAAGAGGACTCACTGACCCCTGAAGAAAATGCTAAAGATCCTGCTGATGATCTGCCTGCTTGAGAGAGTGATAAGTATACCATTGTGGGCTGTGGTAAGATCATGGCCAGTTCCCATCACAGTACATTCCCACTCTAAAGTACTGCCAATGTTTACATCATCGAGCTGTCAGCTGGAGGCACCATGTGCCATACCTTTAAACAAAGAGACTGTCAAGTATAATGCATCAAAATTTAGATTAAATGATACCTTGTGTTTCACCATAACAAACAGGGCAGAGACCCCATGCGTTGTACTTTGCAATGCTACATTGGGACACTGGATTGATCCACTTGGAGATTCCCAAATAGGCACTGGTGTCCTGCTTGAGGTACTCAATAACATAGTGGCAGGACAATCTGAGGCCAGTGGAAATACATCTAACAAAAAACAGTCCCCTGTGAATATCACTACATTATTGCTAAAAAGTAAGGTAACCATACTTGAACAATCATATTGGCAAACCAATAATGCCACTAATGTCAGAGTGTGGCCATAGTGCCCTCCAGATCAGTCATTTCCACCAGTGTTTACGCACTGCCAATCTAAAAGGATGCCTAAGGTAGAAGTATCTCGAGGGTTCACCTTATCGCCGCCTCTAAAAAGGATGGCTATGACAGGAAATAAAACAGGGAATGTAAACGAATGGCCATTTTATCAATGGGTGTTGACAAATTTAGCGGGGGCTGCTACCAGTTTATCAGCCTTTGCAACTCTAGGTGAGTCACAACATGACATTTGGAATGTATCAGCAACCAGAACTAATACTACACCAGTGATATTGAATGATATTAAATATAATAACTTGTTGGCAAATTATTCAGCCAAAAGGGCAGCAGTTTGTGTTTCGGCTCCCTTCTTTTTTATTTTAGCAGAATTTAAAAATAAAAGCAGCATATTAGATTGTGCGAATGTCACCTGCCAGTTGACAGAATGCTGGATTGGGTCGGCATCTTTCGGTCTGGTGGTGCGGGTTCCGACCTTTGTCCCTATACTGGTGGATGCCGATCCCGATAAATTTCCAATAATTTCCTTAATTAGAGAAAAGAGAGATTTTGGCATCATGGCGGCCATTGTGACGGCCGTTGCAATGTCGGCTGCTGCAGCGGTGACTGCGGGTATTGCCCTAGCCAATCAAGTTCAAGCAGCAGAAACAATAAATAATATAGTGAATGCCTCGGCAGATGCTATGGTAAAACAGCATAAAATGAATAGCCATTTGATTTCTGGGATACTGCTTGCTAATCAGCGAATAGATCTATTACAAAGAAAAATGGAAGAAATTGCTGATATTCTTCAAGTAAGCTGTTTAAGTCATACTAAACACATGTGTATCACACCCTTGAAATATAACAATGAGTCTTTTACAAAAAGTACTAAATTATCTAATTTTTTACAAGGAAATTGGTCACAACAGGCTGAGGAACTACAAGAAGAACTCCTGCTCACGATTGCTGTTTTGAATGGGACCAGAATAAACCCGATTGATGTTGAAGACTTCACTTCCTGGCTCACGTCTGCCTTCTCCTTTTTTAAGGAGTGGGTGGGGGTGGGAATGTTTGGCTGTATGATCTTTGGGGGAGTGCTGATCACACTCTGGTTGCTCTGCAAATTTAAACAACAACATCGTAGAGATAAAGTACTTATCACTCAAGCACTGCTTGCCTTAGAGCAGGGAACAATCCCTCAAGCTTGGTTGAATATGCTTAAACAATGAGACACTATCATTCAATGGGATACCCTGAGCGATCGTGTTCCCATTGCACCAGGAATCCTGAGTGGTAGTCCTCCACACTTCCCAGGGCTCGGGTTCCCATTGCACGGGAGATAAGTGTGGAGGGTCTCACAACTGTTTAACTGCCTTGAACGTCTTACTGGTAGAACGGTGGGTTTGATCGGCGAAATAACAGTTGGAAAATTGTTGCAGCAATTTAATAAAAAAGGGGCAGATGTTAGGAGCCGCGTTCGCCATTGCAAGATGGCGCCGGTTTCCTGCTTCCTGGTTCTTCTTGTGAGCCTTGCTTGAATGTGCGCCTGCACAAGGCGCGAAAACCAGTATGCTAATTTGGCAATATCATAAGAGCCAATGAGTGTGTGGCACGTCTCCTAAAGCTCTATATAAGCCACAGGTTTTTGGGGCTTGGCGTCCCTCACCTCACTACCATCTAAGAGAGCTGTAACACTACCATCTAAGAGAGCTGTAACACTACCATCTAAAAGAGCTGTAACAATAAACTGCTGTCAGAAGAATCCTGAGTGTGGTGTTCTCCTTATCGGCGAGGCGGTGCCCCGCAAAGAAGTGCTTGCTGACAGGAGCTTGATATAGCTGTCTCCTGAGAGGCTCTGACAAGGCCTAACCAATACAGATCTAGATGCTCACAGCAACCATCGGAGTGAGAACAGAGACCTCAATGTAGAAGTTTGGGCAAGGACTGAAGGAGCCGAAGGGGGTTGCAACCCCATAGAAAGAACAACAATATCAACCAACCTGACCCCCAGAGCTCCCAAGTACTAAACCACCAACCAAAGAATACACACAGAGGGACCCATGGCTCCAGCTGCATATGTAGCAGAGGATGGCCTTATCTGGCATCAATGGGAGGAGAGGTCCTTGGTCTGGTGAAGGCTTGATGCCCCAGCATAGGGGAATGCTAGGACTGTGAGGCAGGAGTTGGTGGGAGGGTGGGGAGAACCTTCCTAGGAGCAGAGAGGTGGGGTGGAATAGAGAGTTTGTGGAGGAGAAACTGGAAAGGGGAATCATATTTGAAATATAAGTAAATAAAATTACCAATAAAAAAAGCACCTAATTAAAAAAAACATAGGAATAAGACATAGTGACTCTTCATGTAATAGCTATGTGATCATGACATCATTGTGGACAGTGTATAGGCAATAACAGCATCATTTACTTTCAGCAAAAATATAGGATTCTGTTAGCCACATTTTGCTGACTAATAAATAGTCTTGCATTAAAAAGATTTATGTTATTTTATGCTGTTTTTAAAATTGTAATGTACAGCGTTAGTAATTATATTTGTATAATACTAATATATTAAAATAAGAATTTTAGGTTCATAATATATCTATAAATGGAGAAATAATGATATCAGATCTTGTAATTATCGTGTGGAAGCATGCTTTGAGATTATAAATGATAACCTTTGATATTCTACAATAAACTGCAAAAAATAAGGTTTTATATGTCTATCATCTTACCTGTGCAAGTACATATGAGAAAAGTTATATTTATGTTAGATTGCTATATCACAGCTTTATGTAATTCTAATAATTATCAATTTTTCTTTATAAAATTGTACCACTATGCATTACAATCTGAAATACCATATAGCCTTAAAAATGAAGCATTCAGTTTCTCCAGTTTTAACAGTATGATTGTATAAAATGACAACTAACGTAAGCTTCATTCTTTTTATTCATTTTAAGGGAATTTAAGGATGAATCCCAGTATGTAAAATCTTTGCACTTTTTTTTTCCACAATGCTTGTATATTTTTTGTATTTTATTTATTTTTACAATCTACTCTTTCCAAAATAGGCTTTTCTGTGTGGTAGAATTATAAATATTTTTCAGAATTTCCCTTTGAGTTTATTAATGATATTTGTGACTATGAATACATTCTTTGGTCTGAGTAAAATGCATTCATGCATGTAATATGTTTTGATCAAATCTACTTCCCATTTCCTCTTCTCTAACTCTGTCCCTGAAACCCAATTAATTTGCTCTCCAACCTTCTTGTCATTTTCTTTCTCTCTTAAAAAAAAAAAACCACACACACACACACACACACACCACACACACACACACACACACACACACTGAGTTCTCTTAAATCTGCCTGTATGTGCACAGATGAAGGTCTACCTACTGCAGCCTGGAGAGCCTTTCAGTGACCATATGCCTAAAGAAAGTGTACTCTCTTTTCTCCAGCAGCTATCCATTACCAAATAGAATCTCAGATGGGGTGGGGACTTTGGCTCTCTTGTTCTTATGCAGGCTTTACTCATGATATCACAGGATCTGTGACTTCATGTGTATACAGGTCCTATCATATCACACAAATAATGTTTTGCTACAGATGTTTACTACTTCTGACTCAGAATATTTCTGCCTCCTCTTCTGCATTGAATCCTGAGCTTTGGAAAGAGGGGTAACATATAGATGTTCTACAGATAAATAAGCAACCCATACTCTCTTTTTTGTTTGTATACTGATCAATTGTGTCACCATCAATTGTAAAATAGATGCTTCTCTGTGGAGGTTTGGGAGATACACTCATCTGTCTATATAAAGGTAAGGCGATAGGAGGCCGTCTGATATTTTCCATTTATCAGAACAATAGAAGTAGGTTCTTCACTGTGGCATCCAATCATGGATTTTTGGCACAGTTGACAGCAGGTAGTACAAATTCTCTGTGGATCAGACTTTAAATCCAATCATATAACATTCATGCTACTCATGTGTCAGTGGGCATATCTAGCCAGGCCAGCTTTCACTGGAACCTACAGGGTATATATCTAAGTAAGCCTTAAATTTTTCTTCCCGAGTAGTGTTCTTTGTTTTAAAAATAATAGTTGGAATTTCATCTTTTCACTAAAGATACTTATTCTGAGTCCTGTATAGTCCACCTGTCCTGCGTTAGAGCATCACTAACTAGCACAATGGGTCTTTTTAAACTTAGTAGGATATGTCTTATGCATGTCTTATTGCTTCCTCCTACTTTTGTAGCTTCTTTACCTTTGCAGTTATATTGTGGATCATGATAATTACCTTCAAAATACAACAGAAAAGAAACTAGTTCTATTCTAAGTTTTTGTGGGAGTATTTATTAAAGTGACATAGGCTCTGATGGATAAATCTATATGTGCAGTTTTGATGCAGGATCCCCAAAAGCTGTAACCTAAAAAGACCTCTGAACAGGGCATGGAGGAGGCACCACAAAGACTGCTTCATCTTTGGAACACCTCAATTTCTGAGACTAGATGAAGGTAATCCTGAGTGTATAAAGGCTTGCAAGAAACGAAAGACAGATCACCTCTGAAGGAAGCTGACATCATTTTTTTTTGATATTTGTTTTCCTTTCTTTTTTTAAAATTTATTTTTATTTTTTAAATGTTAATCAAAGGCTTTATAAGTTTGGTAATACTCAATAACAAGATGCTCATATAATCAGAAATTTAACCCAATACCCAACCTAGATATACCAGCTATCTTTGACTGGCAGAGACAACTCGGACATCTGCCTCCATGTTCCCTTCCCCCCCTATCTTGTCTCGTAGCTCCTCCTCCTCTCCTTACTCCTCCTCTTCTTCTCCTTACTCCTCCCACCTTAGTTACTCCTACATATCACCCTTCCTGTTAAAATAAAACTTTTCTCTCAAAATACAATTAGAGCATGACTATACCAATTTGTATCAGTAAGGTACAAGATAGACCTAATACCCAGTCCATCATTTTGTTGACTAACCAGAACCTCTGTCATCTCTCCTAACTAAAAGACTTAGTTCTAAACCTGGCTTTGTTTGTGGCTTTAGAATGAATGTCAGCTGAAAACCATCCTCTCAAATCTTTTCTCTCAAAGTAAATAGCCAGGATTGGCTATGAGACTATAAGTCTTCAACCCCGTCAGAAATCCAGAATGACTGAATTAACTGAAATTATGGGAAGCACAAAGCAAAGCTTCTAAAACTTAGCCAATTTATAGAGACAGCTGAACATCTGGACAGTCCCTATACTACAAAACGTTGGAGCATCCAATCTTCAGCCTTCTGGCCCAGGATAATCTGACAGATCTAGTGATGCAGAATTGTTAAGGTCTGATTACTCTGTCTTGGCAGATGTAATCAGTTGACTATTCCGAAAGTGTGTTCTTTTCTGGGCAGTAATTTGTCTGTAGATGAAAAGAGGCAATTACTGCCTAGTGGCTGTTTCACCACAACTGCAGTAACTCCAAAGATGCTCAATCAAAATGAACCTTAATGCAGAAATGTTTGTAATGTCAATCCTGCGGACTTCGGATGTTTTGAAAACCAACTATCCATGTAAGGCAATCTGGACTGTTGTCTGTTGACTCCTCTCAGCTATTTCTAAATAAAACATAGAAAACACCCTACCAATAAACTCAGAGCCATGAATTTGCTATAGGCCCTTAACTTACAGGCTAACCATCTCATATCAGTTAAAAAAGTTAAAGAAGGACTGGGCCTAAGCCTTGTATTCCTAAATGTGTTATATAGGCACAATGCCTATGAGAGTAACAATATTAATCTCACTTCTATATCAATGAGAAACTCGTATCAATGAAAACCTTGAATTTGAAATCAAAGTAAATTTTGTACCATTTAAGAAATTATAACTTCAGCTTGATAACAATTATACAGATTTCTACCAATAGGTTATGTCTATGCAATAAATCTTAGCTATTCCTCCCTGTTCCAACAAAACCACTACTTTTCCTTAGAAAGACAGCCCAATACTAACCACCTCAGTCCCCAAGCCCAGGAAATAGGGACACCGATTCTTCATTAACTTCTTCAAGCTTATTACTGGCATTGAGATGTTAGAAGAAGGGTGGGGGTAGAATAAGTTGATAAGCCTCTGACGTCTGTGTCTTCACTGCATTCAGCTGAGATTTCAGGACATCAGAAGTTTGAGCAGGTCTCCTCAGCTTGCTTGATGAGTAGATACACCAAGGCTGTGTATTTTGCAATATACAATTCTCAAAACAAATTTTACTATCAAGATACTTTTTGTTTGAATTCTGGAATCTAGTCTTCTGGTGGCCTGTCTCTATCATATCTAAGCCATATAATTCTGGGAGTTTCTATGAAGGTGTGCTCCCACCATCCTCCAATTCCCACCTCCCTGCTCTCAAATTCCCCAACACTAGGGAATTCAAACTATTGGGTATCAAGGCCCTCCACTTCCACTGATGACTGACAAGGCCACCCTCAACTACCTATAACAGGTGGAGCCTTGAGTCCCTCCCTTTTTATTCTTGGACTGGAAGTTTTAGAATGGGTACTCCAGCTTGTATCTTAGGACCATTTGCTTGAAAAATTGTTTTCCAGCCTTTTACTCTAAGGTAGTGTCTGTCTTTGTCACTGAGGTGGGTTTTTTGTATGCAGCAAAATGCTGGGTCCTGTTAACATATCAAGTCTGTTAGCTTATGTTTTTTTATTGGAGAATTGAGTCCATTGGAGTTAAGAGATATTAAGGAATAGTGATTGTTGGTTCCTGTTATTTTTGTCATTAGAGGTGGAATTATCTTTGTGTGGCTATCTTCTTTTGGATTTGTTGGAAGAGGATTACTTTCTTGCTCTGTCTAGGGTATAATTTCCCTCCTTGTATTGGAGCTTTCCCTCTAATATCCTTTATAATGCTCGGTTTGTGGAAAGATATTGTGTAAATTTGGTTTTGTCATGGAATATCTTGGTTTCTCCATCTATGGTAATTGAGATTTTGCTGGTATAGTAGCCTGGGCTGGCAATTGTGTTCTCTTAGGGTCTGTATGATGTCAGTCCAGAATCTTCTGGCTTTTATAGTTTCTGGTAAGAAGTCTGGTGTAATTCTTATAGGTCTGCCTTTATATGGTACTTGGCCTTTTTTCCCTTACTGCTTTTAATATTCTTTCTTTGTTTTGTGCATTTGGTGTTTTGATTATTATGTGACGGAAGGTATTTCTTTTCTGGTCTAGTCTATTTGGTGTTCTGTAGGCTTCTTATATGTTTATGGGCTTCTCATTCTTTAGGTTAGGGAAATTTTCCTCTATAATTTTGTTGAAGATATTTATTGGCCCTTTAAGTTGGGAATCTTCACTCTCATCTATACCTATTATCCTTAGGTTTGGTTTTCTCATTGTGTCCTGGATTTCCTGGATGTTTTGTGTTAAGAACTTTTTGCATTTTTTCATTTTCTTTGACAGCTGTGTCAATATTTTCTATGGTATCTTGTGCACCTGAGATTCTCTCTTCTATCTCTTGTATTATGTTGGTGTTGCTTGCATCTATGACTCCTGATTTTTTTCCTAGGTTTTCTATTTCCAGGGTAGTCTCCCTTTGTGATTTCTTTATTGTTTCTACTTCCATTTTTTGTGTCCTGGATGGATTTGTTCAATTCCTTCACCTGTTTCATTGTGTTCTCTTGTAATTCTTTAAAGGATTTTTGTGTTTCCTCTTTAAGGGCTGTTACCTGTTTACCTGTGTTCTCCTCAAATTATTTGAGAGTGTTATTTATGTCCTTCTTAAAGCCCTCTATCATCATCATTGGAAGTGATTTTAAATCTGAATCTTCCTTTCCTGGTGATATGGGGAATTCAGGACTTTCTTGTGTGGGAGAACTAGGTTCTAATGATGCCAAGTACCCTGGGTTGCTTATTCTTATGTTCTTGCATGCTTGTCTTCCTCCATCTGGATCACCTTAGTGCTACCTGCCCTGTCTCTTACTGGAGCCTGTCTTTCCTATTATCTTGGTGGTTTCAGAACTGTGTGGGGTGGGTGTTACTGCTAGGGTTAGTGTTGAGGCCCAAGATCTGCTCAGTGCTCGGGCCCAGACCAGAAGGAACCAGTGCTCTGGGCCAGGAGTGAATTCCTGGGTCCTAGTGCTTCCCAGTTACTCTCTGTTGGGAGGGGGGTTTTGCTGTTTCCTTACCTAAGATGCTGCCAGGATTAGAGCTCCCAGGAGGCCTACTTCCTCTGAGTTTTGTGAGATTGGGTGCAGAACAGCTGCCTGGGATCTTCTCAGTGCTCGGGCCCAGACAGGAAGGAACCAGTGCTCAGGGCCAGGAGTCTTGACATCATTTTATAAACAAACTAACACTACTTCACATTTAACTTTACAGAAGTGATATATGGCATATTGTAAGTGTATCTTCCCCAAGGGACATATGAAGTCTGGCCAGTAAAAAATAAATAAATAAATAAATAAATAAATAAATAAAATTTAAAAAATAAAAAAACAAACAAAACAAAAAAAAAAAGAAGTCTGTCCAGCAGAAAAGGAGAAGAGTTGGACGTCTTGAGGTAATCTGCCAATATCTGTTAAAGAAGACAAAAGAGAGACTTAAAAATCTGGCAGAAAACTAGAATGCATGGGTAATGAAAATGTTAAGATTAAAATGTAAGTGTATAGAAAATAAACAATACATACTTAGGTGTGTAGCACACACACATAAGAACAGTGTTTACATACTAATGTAGGAACAAATTAAAGCCAGAAGTGAATACCTGAAATAAACAGAAGAGTGAAGGCTGAAAATAGAATACAACTGAGGCAAAAACTAATGAAGTGGGTGAGGAGCTAGAGAAAATTAAGAGCGTGTTAAGAAAGTATCAGTAATTGTTAAAAAGATGACATCCCGAGATGAACTTGAAGCCTGTAATACTCACAGGCAGGTCAATTTTTGCTCTGAAAAACCCTTAATGCTAATATATGAATAAAAATTCCGTTTAATAATATGTAAGTTAAGTAGTAAATCTTAGGAGGAAACATAACTGTGAATGCATACAGCACCGACAGAAGGTCTACATGGTTTTGCTTTAGTGAAAGTAAAATCTTTGCCAGATAAAAACTGAAAGATGGGAGAGGAAAGCAAAAGCAAAAGTAAAAATTATGTTTTCCCAAACCATTTTATATTCCACTTTCATTTAATCTAACTTCTGCAGTGATCTGACTTCAAGTTCACTGATACTTTATTTTCATAGTTTTTCCAGTAATTATGTAAATAGATACTCATGGAAGTTTATTTCCATAGTTTTTCCAGTAATTATGTAAATGAATACTCATGGAAGTTTATGTAGAATGCGTTTCTAGAATCTCTGCAGGTTAGTCAGTGGGTAAACTCCATAAGTAGTAAACCCTTGGTTTAGATTTTCTCTTCATTATGTTTTAAACATCAGTATTATTTGTTAAAATGATTTGAATTCCACTGTATTCTAGATTTGCTTCTTTTCTTAGATATTTCTGCTTTGATAAAATATGTGAACTTGATGAAGATATGGGTTAATGGTGTCTATTCTGGATGATCCTTTTAAATTTGTTAGGATACTCTTCCAGCAGATTGACCTAGCAAAGTCTTTTTAGGATGATATACTTGTATTAAGGGATTCAGTTTTTGTGGCAGATGCATGAGCTTGCTTCAATTACAACCTTTGCTTTTGGACGGTCTCTAAATCTTCAGAACTATAGCTTTGACTTCACCTTTGCATGTGAATGCTTAGCTTTTGCTCTACCTTAAACTTAATGAATTGTCAGCAGTTGTTATTGTCCAAATTTTGTTATTTATGCCTTTCATCTTTTTTTTTTTCATCCTACTTTTCTTGTTTCTAACAGCTCAGCTGTTTGCTCTGCCATCTCCATTTTCATCCTTGGATCTTGTGTTTCCATTTTTAACATCTTACCCAAAATAAATGACTTCACTAAGTAATTTAAAATATCCATAACAAAATAACTCATCAGGTTTTTAGCCTGCTTGTGGGTTTGTTTGTGATTAAAGCTGTTTTTCAAGTAGAGAGATTTGTTATGATTCCCATATATTATTGTATCTTCTGGATAGTTGATTTACATACAATACACCCTCTTGGTTTCAAGCACTTTGATAGGCTTGTTTTAACTCCTGTCAAAATATCAACCAACCAGGCCTCCAAGAGCTCCCAGGGACTAAACCACCAACCAAAGAGTACAGATGGAGGGACCCATAGCTCCAGCTGTGTATGTAGCAGAGGATTGCATTGTTGGGCATTAATGGGAGGAGAAGCCCTTGGTCCTGTGAAGGCTTTATGCCTTAGTGTAGGGAAATGCTAGGACTGTGATGCAGGAAAGGGTGGGTGGGCAGGAAGCACCCTGATAGAAGAAGGGGGACAGGGAATGGAATAGGGGTTTTGCAGAGGGGAAGCTGAGAATGGGGGGTAACATTAGAAACATGAATAAATAAAACAACCAATAAAAAATGTAGAAAAACAATCCTGTCAATATTCTAATGCTTTCCTGGTTTAGAGCATGTGGTGTTTAGTGTATGATCTCTCTGGGTTTCTTGATCTTTACTTTCTATATGCTTATGGCCTGTTGATGTTCATCTAGCTTTCCACCAAGCCCTGGGACATCATAATGAACATCAAAACCAGATATTCCATTTCATAGAGTTTATAAGATCTGAGAATAAAAAGACAAATGGATTTAATACAGTACCGGGGAGGAGAAATGGAGGAAACTGCAGAAGCACATATTAAAGTCATTAAGCATTTAGATCCCTTAATGAGCCTGCCCAAACCCTACATTTTGGGGAGAATTCCTTCCTGTATTTCCAGTATTTGAAAGAGTCGTGAAAACATTCTAAGAGAGTATGTTCCTAGCTGAAGTGACTGTAATGCTGTATGAACACAAGAGGGATTTAGATTTCCTGAAGGATCAATTTCATTGTTTTGTTCTGTTTTATGAATCTGTATGAGGAAAGAATCTGTAAAGATATTGTCCCTTGGATTGGCAATCCAATCAAGATTTATCCTAAGTTTTGTTTGTCAGTTGATCTCTGCTCTTATTCTTTTTGCTATCAATTAAGTCTTTTCTTTAATAATATATGTATGCAATATATTCTGATAATTGTCTCTCACTACCACCCTTCCTTATATCTATCTCATCTTTATCAACACCCCACCCTTCTCCTTTTCTCAGGTCCAAGAGTTATATTCTGTGACCCATTTAGTTTAGCCGTGGTATCCACATGACTATTTGATAATAAATATCCCATTGTACATCATTTTCCAAAAGAACCCGTCAAGTCCCTGTTCAGGACCTGTGTTAGCTTGCTTTGAAGTTTCAGTATCTGAACACTAACATGAAAGCAGGTGTTTAGACTCTCCAGCAGCATGCAGTTTGAAGTTCATTCATGAAATCTTATAGGAAACTCTACATTTCATCGTATGAGCTACTTAAGTTCTGCTATTCTTTAACAATCAGTCAATTTTTGCAATCTTTCTCTGGGACACTTCAATTTTCTAACAGCAGTGACAGCATGTTGGCCTTACGAATCCAGGAGCTGCCAGCTAAGTGAATATTATAGAATCTATATGACAAAGCTCCATCTTGTCATTGCTGGACAGGATTCATGCTGCCTTGCTAGATCCTTTAGTTTGTTTCCGTGTTTAGAGAAAATAGGCAAACATTAACTAATCTATCCTATTTATGGCACAAATGTCAAAATCTTGTTCTAACTAAATCCTTGGAGCATCTCCTATGTATATAAAAGAAAAACACACATGGGAAACTGTGAATGGTTTTTTATTTTTTGTTTTAGCTTCAGAATCAAAACTACAGCTTGTTTTCTTAATTGGTTTGGCAGAAGAAAAATTGTTCGTAGAAAACAAACAGCTAATCCATGGTTGCTTTTAAATTCACCTTGTGTTCTCCAAAGTGTTTGATTCTTTTCCTGTAACAGAAGATATGTACCTACCAAGGATGGAAATTTGCAGATTATAATTCATTGCTGGCAGTGTAAATCCTCAGAGTGAAGATGGGACAAATGAATAATGTGACAAATATGAGAAAAGCTGTTAATAGTCTAAAGATTCCATTTAACCAGTATAATCAGTTTTGGTGAATCAAGAAACACTAGGAGACATCCATATCAGGCTCCTGTCAGTAAGCACTTGTTATCAGCAAGGGTCAGGTTTGATGGGGGTGGATCCTCAGGTGGGACAGTCTCAGGATGGCCTTTCCTTCAGTCTCTGCTCCACTCTCTGTCCCTGTATTTCCTTTAAACAAGAGCAATTCTGGGTTAAAATTTTGTGATGGGTGAGTGGCCCCATCCCTCAACTAGGGGCTATGCCTAACCTCTAGATATGGTCTCTACATAATCTCTCTCCCTTTTTTTGTATTTCAGTTCATGTCATCACCACTGGGTCCTGAGAGCCTCCCTATTTTCTGGCAACTGGGACTTTCTGGTAGCTACCCCCAGTTCCCCATCCCCACATTGCTACACACGGATGTCTCCTGAGAGGCTCTGTCAGAGCCTTACCAATACAGATGTGGATGACTACAACCAACAATCAGATTGAACATGGAAACCCCAGTGGAGGAGTTAAGGGAAGGACTAAAAGAGCTGAAAGGGTTTGCAACCCCAGAGGAAGAACATCAATATCAACCAACCAGATCCCCTAGAGCTTCCAGGGACTAAACCACCAACCAAAGAATATACACTGAGGGATCCATGGCTCCAGCTGCATTTGTAGCAGAGAATGGCCTTTTCAGGTGTCAGTGGGAGGAGAGGCCCTTGGTCCTGCGAAGGCTTGATGCCCCAGCATAGAGGAATGATGGGGGTATGCAGGAGTGGGTGGGTGGTTGGAGGAGCACCCTCATGGAGGCTGGGGGAGGAGGATGGAATGGAGTGTTTTTGGAAGGGAAACCAGGAAGGGGGAGAGCATTTAAAATGTAAATACACAAAATAGCAAAAAAAGAAAGAAAGAAAGAAAGAAAGAGAGAAAGAAAGAAAGAAAGAAAGAAAGGGAAAGGAAAGGAAAGGAAAGGAAAAGAAAAGAAAAGAAAAAAGAAAAGAAAAGAAAAAGAAAGAAACACTAAGAGGCAATATTTTGGTCCTAGGATGTTAATTTCAAAATCTTTGGAAGGCTGAAGTGGGAAAATCTAACATGCATTAAAGCAGAGCCTAGGTTAATATTGCGTCTTTAGATCATTTTTACTTTTTAATATTTATGTACTTACATGTATATGTACCAGTGTGATTTTTATGAGTATATGCATGTGTAGGTACTCATAGAGACCAGAGAAGAAGTTTGGGTTCCAGGGAGCTGAGGCTTATGTGAGCCACTGAGGTGAGTGCTGGAATTCAAATTCCTGATCTTGTGAAAGATAGGTCAAGGTTCAAAAACAATGAGCCATCTCTCCAGCTTCTATTCCAATATCTTTCTTTTTCTTTCTTTCTTTCTTTCTTTCTTTCTTTCTTTCTTTCTTTCTTTCTTTCTCTCTCTC
>NW_021604592.1:5493258-5508195 GCF_004785775.1 Grammomys surdaster
TTCTTTCTTTCTTTCTTTCTTTCTTTCTTTCTTTTTTTCAATGCAGCCCATCTGGATTTCTGTGTCTGAGTCTGGTAGATGTTTTAAGTTCTTTCTCTGTTATATACTTCTTATATACCTGCACATAAAATATGGAAGAATTTCTAATTTTCATTTTTCTTTGACTTTCTCTTTCTAGAGTTTTTGTGATTTTTTCATACATAGTGTGATGATTAAGAAACATTTGAGGAGGCTGGAGAGATAGATCTGTGGTTAAGAGCACTGACTGCTCTTTAAGAGGTACTGAGTTCAATTCCCAGCACTGACTTGATGGCTCACAACCATTTGTAATGAGATCTATTTTCCACTTCTGGTGTGGCACACATATACAGTAAATAAAATAAATAAATAAATAAAAGTTTTTAAAAAGAAACATTTGAAATTTATGATGTGATGTGATTTCTGCTTATTATTTTTGTGAACTTCGGAGATTTATTTGGGTTATTTGATACTTCTTTTATTTTTATTAAAACCCAAGTGGGAGTAATAACTTCAATTTTCATATATCTGCTCAGAAAACATTATCTATCAATCACCTATCATTCTTCAATTAATAAATCAGCATTTTAATTATTCTATTATGCCATCTATCAAACCTACATCTGTGCATACATCTTTCACCCATTATCTATCTATTTAAATATCATCATATTTGGACAAGTCAGGAGGAGCAAGCCAGTAGGGAGCAGTCCTCTGGAGTCTCTGCTTTACCAACCTTTTGCTTGAGTTCTGCCCTAACTTCCATTTATGACAAACTAAAACTCTAGGATAAATTAAACCCTTTTTTCCCCAAATTGATTCTGGTCATGGCCATCACAGCAATAGAAAACTAATTATGACACCAGCTATCCGCTCGCCCACCCACCCACCCACCCATTCATATGGACATACATACATCCCATAGCAATATGAAGTATTATTACTATCATCTTCAATATAGAAAACCAATAGGATGGCCCTTGAATATCTTCAAGTGACATGGTGAGTTCTTTCAATGTAATATAGTCTACTCTTTACTTTGAATAAAGTAAAAATATATAAATAGAAAAAGTGAACTAAGAAAGCTACAGTGTACATTACCTTTGATCTCATGTTCATCAGAATTATTTCTGCCTTCTTTGCTACAAGCACTGGATCTAAGTGACACCTAACAGCTTGAGCCTCTCTACTGTGTACTTGCACCACTGCCATATCTGTTTCCTATTTCTGCTGTTAGAGCTTTTCCCTCAACTGTACAACACCTAGAATCAGGATCTGCCAACTAGTTACTCTGTATTCCTACTGATGGCCTTTGAAATAAATAGGCATAGAAATAGTCTCCACAGAATATTTGAAATCAAGAGATTATAACCTAAACTGTTTCTCATTGTTCACAAATCATATAATTGCACGCATGCAAATCACAAAACATTGTAATTGACAGATCAATTATTATTACTACTTTATTACATTTCTAAAATATCCATAAGAATGTTGAATATATATATGTATATACATATATATGTATATATTGAATATATAATGTAAATCATCATCAATTGTCAATGCTGAGCTTATTGTGTATCTGTTCTTAAAGACACTTTTAATTATGGACTCATTTACGTTAACAAACATTTGCTTTGAAATTTTAAGAATTAAAATTTAATAGAAAGTACATTTTCCTGTACATTTTCAACTTGACAGACATAGATTTTATAATTTTGTGGGATCTTTAATTTTAAATTGGAGGAAATCATTAAAAATGCATCAGTGTATGTAAGGTTTTCCCTCCCAAATCAAGTGATATCTGTGAAGTCTGGTCATGAAGGGAAATGTAGAAAGTACTGTTTGTAGGATCTTTAATGTTCTCTCTTTTCCAACCATATATTCCCTATTTCTCTCCCTCCTGTCATCATTTTAGAGCCTATAATTTTATTAGTATTGGTTAAAGAACACAGCTGCTTATCGGTTCCTCTGTTATACATTTTCTGTCTCATTGATCTTTTTAGCTTTATTACTTTTTTTCTGTTTGCATTTTAGCCTGTTTTCCTTTTTCTTAAATTTTAAATCTTATTTAATAATATTAATCACATTACATAATCCAGAATGTATGTTTCTATATTATTTCTATTATGGAAAGGGAAAAGTAGATTAATTAATTTAAAATCTAATTTTAATTGAACTATACATTACCTACACAGTCACATTGTGGTACATTAAAACACCAGAAGTTTAGTCTCCTGGTCTGTAACTTTTGTACTTGATATTTGTACCTACTTTTCTGTTTCCTTCCCTCACACATGCAGACACAGGCACGCATGTACTTCAAATTCCACAGAACATTTTTTATCAGACTGATCCATAGGCTTGTGTTTTCTTTTCATTCTTGTTTTCTGAACTACTGTGTTCTAGACTTTTGCACTGTTGTCCTTGTGTGATTCTGCTCAGAGGTTTATAGTAAGACATCTTCACTTAGCCATCATTTAAAGGATATTTTCTGTGGTTACAGAAGTTTCATTTCACAGGATTTTTTTTTCTTCAGTCCTTTGTCGCTGTCATTTCATTTTCTTTCAACTATGTCAGGTTGCGTGACTTGTCAGCTTGAGTCTCCGCTACTGCTTTGAAGAAAATGTCTTTTTGACCCCTTCCTTTTTTTTTTCTCTTCTTTTTTTTTTTCCCTCAGCAATTGTTAAGAACACTCTAATAGGGTGATTTTTTTTTCTGTTTTCCTCCTTGATCGTAGAACTAGCTTTTAGTGTCTTTATAGGTTTAATGCTGTTAATTAGATCATTATCATTCATGGGGAAAATATTTCACCCTAACATAAATTAAATTATTTTTCTTTTTGTTCATTGCTGGACTCCCACCACATGCACACTTGATATATATAATTTGAAATTTTTCTTCTCATCATATATTTTTTCTTTACTTCTGATCCATTTCCTATTTGATAATCTTTTGTTTTGTGATGTTAAACCATTTCTAAAAATTATAAACTCACAACCTAATTTACTATGCTTTGGATTTTCACAGAATTTGTCACTGATTATTTTAAGAGATTTGTCTCTGGTAAAGTTATACATTTTCTTACCAATTTCCTCAGCGTAAAATTACAACTATTTTAAAGTAGGTCTTAGATGGCTCCAGTGTATGAATAAACTACCCTAGAGTTTCTTCCCATTGCTCAGCTTTGGTAATGCTTTACAGTCATTTGGTGAAGACTGCTGATTTTTAGAGAACTTTTAATATTTTTTTCCAGAATCAAATCGATTTTATTATGACAGGACACAAAGTTGTCTATATCAATATATGGAGTGAAATAACATTGGACTCAGAAAGTACTTACTGTTCTATCTACATTTCATTTTATTTTCATTTTTATTTTTTATTGGATATTTTCTTTATTTACATTTCGAATGCTATCCCCCTCCCACCCACCCAGCCTTCCAGGGAAGATTTGCTGAAGGAGACAGAGGCAGGAAGATCATGAGTTTGAGGCCAGCCTGGATTTCATTTTAATACTAAACTGTTATAACTATTTGAGGATCTCCACTAGAGGTTTTAAGTATTTTTTGTAGACCTTCCTGCTTCAAGAACAGTAATGCTCAACTTTTATGAGAGTCTATAAAAAGGTTGGCTTTGTTCCTTGATTTGTTTTCCTTTGCTTGTGTGGATTAGTTACCAGATATATATTCTTAGAAATCTCATTCCACACTTTTTTGTGTCTCCTGTTACTTTAAAACTTAGCACCTCAAGTATTTAACAGCCCAGGCAGTCTCAATGTGAGACAGCCTTTCAGTTGATCATGATGATAATATATATTTAATATAATAAAATTTATAAACATAATCATTTTTTTCTGTTTACTATATAAGCAAGAGATGGTTTGAGATAGTAAAAATGTTATTTTTGGGTTAGGAAACATGCTATTATAAATTTACACAATGTAGATTCTGAAATTTTACTTAAACTATAGTGTGCTCTTTTTCAAATTTCAAACTTTGGGAATATTGTCTAGTAATTAATATGTGTGTGTGTGTGTGTGAGTATATATATACATATGCATATATATCACATACATATTGTATACATATTATATACATATACGTATATGTATATGTGTGTGTGTGTGTGTGTGTGTGAAATTTTGTGGAAAACTCAATATTAGTTTTTGCTATTTTATAGCAGTTTTTTGGTAATAATTTTTGTTTATACATTTTAAAAAGTGAATGCCTAATGAGTATCTATAGTAGAATCTCATGAGGTAAGAACACAGTTCAAATAAGTTGTATATTGTAGCGGGAGATATTAGAAAATGAACCCACAGATCTCTCGTACTATCTCAGCCCGACAACTCTCTGGCAGGGCTGGAGCTCCTGAGCCTGTTCCTCAGGGCTGTTCTCCAGCTTGTTCCTGTAGAGACTGGTCGCTGTGTTTTCAGCTCCAGTTCGCTCATTCCTGGAACCACTAGTTCCTTCACAGCCATAACCACCTGGTTGTCAGTGGACTCACTTCCTAGTAACCCAGTAAAGTAAAACTCTACAGCTTAAGATTAACCAAATAGATTTATATATAAGCAAATACTCAATATACAAGATGCCCACACAATTAAAATTGTTATCCCAATTATCTAATCTTTTGATATGAATAACTACTAGAGACTGCTAGAGATACGGCGGTGTATGTCTACTGCCATCTCACCTCTCTTTAATCTTCTTCTCCTCCCAACTGCTAGATCTGCCTCCCTCTTCCCTGTCCAATGACAGGGCTCCCGCTGGAAATACATTGGGCAGGAAATTTCTGCCACAGTATATGAGTTACTTTATTGCATATTTAATAGAAACAACGTTGTCAGAGTCTCTTCAGCTTCTATTTTTGTTTCAGTGCCCTGCTGAGTTTAGACTGCAGTGTGTCCATTCTGGGATAGATACAGTTAAATTTGTGTATATGTAATTTCATAAGGTAAAGTCATATAATATGTAGACTGATTTGAATTTCTGACCTAAGAAATACTATTGATAGGTAAACAGCAGGAAGCAAAATGTCCTGAAACTGGTCAATATAAAAACAAATCAAAGAAGAGTTATAAAAACAATTCTTATCATCTTTTTAATGTAATGATGAATTTATTAGACAAGGGAATACTGAAGATCAATATGCTATACGTAATGGATTCAATAATCTGATGAAATGCCATACAGTCACCACACAAACAAAAAATCAATTTTAAAATACCAAGACTTAAATGTGACATATTTAAAAGGTACGGAGAATCATATGAAAGTTAAATCAGACATAAAATGCCTCTAAGTTTGTCCTTCCCTATTTCCTGCCACATCTCATGCATCTTTACTAAGGACACAGGGTAGCAAATTACTGTTATTTGTCATTTTCCTCCCCTGCTATTTTCTCTCTGTAAGCTATCTCTTGTCAGGGAAACATTTATTCATTTTAGGTCTTTAATCCTCAATAAAATGCCTGACATTATTTTGTGAAATTCTTTATTATGGTTGAAAGTTGCTAATTTAGTAATTATAAAAACATTAATATAAGTCTTCAACTGGGCCTGAAATCTTCAGACTATTGCAGACACATAGCATCTGATGGGTGTTAGATCGAAAAGTGCTATTTCTTAAAGAAAAGTGTTACTACACATGAAAGCATCTAGATTTAGCTAACACTATTAATTGAGCAGTAACCATCACATCACTTCCGATGACCAAGAGAGAGCTGGCAGCCTCATGTTAACTTGATGATCAAACCAAGGGAAAATATTCTATGGGCTTTATTTGGAAATTTCCTCCACAAGGTCAACTTTTCTGTTGTAACACCTTAAGTTCTGTTTGGAGAGCAGGTATGTAGATGGAGAGTAAGGTGAAAGTACAGGTAACAGACCTACAATAGAACTGCGCAATTAAATATTAGACCACATTAAATGTATCAGTTGTTTTGAAGTAAATACAGTATGGTATTGAAGCAAGGTACCGGTTTCTCTGTGTGAAACTATCTTAAAGTTAAGATACTGTTTTATAACAATTCATTGATCCAGAAGGCGTTATGCTGAAAAAGTGTGTTTAATAAGATCCGTTAATGTAATTAGGCATTAATTTCAAAAATAATTGAAGTGTAATAACTTCAGGCATAGAAATAACTCGCTTGCCTGCTGGTAATGTTTTATTATATATTTTAAAACACATTAGAATTTCCCTGCTGAGAGCATCAAGATGGAGGAAGCAAAACTGATGGAACACAACACAACTTCACCACGACAGATCCTCAGTAGGAGCTAATACAGAAAATATCTGTACCAATTGCTTAAAATTGGACAGGATGTGCTGAGGAAGTCATTCATACAGAAATAGTCATAGCAACCCCCTAAATCAATTTACCTATTAGAAAATAAATTTAATGTATTTTAAAGAATTATTCTATTACAATTATTCATTAAATAAACTCTTTTCTGTTTGGGAATACTAAAAATAGAATAAAAGTGCAAATGTAGCTTTTTACAAATCTTACTGTAATGAAATTCCCACTAATTAAAACTCTCAGGGCCACTAAGATCCTCAGTGGGTGAACGTATTTTTTGCGTAGCCTGACAACCTGAGTTTGATCCTCAGAATCAAGATGGTGGGAGGATAGAATGATCTCCTGTTGTCTTCTTACCTCTGCATGCACACTGTGGTGTGTGCATACACACAAACATACATTAAATAAATAAATGCAAAAATAAGCTATTGAAAATCACTATTTTATGACATATGGTGATATCACTACTTGCAAACATTTACCAGTCGAAAAAAAGGACCGATCTCATCTCTCAACTACATTTTCCATGCTAAACCATAAGATATAAAAATAATAGATAAACTGTGGGAGAGGAAAATGTGAATATTTATTTACAAATGTAGACGAAGTGGTACAAAACCAAAGCAAGGAAGTCATAACAAATAGTCAAGTGAGAGGAGCTATTTTCAGACATATTTTGATGGCTGGAAAGGGAGGAGCTGGAGTCTTCAATTCATCTGTATTTTGAAAAAACTTTTATCAGAACATAACTAATTCATCTAAGAAAATCTCATTAGTAAGAAGGGTCAAAATAGTAGCTTAAAAAAAAACAGATAAAGCCATTAGTCATTTCAATTTATTTTAAACTGGTAACAACTGTTGTCCAGAGTTTTACAAATTAGTGCTTCAATCATGGCTGCATGTACAAAGAGGGAAATTTCTGTTGTTTATATAATAAAACCATATATCCTCTTTTAAACATTGTAATAAAAATTTTAAAATCATTGTTATATATCTTTTGCATATCTGATTTCCACACATGGATTAAGAGAACAGAATAATTGGAAAAGCTTCTAAGTGATGACTAATAAGGCTACAGCTCTTAAGTATTGGAATCTAGTTTAGGAAATAATGGTCTGAGGGGACCATGAGGCAGGAAGTATAAAAATAAGCAAATCACACAAACTAATCATTACATACGGCATTTTGAAATGGATGCTATTTTTAAATAAGTAGCTCTTGTCCCAATTACAAATGTTCCTGTAACTTCCTGCATAGGACTGGTTTATTTCTTTTCTTCTCCATCTCAGTCTATAACATTTTTTCCTCCTAGTCATGGTTGGCACACCAAAGTGTCATTTTAAGACACTACTTAAAGAAATAAACATAATTTTCACTTTACAACATATGTTTTCATGGAAAACTCATACTGTATATTGATTAAATTCTACACACATAGATGAACTTCATTTAATTCTTATAAATTATTCCTGAAGGTTTTCTCAAAGAATTGACCTCTAGTTTAACTCCAGCTTCAAGTTTGAAGCTATTTCTACTTTGACATGCCTTTACATTTACATAATCTTTAAAATAGTGGATGTTACTTAAAGAAAGGAACAGATTTCTCTACTAACAAAATGGTGTTGAAATCTTCATGGAAAGTGAGTGTGGTAAACCACAGATATAATACAGGACACTTGGACCATGCTCTCCTTTACTCTAGCTATGGGACGATATTTGGAGGAAGAAGAGTAGCTGTGTATGAGCTGAATACTGAGGAATGGATACAGAAAATGTGGTACATTTACACAATGGATTATTACTCAGCTATTAAAAACAATGAATTTGAGAAATTCTTAGGTAAATGTATGGAACTAGAAAATTTCATCCTGAGTGAGATAACTCAGTCACAAAAGAACACACATGGTATGCACTCACTGATAACTGGATATTAGCCCAGAAGCTCACAATACCCAAGATTCAACTCACAGACCACATGAAGCTCATGAAGAACGAAGACCAAAGTGTCGGTTCCTCTGTCCTTCCTAGAAGGAGTAACAAGAGCAAATATGGAGACAAAGTTTGGGACAGAAACTGTATGAGGGGCCTTCTGGAGACTGCTCTACCTGGGTATCCATCCCATGTGCAGTCATCAAAGGTAGATGCTGATGTGGATGTCAGGAAATGCATGCTGACAGGAGTCTGATCTAGCTGTGTCCTTAGAGGTCTGCCAGAGTCTGACATATTCAGAGGCAGATGCTCACAGCTAACCATTGAACTGATCATGGGGTTCCTAATGGGGGAGTTAGAGAGAAGGAGCTGAAGGAGCTGAAAGGGTTTGCAGCCCCATGAGGAGAGCAACAATAACAACCAACCACAGCTCCCAGGGTCTAAACCACCAACCTGGGAGCACATAGGGAGGGACCCATGGCTCCAGCTCTATATGTAGGGGAGGATGGCTTTGTCGGGCATAGGTGGGAGAGGAGATCCTTGGTCCCATGGAGGCTGGACGCCGAGTGATGGGGAATTAGTGGGTGGGGAGGTGGGAGTGTGGGGTAGGTGGGGGCACATCCTCATGGAAGCAGGAGGAGGTGGTAGGGTAAGGAGATAACATCTGAAATGTAAATAAAATGTCCAATAAAAAAAGAAGGTTCACAGAGGCTCTTTCTCAGATTGGGATGCAGATGTGATTCATTTTATTTAAACTCAAATACAGTTCTCTATCTCTGTTTGTTAAACTATTAAGAAGCACATGCTATTCTATGTCTTCTTTGTCTTAACATTGTAGAAGTTCAATCAGTAGCAAGATAAATTAAATTACCATAGTTTTTGCAATCTTTTCTAACTGTGGCAGCTATGTTCCCTCCCACATAATGGTTGGGGCTCAGCCAATTTTTAATAGTATGGCTATTTGCATTTCAATTTCCTCAAACACTGGAAGTAAAATCAACATTAATATTTTAATAATCTTTAATAAAATGATAAAATATGTAAATGTAGGTTTTAGTGCTAGTGTAAGTCCCACACATATTTATGTTTAAAAGATCTATTTTCATACCTATAAGAATCAAACTTTTACATCTTTGTATTGGAGCTACAACTTTAAATCACCGTGATAAAAGGATCACTGTAGTGATTATATTTAATTGATGTTTTAATGCTACACAAAGTAATGTTGCATGTTACAATTAATACTGTGTAAGGTTTTTTGGTGAAATGAAATGCAAGAAAGCACTCACAAGGAAATAGCTCTCTGGAGATATTTATGATTGTTCAATGACAGGTAAGTGGCAAACATGAAATACTATTTCTCATATGGATATACACATATAAGCATCTGAAATGAAAATAAGCGAGTCATAAAAGAAAGTTTTAGGATCACAAAGATTGACTTAAAGATGTCAGCCCTTAGTCATTGTGCAGATTGGTGACAGTTTTGGTCGGAATTTATTTCTGATAACGCTGGAATCTCTTTCACTGCTCCAGTCTTAGTTAGTGTCTCCCACTACTCAATCTTAATCCCTTCAACTTTCCGTTCTTAGGTAGCTTTGTTGGCTGCTTCAGACTTAGATAATCTCTGACTACTCCCCTCTTAGTGTTTAGACTTGAGTTTATGATCATGATCAAATATGTAGTCTCTCTATATGGTCAAATTTCCTCATCTCCAAAGTGGGGAAATTCACCTGACTTCTAAGATCACATAAAAGAACAACACAAGCAGATTATATTTTAGATTCATATGTGTATGTTTAAATATGCATATGTGCATATCAATAATCAATGAAAAAGTATATAAACTTAAAAGAGAACAAATAAGGGTGTATAGAAGGACTGGGCTTGGGGAAGAAGGAAGAGGTGATGTGATTACATTGAAATCTCAAAAGAAATGAGAAAAAAAAAGGAAACACAGCATGATAACTAGAATGAAGTAGTATAACGCCTAGGACATGAACAGAAGAAACTCTTCAAGGAAGTCTTGGAATAAAACACATTCTGAAAACTGAAACTTGTTAGAAATCAGAGAAAGTCTCCTTCCGATGAGTTTAGCCTGACTGCGACAGAGACTGACAGATTACTTTTGAACTGAATGCTTTTAGCAGTCCTGTAGGCAAATTGTCTTCTGCTCGTTTTAAGCCATATCAATACGTATGCCCAACAGTTAAAGGTCTGTGCCAAGTTTTCTTAAACAGAAGGTGCAATCATCATACTGAGAGTCTCACATGATGCAATTAAATACCAAAATACTTAACAGCAGGAGTCCATAAACACAGTTCCTGCATATATATTGCATCCATCCATCCATCCATCCACACAAACACACACACACACACACACACACACACACACACACACACACATATATATATATATATATATATATACACATACATGCATGTATACATACATACATGCATACATACATACATACAAACATAAGAATGACTTATTATAGCAGCTCAAACACCTTAGATTTTTTTCAGGGTGCAATACTTTTCCTAACATTCAGTCAGTATGGTTGAGATAAATCAGCCTAAACTTCAACAACAGGAATACAAAATGATTTATACAGATCGAAAATTGTGGGAGCCTTTATTTGGGGAGATAATAAGCATTAAAGTTCTGAGAAACAACTAAACTGGCTTGTCTTTGCTTTGACTCCTGTTTCTGGTAAAGAATATGGCATAGACAGGCCTTCAGTAATATTTGTGGAATGAAACCATGGGTGAATGAGAGACTTTTTAAGAGAAATGGACTTCTGCTGCCTGGATGTTGCTAAAGTACTACGGAGGCAGTAGATTTTATTTTTCATGATGATGCAAAGTGAAGACCATAGCAAAACAGAAATGAAGCACATTCCGCCGATTTTCAACAAACATAAGATTATCTATAATCATTTATACCTATGGAATAAAAAAATAACTGCCAGCTACTGAGAAGCATGGGCTACACACAGTCTCATTTTTCTAAGCTGGTATTCATCATAATGTGCATATTATGATAGGAGCTTAAGAAGTATTAGATAAATTAATAGGAATTTAGTACATAGGTGATCATCTAAAATGCTTTGTGTGAATTTTTTTTATCAGCTTAAAACATTGCCTGAGCAGTCACCACCCAAGCATAGTCAACATCAGACCTTCCTCATTGTAGATGGCTTATGATTTGGCTCATTTAATTGTGTTTATGTTTGACCATGGTGCATTTTTTATGTCAATATGTTTGCTTTTCTGCCAAATTTTTGTTCAGCTACATTTACATGTGTATTGACAAATTAGAGCATTTCTGTGTCCTTATGTTTCTGCTGAATAGACGTAAGAGGTTTTTATCTGCAGCATCTGTGTATTTTAAAATATTCTAACTAGAAGATGATAATTTTTCATGTAAATGAATATAGAAAGATGAGATTTAAACCTTGGTAAAATAAAAGTTGTTCCACAGAGTTTTCTTAAAATATTGAAACTAATATATCACTACAGATTCTGATCCATTTAATATAGAAAAGAGAAAATTGGACTTCACTGAGTGGTTGTTCTCTTTTAACTACCTATCCCAACCTGACTTTGACAGGCTAGTTCTTCGCAGGATGGGGTTAATGTGGGAAAAATATCCTGGTTCGTCAGCCCTGCTCTGTTATCAACCTCTATTTATTTAACCTGTGCCATTTTGTTCTCAAGCCAGTGATGAATATGTAATCTTTTAGTATTTACTAATATTATCTTGTGATCTTATGGTCTTAAGCATGGTAATTAACCTTTGTCAATAGTTTGTGAACCCTTCTCAAAGCTGTTAGTTCTGCCCTCATTATCTTGTTGCCAAATTCATTTGAAAAGAATCCAGTGACTTTAAGCAAAGAAATTTTGAAGCTTGCTTCAAAACATAGAATCTAGTGTAAATTGGTAAAGGTCTAACTGAGAAATGCAGGTTAACGAATTTCCATTTAAGTTAATTATGCCCTCTGGTAAAATTAAAATAAAATAAAATAAAATAAAATAAAAAAATAAAAAGTTTTCATATAGTATTAGCTTCATGTTTCTAAGATTGCTGCATGGCTGGTTAATAGTAATTCCGAAAGAGAACATAGACTTACTAGAAAGCTAAATAAACCAGTCCCTTTAAAATACTGATTACAACTAATGTCAACCCATATGTGTTTTCTACTCTAAAAATTTCGTGACAAATTAGCTGACAAGGGCAAATACTATTTGTAATTTTATTATTAATTGAGGTTTTTAGAAGACAGTTGAAAATGTGATTCATGTAAAATGAAGATGTTCTTCTTTACAAATGTTAGCATCAAGTACATGACCTTGGAACTACATATAGCCAAATTAGAGAGACAGGGCTATATATAAAATTTCTCATAGAATATTTAAAATACAACTATGGAATTTCTTTTGTTTCTTTGAGAGAAGGTCTTTCTGTGTAGCCTGGGCTGTCCTAAAATTTATTCTGTAGACCAGATTGGCCTTAGACTCAGAGATCCACCTGAGTCTTCCTCTCAAGTGCGGGGATTAAAGGCATGTGCCATGACTGCCCAGCTGACTATGGAAAAACTTAATGTTGTGACACTTTTTGAGAATATATTATCAGAAAATTTGAAGAAAATATCTTAAATTTAGAAAAAGATAGACTTGATAACTGAGTGCCAGATTTGTAGTAGTCAATAGGTTTTGTTGAATAAATACTGTCTTCCAAGGCACATTCTTGAAGCACAGTCCGTGAACATTGAAAATCCAACAGTTTTATTTTGTGTATGTTGTAGTCTTTATAATTCACTCTTTGAGTTTTTAATCTTTACTCATAAATAAAAAATAAAGAAATTTAATATCACCACAATGATACCATGCTAATATTTGATTAGTTAGATTTGGGGTCAGCATTTTTGTGTGTGTAGAAAAGTTATATAAGTTCTAATTATGAGTAAGTCACATGTTTTCTTCAATTGTAAATAAGATAATGTCTTTAGTAAGAGAATGGTGGAATGAGGGCAAAAAAATGTTTGTGGGTAGGAAATGTGAATTGGGACAAAGAAAGCATAGAGGAAAAGTGTGTGTGTGTGTGTGTTCACTAATTTAACTTTTACACAGTATGACTTTGCATAATCTACCATGTTAAAGCATTTTATCTTATTATTCCAGGTTCATTATCCCTGAAGTTAGTGAGCACTCAAGAAAAACGTTGTCACAATTTCACCCTTGTTTCTCTAAATGAGGAAAGCATTTGTCCATGATTAATAAATTATTGTGTTATGGATGTTGTTTTGGATGCATTTAAATTAATACAATTCTTAATTAATGTAGCATATGCATGTAGTTTATCATGCAGTTTGAGGGCTGTTGACAAAGTGCTTGTGTGGTATTAATTTAAATTTTTAAATTTTAGTGAACAGAAGAGTTAGAAAGAGGCAGAGATGATACATTTTTCTGAATCCCTAATCACCCATCTTATTTTGATTACTGAAGACATCATAATCATTCTGAGCCTAGAGGATACCTCAGAAAGAAAGATTCCAATTGGTGTAAGTATAACAGGGCTCGTGTCTTCTTCTCCTGAGAACCACAAATAGCCTGTCAGGGAGCATCTCTGTAGGTCGTGGTGTGAACAGCATGTGCAAAGAGAGTGACAGTTCTCTATTTGATATCAGTTACTAATGCCACATGGGTTGTGTTTGGATGTATTTCCTTTTAGCTCAAGTTGAAAAGAAAAATAATAAAGACTTATATAATGAATACATAATACTGTCGTGCTTACCGCTGTGGTTGCTTCCATTAACTTAGACTTTTCTTCCTTACATGTGCATAGACACATGCACACACTCAGACACACACACATACAGAGAAAGAGAGAGAGAGGGAGAGAGAGAGAGAGAGAGAGAGAGAGAGAGAGAGAGAGAGAGAGATTGAGAGAGAAACATAGAAACAACGAACATCATTTAAACCAGTCATTTTTCACTTTGTTTGACCTGTGTTTTAAGGTAAGATAATGCTGATTTACACAGATATATAGATTACGAATGCCCAGAAATATATCTTTTGCTTATGTCTTCATCATTTTAATGTTGTTTAATGTTTCCTTCCTTTAGTATTTCCCACATATTACTATATCCTTAGCCCCAGACTAGTTTATGCTAGATTAACATGATTGGACAGTGCAACATTATTTTTCTTCACTGTCTATATTAAAACCTAAGCTATACTTTAGTTGTTTAAGAGAAAACTATTCTGAAAGACAGGCCTATATTTTCAGATAGCTTATCAGGTCTTAATATGACTGAGATAAAGATTCAGAAAGTATATAGTAACATAGTGACCTATACTTGTGATTTCAGTGAACAGCCATAGATAATCTTTGACTTTTTTGAGTCTCAAGTATGTCTTAATAAATGTTCTATTTCTGTGAAGAGACATCATGACCACAATAATTCTTATAAAAGAAAGCATTTAGCTAGAACTGGCCTACATCTTCAGAAACTTAGTTGATTATCTGTATAGCAGGAAGCATGGTGGCAAATAGGCAGAAATGGTTCAGAAGAAGGAGCTGAGAGTTCTACATCTGGATCCTCAGATAGCAAGAAGAGAGAGACACACTGGTCTTGTCTTAGCAAGAAGAGAGAGACACTGGTCTTGTCTT
>NW_021604592.1:5508205-5552640 GCF_004785775.1 Grammomys surdaster
GACACTGGTCTTGTCTTAGCAAGAAGAGAGAGACACTGGTCTTGTCTGGAGCATTTGAAACCTCAAAGCCCATCTCCAGTGACACATTTCATCCAATAATGTCACACATATCCCATCAAGGACACATCTTCTAAGAGTGCAATGCCCTAATGATTTAGCATTTAAGAGTATGAGCCTATGGGGAGATTCCTATTCAAACCACCACTGGAAGGATCCCTTGTAATTGAATTGTACTATGTGAATACATCAGTGAAGACTGAGCTGCTGGCATGACAAATTTCAGTTGCAACATGGTTTTCAACTTCTACCACAAGAAAATTCCTTTAACATGCACATATCACACCCAAACACAGCATTGAGTTAGATAGGAATTAAATTGTTTTGAGGAAAAATAATTACTGCTATTAAGACACAATGTCTATTTATTTACAATAAAACAAATCCTGTTTCTCTTTATGATTAAGAAAAAAAATCCCTTAAATGCTAAACTTTAAAATTTAATATATGGACAAGGTAATTGCTAAACTAATCAATAGAACAATTTTTGTTAATAAGCCAGTGAATGTATTTAAAGATGTCAATGAAAGTAAAAAATTTTAATGCACAAATTCCCTAACTACTGCTAAAACCCAAATTAACACAGAATTATAAAGAATAAATAGCATTTGCTGATGTATCATGAGGGACATATTTCCCCCTGGCTATGCTTGCTGCTTCTACAGGATGAATAGTCAATAATTATTATTCGTTATCACATATTTTATAGAAGCTGTCAGAACATGCAATTAGTCAGGAATGATGAAACGGTAATAAAAGAGTTAGGAATAATGCATTGGCAATGTAAGTCATCAGAGTGTGACACAAACAGTTTTTAAAATGTTTTTCAGCCTACTGGTTATTAAATGTGGCCTGGTTGGTAGGAACAGATGATCTTTGATTTAGGGACTTTAAAATGTACAACTCTCACTTCAAAATGAACCACATTTTCCAGTTATCTTAGCACTCAGTATACCATAAGCCACTCTAGAATGGAATAAGGAAATCTACTATATATTTGGTACCACTTTCTGAAAGCATTCATTATAGAAAGCTGTACAAAAGTCTCTGCTATAAACTGGTTTCACAGCATGGATGCCATGAACAATGAGTCTCCAAAGATGCTGCAACGGTTTGTAGCAGCTAAGCTCTGAAATTAGAGTTGAAGACAGAATTGATCGTAAATCTTACAATTTAGGATAAACTCTGATCTCTCAGCAGATCACTTAGGTAAGATGGGAATTAAAGTTTCTTGCAAATTAACTTGTGGGCAACAAGCAAAGATGACTTAACATGGCAAGCACTGTAGATGCCTGTGCATCTTTCTATTTTGATAAGTAACAGGTACAAAGATATATAGTTGTAATTTGGTTGTGTGTCTTGGAAAAAAAAGTGATAGTGTAATTCTCATTGAAAAACCCTCAAGCTTACAGGGTGTAACAATTGAAGTCATTAGTTACTAAGAAGTGATGATCTGCTATGCTCCATTTCACCTTTGACTGTTGAATCACACCCTGGTGGTAACCATATTCCAGTGATGGATGGAGCGTTTGGGAAATTTCTGTGATCCAGAGTATCTAGGATGCAAAAGAATATTTTACAGGTGTGTAACCAGAGGAGAACAGTTTAACATAATATTTCTCCTCTTCACAATTCATATTACAGGAGATGGGATCGGCTCATTTGTGAATCCCTGAAGGTGGTGACATCTGACATACATCTGAAATGCAAGACTGAATTTAATATACATAACGAAGTGTCGGCATCCATGCTTCGCTCTCACACTTGGCAACATTACATGGGCATTACAAACGCGCTGTTGTGCTGCAGGTTTTTAAATGAGCATATTTCAAAGCTCCTTATAAAGTAATGAATTAGAAATTGGCTTTGAATTCAGCTTGCTTGGCAGCTCTTATTTGGGACATAGATCTCATGAGACAGTGGTTTGTACTCACACAATAGAAATTTGTAATGTTATATGATGATATTGAAAATACATCTTAGGTATTACACTTGAACCTTTTTTTTTGGAGGGTTTACTTTTATATTTCATGTGTGAGGTTGTAGCCTTATACCAGTAGTTTTTTAGAATATAGAATTTAGGGTAAAGTTAAAGTAGCCAAAGGGATTTATTACTCGAAATACCAAAAGGATCTCATTGTACTAAGGCTTAGTTTATAATAGAGTCCCAGGGCATGGATCTTATGGATAACGTTTCAATTCACTTGCAGGAATACAGGACAAAGAAAACTAAATTAGATCCTAAAGAAAAAATCATTTTTTTAGCACCAGTGTCTAGTTATGCAGATATTTATTTTAGTAAAATTGATTCACTTAAGCAGTCTTGAAAAACATTACAGATACTTGGGGACTATATGCTGTACATCAATCAAATACTGGGGGGTGTATCATGCCATTGCACCATTTATATTTTGTTTCTGAGAAAGACAAGAGATAGTGTCATAAGGCTTTCCATTTTCCCCCTACTATAATCTCTAAAGGTTAGCCTTCTATCTCTTAAATGTACAATGGACACTTTTCTCTTTTTATTTTTATTTATATATTTAATTCTATTTTTAGGTTCCAATATCTTTTATCTCCATCCCTTTGGTGGTAAAGTGCCTTTACCTTTGATACTACCTGATACTTCTTCGCTCAGTCATTATGGCATATTTTCAATATCCTTTAACCTTGTTTTCTTACATGAAGGATAATCACCAGTTTTATTTTCAAAACAAAAATACACCAAAAATCTATGCAATTTCATCACGTGTAACAGGTGTTATTTTGTGTCAGAGTGCATAACCACTGTATTTCTCCTTCCTGCTTTTTTAGAATTCACTTGATATTGCCTTTCAAGCTTATCTTTTTAAACTGGTGAAACCTAGGCAAATCCCTAAATACTATTTTAGCTATCGAGTTTACATTCTTCAAACTTTTCATTGTCTTTGTTTTAGCAATGGCACCATATTTGTACCCAAGTGTCCAGCTTTTCAATCATTCTTTTTATTTAAAAAAATAATGCTATAGTGTTTTGCCTGTATGCTTGTCTGTGCATCATTGCTTGTATCGTCCACAGACCCAGAAGAGGTTTACCAGGTACCTTGAAACTGGAGCTTTGATAATTTTCAGCTACTTTTTAGTTACTGAGAATTGAACATGAGTCCACTGGAAGATCAGGCTGTGTCCCTGACTGCTGAGGATCTCTTCAGTCTTAAACTCTCCCTCTCCTTCCCATAGTCTCACTATGTACCTATGGCTATCCTGTAACTCATTTTGTAGACCAGGTTGATCTCAAACTCATAGAAACCTTCCTGGCTCTCCCTCCCAAGTGATAGGATTAAACACATGCCTGGTTCAATCAACTCTTAAAATCAATGCCCTAGACTGTTTTTTATAGTTATAATAAAATAACTGAGACTAAGAAATTTGTCAGGAAATGAGATTTATTTTTGTCTCACAGTTTGAGAAGTTCAAGTTCAATACAGGAGAGATGTCCACATTTCATCATAACATCATGAATGGAAAACTCATGTATAAACCTGTGTGAGAACAGCAAGAAGCACTTGAGAAGAGAGGTCAGGAGAGGTGCCAGGATTTCTAAAGCTTCCCTCTTGAATGATCTGTGAGCTAAAGGTACAAAGATGCAGAATTAACTTTTTCCAAGGGTTGCCCTCAAATGCTTAATTACTTCTCACCAAGCCCCACCTATTTAAGGGCCATAGCATGGAAACCAAACAGCAATGTATAAGCCATTGGGAAACAAACCAAAGCAGTCAATTTTATCAAGCTTCTCACACCCTAGTGGGAAAGGAAGCTCATCTTAAATCCGTAGATGATGAAAGGCTGATCATTAGTAATATTACTGCTTATCAATGACAAAAGCAAAATGGTGTTCATAGACTCTCCAAGGAAGTTGTAAATTTATTATGGTTTCTCTACTAGGACAGACCCAACCGACCAAGTGCTAACTAATACACATTCATTTTGTCGAGTAAAATTTCATTAGTTCTTAAGTATATTAGCTGTGCATTTCTCTTAGATACTGACATTTTCTGCCTTACCAACTCTGCAGCTTTTAACATCTTCATTAATATATGCTTCTAGTCTACAATGCACTTGATGCAAACCTGGCTTCCAAGTGCTACCCAGTGCTAAAACAGTACAGGTAGCTAAAAGTTCAGATACACAAAACACAGACAAACATCAATCAGTTAACAAGAAAGATATGGATTTGTGTGTATTCCATCATTGCCCTTATCTGAAGTTCGCAGCAAACCCTAATCAATCTTGGGAAGAAAGGCTTGTTTTTCTCAAGTCTTGGCTGTAGAAAAGCTAGTTGAGAGCATGTTGAAAGATAGACTTACTCTGCATAGAAACTAGAGAATTAGTCTATCTACAGATGGTGACATTATCTGTGAAAGATCTAACACACTCTATTTCTGTTTCTATTTCATACTCCTCTTTCCACATCCCCATAATTTTCTTCCTCCTTTTTCATTTCCCTTTACCAAATGGTGGAATTTAAATCTATTGATTATATTCTTTTAATATATTCCATCATCCATTCTGGTATCATAAATCAATGTTTTAGATAGGTATTATTCATGCATACACGATTTCAACACTGTTTGGATTCAACTCTAAGGCATTGATATTACTTTTATTAAAATATTTAGAATTTTATTTTATTTTGCAATAGGATTTACAGCTCACTTTATTACATTATTTGTAGTATCATCCTTTTTTTTATACATCTTTCTTTGCTAACTGGGAAATACTTCTATCTTATGGTTGAATTACAAAACTATTTCTTTAACTAGCTTCTAATTCTTCCGATTTGTTTCTTTTAGTTATACTATGTTCCTTTTAGTTACACAGCCAGTGTATTCATTCACCTTCATAAACCACCTCTTCTTTATATTTATGTTTCATTCATATTCACACACCATTGGTAATCTCTTTTGGGTTATAGCATATTCCCTACACATTTCCACCTATGCAGTAGGCAACGTGCCATAAATGAATAGCTTCATTTGAGTTGTTGACCAATGAGTTCCCATAGACTTCCTGAACATTACAGGCTACTGCTATTAATCTCAGTTATTCTCTAGAACTTTACAAAGAGATACTTTTGTTCAGGAAACCACATGCTTAAGTTATAGAATACAGTAAAATGTAGACTATGTTACCAACTAGAAGCTTCATTCCTCCTGGTGTGGTGTCATAGTGCCGATTGGTGTTATTTAAGCTAGCCCAGGAGAAGAGTAATGATCAATCATACCCAGCTACAAAACCTACAGCCTACAATGATGACTGTTCTGTTGAGACATGTTGAGATATGAGATAGTGGCCTGAACATGATGGGAGTAACATTATTTTTTGATTAGACTCAAGTTCATTTCCACAAGTTTAAATCCACATTTGGTAAAATTACCAATCCAAGAACCTAGGACCAAACACAACCCACATCTGGTGAAAATTTCAGGCCATGAACCTATGACTAAAAAGGTTATAGGTCCTAGAGGAAAAATCAATATTTATTTATTGACTATTTAGTATTTTAATCATTTATTTATTATTTATTTATCAATTAATTTGGTAAATGGACAAGACATTTAGATAAATCTTTATAACCTTTTGTTATATCTGTAGATAAATACATGTCTCAACCCTCATATGAGAAACCTTAATTTGCAGTCTATTCTTATTAAAGACTCTCAACAGGCTGATGTGTACAAAATAATAGACCTCAGAATAATCATCTCTATTGGGCACATGTATACTGTACCTGCTCTTTGGGCTAAGAGAACATTGTATAAGAGGGCTTGAACCCACTTAAGATCCAGAGGTGATGGAAGACTACAAAGAAATATTGTTTTCTGGACACAGCAGACCAGATGCACATATAAACTCACAGTAGTTACAACAACATACACAAAACCTGCACAAACCCAAGCCAGACCATGTCCCAGCATGGCAAGAGAGGTGAACACATAATCCCAACCTTAACTGTGTGGCAATTGCTAATTGTTAGCTATTGAGAGAGGGAGAGACAGTCTTTCCTGAGTGTAGCTCCTGGTAAACCAAACATACTTCAGTGGAAGACTACACATTAAAGTACATTCACAAAGTATGAATTGGTCTTGAGAGTTTAAAAAGGTAAAAGAGGTCACAGACTTGAGTGGGTAAGATCAGAGAGGAATGGATTTGGAAGGATTGTGGTAGGTGAGTGAACACAGTCAAAAGACATTGTACAAAACTCTCTAATAATTCATTGTAAAATTAAAGTTAAAGTTTTCTGCTTGTGGTGATTTGTTTTAATTTTCAACTTGACACAACCTAAAATCTTCTATGAACAGAGCTTTAACAAGGCATTATCTCTATCAGGATGGCTTGTGAATGTCTATGGGGGAAATGACCTGACTGTTAGTTGGTGTAGGAAGGTTCAGGCTGATGTGTTCTGCTATACTGGGGAAAAATGTATCAATCCTACCCTCCCAGGGCTCCCAGATGAATGTGGAAGCGAGTGGAAAGAGGGTAAAATCCAGCCGTAGTGGATGAATTCAAGGAAACAATTCTTTCTGAGCAAAACAGGCCAGTTGCACATGTAAGCTCATGACAACATACACAAGATGTATACATGCTTTATGTTAGACCCTATATTCTGATAGAAGTATGAACAGGGGAGGTGGACATGGAATCCTACTGCCAGGATTTTACTAGCAACTGATAGCTGCTGGTAAAGGAAAAGTCAATCTTCTTTAAGCATTGAGCCACTCATAAGTGAACTATACATCTAAGAATTTTCTACTGCACAATTTGGCTTGATAGGCTGAAAATAAAATAAAAAAGACCAAAAAATTGAGTGGATAATAAAGGGAGGTAGATCTGGGAGGAGTTTGGGAGGGCATGAGTATGATCAAACCTCATAGAACAAAATTGTCAAAAAGCTTATGAATTTTTAAAACGATATATTCAGAAAAGTGGTTTATTTTGATTTATTGCTTTTCTGTTATTATTGATGCTGATTATAGTTTATAGTATTGATCCTAATGCATAAAATACTCATATTACTCATATACATACATGTGCATATATACATACATATAGGAGTAGTATGAGTATATATAATTTTGTATAAGCATGAATTCTATACATATTATTTATATAAAGTTACATATCATACAATGTCATATATTCTCTACAGTTTTATCTCATACGTTGGGTTAATTGAATATATGCCATTTGAATTTAATAGTTTTTTTAGAAACCAAGGTTAACAAGTAGCAAATTAATATAACAATAAAATGTTAACAAAAATTCCCTGTAAAATGCAATTCCAGGCATTTGTTACAAAAGATCAATTTTTCATTACATTCTTTAAATGATTTCAATTCCCTTTTTTTGGTACAAGATCACCTGCTTTTCTTAATACTTACCAGAAGATGGTGCTATATTAATAAGCTAAGGCCTCTTCAAAAGATTGTTTTAAGCAAAGTATTTACTATAAAGTACCCATAGGGTCTCAAAATGAACTTTTTGGTGATATGTCAGACTTTTTTATTAATGATTATATCTATTAAAAGACAGCTTTTATTCATTTGGCAAAATGAGTTTTAAAATTATCATACTTTCTCATATTTCTATTTATTTTATTCTAAATCATAAGAACAACTGAGTATTATTATCTACATTATTATTCAGGGATTTTGTTTTAAAACTAATGATTTGTTGGCAGATGTAGAATAATTTTGAAGTTGCATAATCATAAAACATAAATAAAATGAACAGATATAAACATGCATATACAGATTTCTGTGCTAAGAATGAAAAAAATGAAATTAAAGAGAATAGAGCCACAATTCAACCTTGTTTTCAGTCCATGAATTAACTACAAGCCAATATGCTTTACAGTTATTATTCTTTCCATTTAGCAAGGGTCCATCAAAACTCAACCCATGACGTACTTGCACTGAACTTTCTCACAGAGGTCCTAGTCGTCTCTCAGAGGTTTGTTATCTGTGAAAGGATCCTACTGATTCTTCTCTGTGTCTTAAATCATATGTCTCTTTAAAAGTCAGATAATTTAATGCAAGGCAAATTTTGTCAATTCACACTAATAATGGTACTTTTGTTAAGTGTAAAATTAAACTCAATAAACCTCTGTGCTTCTATTATGCTTCTGGCTCCAGAATTTCCTAATGAGTAGCAACAGGAGCTCAGCAACCACTAAGAGGCTTGCTTACCTGAGAGCAATTTCATCTAATAAGAAGACAAACCAGAGCCAAAATTTCATGGAGATACCTAGTGTTACCTGAAAGGAGTGTGTTCTATATGAAGAAGATCCACAGACAAATAAGACTCTACTCACATGTGGAACAGTGTTAGTGCACATTTTGTTTGCTCTTATTTTGTTATGATTTCTGCAGTCCTTTTCATCCACACAAATATTGCAACGTCTTATTCTTTACAATAAACTGAGTTGTCAGTTATTATAATTAGTGAGTTTCTTCTATGAGCAGAATAGCGTCAGTGTGTTCAGAGCTAAAGAATGTACTAAAATAGAAAGCAATGTCTTTTTTGGAAGAAGTCATTTAATTTGGAAGACTGATAAACACATTGGTGCAGAAAATACACCATTTGGTATTACGAAGTCATATAATGTAAAAAGATTGTGGGATTAAATGGTGACTATTTGACGTCTGATCAATGCTTTTGTTAGAATGTGAAGGAAAAAAAAAACATAAACCAAGATCCTTAGCTCATCGTATGAGAACACTCTTCTCTTTGTTACATGAGGAAACAAAGTCTTGAAGAAATGAGAACTCACTAAAGGGCTAAGGGATTTATGATTCAGACTCTCGTTAGTTCTAGCTCTAGATTCATAGATTTCTCCACAATGCCAAATAGTCCCAAACCCCATTGTGACACATTTGGCTTTGGCAAAAGTACACATTCACTTTGTCTGTCTCTTATTATAAAATCCTAGGTTACGTGTCTTTACCTTTAAAATAAAAATCCTCCGGAAAATTTTTCAGAGTCAGACTTGAGATTGATTTCTGTGACTCATTTGTGACTGTGAAAAGAGATTAGAGGTGAAAGAACAGAGAGTCGTGTGAGGGCTCCTGCCCACTGCTGCATGACTGGCCGCTTCTAGAACACAAAACATTTTCTTTCCTTTGGGGGCTCAGCAGTAGGAGGACGTTTCATTCAGCAAAGCTGATGAAAAATTTTCTTTGTGTTGAATACTTCAGTTCCCCTGGGAGTACTAGAAGAAAGATTTCCCCTTATTTGTAGAATTCCAAGATGATTTTTTCCGATCAGGAATACATTTTCTCCTGCAAGATCTTTCACTGTTTGGATTATCCACAGGCTTAGGCTTCCAGAGAAGAAAAGCTATTCTCAAGGCTCTGACAGCAACTATAATCAAGCATTCCATTACTGAATTTGGCCCCTTTCTGTTAAGCTTACTGATAAAATGGCTATTTCACTTCCATCATCCGAATGTCTATGCATATTGAAATACACACAGGACTCACTATATTGTTTACTATCCAAATGAGTATATCAATGCCAAAAGGGATTTTACCTTAGTCTGCATTTATCTAGATTACCGATTTTAATTCCCAGTTTCTAGTAAATGGAGCCAAAGTCACTTTGGTGTTGTATTTCACAATTGCTGTAGAAATTACATCTCTAAGATTTTATGAAACAGTTTGTGAACCAACTTAGAGACAAGAAGTGCATAGGCTTTGGAGTTATGAATAAATCTATGTTGAAAGACAATCTCACAGAAATATTAAAACAAACATTTGGAGGCAGACCAGTTGAATCTAAATCACAGCATAGGTGTAAGCTTCTCTTTTTCAGTTTGTTGTGAACAATTTCTTTAAATGCTTTAAATATAATTAGAATATGCATGTGTGGGTGCTATATATTCAAATATGTGTTTATTCTTTATACTACATATTATACTAGGAAGTTCTCAAAGCCCATTGTGTTAAGCTGTGATTTTTGTTTTATGAATTCCAGGCTCTATTCCACAACCATACTTTTATTTCAATCTTTTTAATCAAAGATTGTATCTATATCTGTGTCTGTGTCTATGTCTATGATGTCTATGTCTATTTATATCTATATCTATCTATATTTATACCTATATCTATCTAATCTCTCTCTCTCTCTCTCTCTCTCTCTCTATATATATATATATATATATATATATATATATATATATATATAAAATCATGTAGAACACACACATACATATACACACACAGACACAGACACACAGACACACAGACACACACACACGGAATAACCAATAGTCTTTTGCCACAATAATGCTGTGCATCAAGTTTCTAAAACCTCCAATAAACACAAGGAATATTTGCTTTTGTTTTCAAGTTCTTGACTTCCTTCTGCCACTCTGAGTTGGGTCAAACTTGTCTTGTATTGTGACACACGTGTAATCGTCTCGCCAGCAAGAACGCACGCGGACACATCAGGATCCTTCCGCAGGAACACGTTTATTCCGAAAAACAAAATGGTGGAAGACCCCCAGGCCCGGGAAAGCACTGCTTATATACCCTTAGAGCGGTGTATTCACTTCTGATTGGCTGCTTACTCGTTGCGCGCCAAAACGCCGTGGGATGGGCTTTAACTTTGGTGGGCTTTTACCATGGCACATGCGCAATTTACTTGTTTACTAGGAAAAATACCGGATGTCAGCGCCATGTTGCAATGGCGGATTCTGCCAGTGCAAATGCGGCTTCCTACATTGTATAGTTTTGTATTAGCTGGCCTATCTTGTCTTTGACCCATACAGCCTCCAAATCTTCAGCTTGGGCTAGTTTTGAAAGAAATCCTGAGGCTCCCACATATGGTTATGAAAACTTAGAATAGGCACCTAATCATTTCTTCATTCTTGATGGTTAAAAAACATGGAAGAAAGTTGAGGTAATTTCTATAATTAATGTACCATATAAATAATGAAACTTTAATAATAGTATATTTCAGAAAGATGCCATATTAGGTTTCTTCAGAAAGACAGGTATACTAAGGTAGGTAGACAAATAATAGATAATCACATTTTTCTTGATAAGAGGCATGGATTATTAAAAATGTGTCATCAACCCCCATTGTTCTACAAGCATCAGGGATGACTCATGCCAATCACTTGCTATAATCAAGAGCTGTCATAGGCAAGATGGGTTTTACTTTATTTACTGGAACACTTTAATATGACATACTGCTTTAAATAACTTTATTTTAGTGAGTAGAAGGATTAGACTCTAAATAACAATAAAATATTGCAAAATCAATACATAAAAGGACATAGTTATCTGTTATCACTATTGCACATCTTTGTACATATATTGTATTGTGTTATAGTGCTGATTGTATTATACTTGGCTTTTCTGTATTTTAATGGAAGGTCGCATTGAAGAGCTTACGTGAGTCTCTAACTCACAACTTTCCTGCTTCATCCTCTGAGCACTGGGATGACAGGTGTGTGTTCTCATACTCAGCATAAATTATATTTTTTGATGCTACTATTGTAGTAGATTTTTTCCCACATGACTACCATACTGCTGCACAATGCTGCGTTACCACCTGAACATAGGAATTTAAAAGCTCCACTATACTTTTTCTCCCCTTATATTTTTGTATGTTTTATGTCTGTGTACTTATTCATATATGAATTTGAGGGGGCATGTGAATGGGGGACTACTAATTCACATGTGTGTACATGTGTTTGCAGGCTCAATGTTAATGTCAACTCTTTGTTAGAATTGCTTTCTACCTCACATATTGAGGAAGAGTCTCTCACTTGAATCCAGTGTGTACCCTTGGATTAGGTTACTCTAAATAGATTGCTCTAGGATCTCTGCTTCTCCCATGCTGGGATTACAAATTGGTTACCACTGTCACCAGAATTTTACACGGATGCTGGTAATCTGAAGTCTGATCTTCAGACTTGCATGGTAAGCTGTTTACCTGTTGAACCATCTCCCAAATCTTCATCATACTTTTATGAGACCATATATGCAGTCCATTGTTAACCAAATATCAAATGTAAACAAAATAAACATAAATGTTATATTATAGATATAACTGATATAAATATAGATGTGACTATTGATATATGAGGGCAAATTATATAGAGGGAAATTTCCTCTTGGGTTAATGGCATGTTAGAAATCCATGGTATGCATGGATAAACTGAAAAACCGAGGAATCCAGAAGCCTGTCTTAGTTTGAACACCCAAAACTCTAAGAAGCAGGTAAATACATGTTATGCCTTACAGTTCAAGGCAGAAGGTATAAAAGCCCTGGACACTGCTGAGGCTAGTTTTGGAGTTCCACATATGGAGAATCTGGGGCCCTGATAGAGTTCTAGCTCCAGACTAAGTAAAAGGGTTAATTCACCTTTCCTCTGCTCATAGGCTGTTAGCCAAATGGAGAAGACTAGTGTAGGTATTTCCTACTCAGTGTATTCTTTCAATTGTTTATGTCTCCTGAAATGAGACCTCTGTCCCCAACGTGCACACAGACACAGTGCTTTCGCAACTGTCTAGGGGTCCTTTAATTAATTTGTTACCACTTTAAGCACCATAGATGCTAATCGGTTTTTAGCACTTTAAGCCTCTGTTACTGTGAAGTTCTCATAGTCTTCTGCTTCATAGCCCTTAGTAGAAATTACTAGTTTAAATAAATTATAATAATTATTATTGGCCATAAGCTATGTATAAGAGATATTGGTACTTTATAGAAACTTTCATAATTATCTTTCATAGACACTCTTTAAAATGGACATTATTGTTATCATGCCTATTTTAGAAAATAGTAAATTTCAGAGAAATGAGTAATATGTTCATAGCCAGAAAGCTAATGAGTAACAGGATGTTCATTACTTATATGTTGGTTAAACAGTAGCATGTGCTATGATGTGTCTCCATTTAGTCTACTTATGTTTTGTAGGGTGTCCAGCAAAACATGGAAAGAGTAGGAAGATAATCAACTAGATGATTGTTGTCTCTGCATTAAATACAATTTAATTAATATCAGGGGCAATGTTTCTGAGGCATAGCTATTCTGTATATAATTATTACAAGAGTTAAGTGGAACAACACTTTGGAGGGCTGTTTTCTACCTTATCTTTGCAGAATCTGTGTTCTAATCAGTATACATGCTCCTATGGCAGAATGAAGCAATTAACCCAGTTTCCACTCAGCATCTTGCTAAAATGTCAAGTCGAAGACATGATTCATGTAAAGGTACACAATAATAGATGGGTTCCATTTAAAATAACATACTCCAGGCAGTATTCATAACTAGGAGACTGGAATGAATGCTATCCCTTAAGCTTGTAACACACTTTCGATATATTCTTAATTTTATTAGATGCTCTGCCGCCTAATAGCACCTGAGACACAAGCATTTTTGGAAGTTTTTCAACCTCAGGAAAGAATTGTCTCAGAGGATTAAAATAATTGACTGGAATTCATACAAGTCACATGGAAACTGAGAGCAGAACTGTTAACCTAGCATACTTAAAGCTTCAGAAGCATCCATCATTTCCTTTTTCCTTTACTTCTGTAACTCCTCCCTCCACTTCCCTGGAACCACCTACTAAATACGTTTGCAAATTTGTATAAGAAACTCTTTTCCTTCTATTTTTCATTTCCTATGTTACAGTTCTGGTAACAAGTCTTATCAAAATATTTGTAGGCTTTTTGCAAATTAGGCAACTAAGGACATTTATTTCTTCATTATGACTAATAGCAAAATTCTATGAAATAATTTAAATATAAAACTATAAGGAATTGCTTAAATACAAGCTGAGACAAAAATACAATACCAGGGGACCCTCCTCCTTTTCAGAGGAGAAAGGGAGAGGATATGGGAGGAGGAGTTCTGAAGTGGGGGACCTGGAGGTTGGGGCTACAGTTGGTATATAGAGTGCATGAATAAGTTAATTAATGAAAATGTACAATGCACACTAGTTATCTTGTAGGATACTTAAAAGCAATGCAAAAAAACCCACCAGGATCTTTATTATAACAGATTTAAGTACTGTGTGTCTATGAACTGCATATATAATGCATAGGTACATGTGTTGAGTGTGTATATGTATGTGATGTGATATGAGTGTGTGTCTGTGCTCATGTGGTTCTCGTTCTCTCTCTCTCTCTCTCTCTCTCTCTCTCTCTCTCTCTCTCTCTTTCTTTGTACGTGTGTATTCTGTGTATTTATGAGGTATCATGCAAAGCTAAGTCACAATTCACAGAACATTTCCTAATGATGATCACTGACTATGTGGTTAGTTGAGATATTTATTTTTTTATGATAACATATACTTAAAAATTGTTTGAGGGGTTTAGCTTTGCAGTCAGATAAATGTTATTTTTTTAAAAAAACGTTTTAAAGGTATGCTTTCTATTTGGTCTTTTCAGTACACTTTTGTTTGTAAATATCTGTATTTTTTAAATGATGGGACTTAATATTTTAAAATATTTACATGCTACTATTAATTAATAGAATAACATAGCCAACTATTAGCACCGTGCACCTAACAACTGTAAACAGAATTATTCATAGTGAACACAAAGCTACTAGGAGGAAACAAAAGCTATAATGGTGTCATAATTGTGCTGCCCAGGGCTTCTTAGCTCACTTCCCAAGTATGCCATCAATATCTGAAAAATCAATTTTCTCTCAGTTTTCTTCCCATTCTTAAAAGCTAAGACTAGCTTTAGACTGAGTGAGTTTGAAGGTGTGGGGAGATTATCTTATCGAGGAAGATTTACCTCTTTGATGATACTTACGGACTCATAATTATGAAACTGGGTATAAATATTTGATATTCACTATCTTATCAAAGAGAACTTATTTAGTGATGCTATGGCAATGGACACACAATTTCTAGAAATCTAGTCACTCACAAAATTGGACACTTCAGCAGTGTCTTCCATACTTCCAGAAAAGCCTGTGAGCAAAGGAGTAACGGCAGGGATATTGCACCAGCTACATCTGAAGATGCATTAGCTTTGAAACAAGCTTTGATTTGATCTTGCAGGGAATACACCCTCAGAACTGGCATAGCGGTTTGCAAGAGGTATGAGGATCTGAACTGTCAGACTCTCAGGCTTCAAGAGAAGGGACTAATGCTGAGAATGCACCATTGACTTTCAAGAACTCAGGAAAGCAAAAACAGTATTGTATATGCAAAGCCACAAAACTGTTGATGTCTCTTACTAAAATATTTTTGCAAAAGATTTAAGAGTTAGGTCTCTGTTATCTCAAAAGTCTGATTTAAATTATTCACTTAAATATCATTTTTGGTTTTTTTGTTTGTTTGTTTGTACCTTTTAAATAAAGCAACCAATGATTTAAAAAAAAGGTCTGAGCTGGTTGAATAAAATAAAATACAGCTGACATTTCTCCTCTCTTTTTCTTTTATTAAGTTAGATTTCTTTCATACAATATATTCATTTTTTTCTCTCTAACTTCTCGAGGATCTTCCCTGCCTTCCCTCCCATCTGAATCCACATGCTTTCTGTCCCTCCTTTTTTTTTTTTTGGATGTTTTATTTACATTTCATATGTTGGCCCCTTATCCCATCCCCCACCCACCCAGGAACCCCCTATCCCCTCACACCTCCTCCTTCTTCTCTGTGGATGTAACCTCTATCTACCCCCCCACTCCCACCTCCCCACCCTCAAAATTCCCACCCCCTGGGGCGTCCAACCTTCATGAGATCAAGGTTCTCTTCTTCCACCTATGCCCAGCAGGGCCCTCCACTCTTACATATTCAGCTGAAGCCCTGGATCCCTTCCTAAGTGCTCCCAGGCTGGTAGTTTAGACCCTGGGAGCTGTGGTTGGTTGGTATTGTTGCTCTCCTCACAGTGCCACAAACCCTTTCAGCTCGAATGGCCTTCACTCTAACTCCTCCATTGAGAACCCCATGATCAGTTCAATGGCTAGTTGTGAGCATCTGACTCTTAATATGTCAGACTCTTGAAGGCCTCTGAGGAGACATCCATATCAGGCTCTTATCTTCAGACGGCCCCTTCTTCAGTTTCTGTCCCTCACTTTGTCTCCATATTTGCTCCCTTGAGTATTTTGTTGCTCCTTCTAGAAGGACCGAATCACCCCCACTTGGTCTTCCTTCTTTATGAGCTTCATATGGCCTGTGAGTTGCATCTTGGGCATTTCAAGGTTCTGGGCTAATATCCAATAATCAGTGAGTGAATACCATGTGTGTTCTTTTGTGAATGGCTTACCTCACTCAGGATGATAATTTCTAGCTCCATCCATTTACCTAGGAACTTCTCGAATTCATTGTTTTTAATAGCTGAGTAATACTCCATTGTGTAAATATACCACATTTTTTGAATCTATTCCTTAGTTGAAGGACATCTGGGTTCTTTCCAGCTCCTGGCTATTATAAACAAGGCTGCTATGAACATAGTTGAGCATATGTCCTTATTATATGTTCAAGCATCTTCTGGGTATATGCCTAGGAGTGGTAAAGCTGGATCCTCAGGTAATGCTATGTCCATTTTTCTGAGGAACCGCCAGACTGATTTCCAAAGTGGTTGTACCATCTTGCAGTCCCACCAACAATGGAGGAGTGCTCCTCTGGACAGATATCAGGTACCAAAGTTGAACCAGGAGCAGATAAACCATCTAAATAGTCCCATAACCCCTCAGGAAATAGTAGCAGTCATTAAAAGTCTCCCCACAAAAAAAAGCCCAAGACCATATGTTTTTAGTGCTGAATTCTATCAGACCTTCAAGGAAGACCTAATACCAATTCTCTTCAAACTATTCCACAAAATAGAAACAGAAGGAACACTACCCAATTCGTTCTATGAAGCTACAATTACACTCATACCCAAACCCCACAAGGACCTGACAAAGAAAGAGAACTTCAGACCAATCTTTCTTTCCCTCCTTAGAAAACAAAACAGGCATCTAAATAATATCAATAAAAGTCACAGGGACTAAACCACCAATCAAAGTGTACACATTGGGGACCTATGACTACAGCTGGCTATGTAGCAGAGGATAGCCTTATCTGACATCACTGGGAGGGGAGCCCCCTTGGTCCTGTGGAGACTTGATGACCCAGGATAGGAGAACTCTAGGCTGCTGAGGCAGGAGTGTGTGGGTGGCTTGGCGAGCACCCTCATAGAGGCAGGTGGGAGGGAGGAGGGAATAGGGGACTTGTGAAGGGGAAACTAGGAAAGGGGATGACATAAGAAATGTAAATAAATATAATAACCAATACAAAAATAGAAAAGAATACTAATAAAGCAAAACCAAACTGGAATGTGATAAGATGCATGAACAGAAGAGAAACAGACAAAGGAAAGTGGAAAAGCACATGCAGAGACATGTGAACACACAGGCATCCCACAATATACATAAAATCAGATACCACAATACATACACAATGCTCCAACAACTGGATTACATATAAGCTATCCCCAACATTAAAAGCAGCAGAAAAAAAACAAATAGAATTGAAAACAAACATGATTTTTTTTTTTTTTTGTGGAGAAGGTAAGGCGAAGAAGGGCAGTAGAGATGGAAAAGAGACAAGAGTGAAGGTAATCAATATGTGTGTGTACAATTGTGTAAGATTTAATCATAAAGAGTCGAAAGTTCTAAATGATAAACTTACATTTACATTGATATTTTACATTTATGTTAATGATCATGTCCTATTTATTTTGCCAATTAATGTAGTTATATAAATATCTACATATATATATATATATATATATATAATTTAAAATAATGCAATACTTATTCTTTTCCTTTTAGTTATGTGTATGTGGGAAAGTATGTACCTGTTAGTGAACTGAGAGAAGGTTATGCAGATATTAGCACTTCAAATGCAGGAAGGGTGAAAATCTTGGTGGCGGAGGCAACTAAAAGAGCCTAATCCCTGTGAGGAATGATGCCATAATCCCTTATGAGGCACCTCTCTTCAAGCAGTCTGACCCTTAAATACACTGATAAAGATAATATTTTCCTTTACATGCCACAGTTTGTTTATTTGTTCATTTTTTTCTTTACATGGACCAAATCTTCAATTTGGTTCCTAATTCTGTGCTAAAAGATGGAGAGACAGGACAGAAAAACCAAGAGACAACAACCAAACAAGCCAACGAAATATAGCATGCTATTTGTAAAGTAAACCATGAAGAAAACAAAGGGAATTTATGAGCTTCTTTAGGTAAAGATCGTTAACAACCTAAACCTCTGTAGTATGATGTTGATTGTTTCTAATGATTTAGCAATAAATCAGTGAAATTGTGTGCTCCAAAAGTCTTTTAAACCTCTGAAGCAAAGATCTATTTAACCTGTTTGGACATTAGATATCTGTCAATGATGCAATGGCTTGCACAAATATATTTGAGTATGTAATATTGCCTTGGTATTTCAAATGCCAATTTCCTTGAATAAATGAACAAGAGTTATGTAAAGAGTGTAATGAAAAAGGGTACTGTCTTATTGCCATTGTGGTTAAATCTCTGACAACTGTATTTCCTGTTTTCAAATGGTATAACATCCTAAATAAAATATTAAAACTTGAGGGTTCCTAGCCAGTTGAATCCTAGCTATGGGTATAGGTAAGAGTCTACATATTGGGCTCTCCCAGAGTCAAAGTAGACTCTTTGTTTCAGGGTGCTGAGGAGCAGACAAGTACTTTAAGAAGATTAATGGAAAGAATACATGCTAAAGAAAGAATAGATGTTTATGTGATCTGTCCATTGCTGAAAAGGAGTGTTCAAATCCCCCATTATTATTGTGTGAGATGCAATGTGTGCTTTGAGCTTTAGTAAAGTTTCTTTTATGAATGTGGATGCCCTTGTATTTGGAGTATAGATGTTCAGAATTGAGAGTTCATCTTAGAAGATTTTTCCTTTGATGAGTGTGAAGTGTCCTTCCTTATCTTTTTTGATAACTTTTGGTTGAAAGTTGATTTTATTCGATATTAGAATGGCTACTCCAGCTTGTTTCCTGGGCCATTTGCTTTGAAAATTGTTTTCCAGATTTTACTCTGAGGTAGTATCTGTCTTTGTCATTAAGGTGCATTTCCTGTATGCAGCAAAATTCTGGGTCCTGTTTTTATATCCAGTCTGTTAGTCTATGTCTTTTTATTGGGGAGTTGAGTCTATTGATGTTAAGAGATATTAAGGAAAAATGATTGTTGCTTCTTGTTATTTTTGTTATTAGAGGTGGGATTATGTTTGTGTAGCTACCTACTTTTGGGTTTGTTGGAAGATTACTTTCTTGCTTTTTGTAGGTTGTAGTTTCCCTCCTTGTATTGGAGTTTTCAATCTATTATTCTTTGTAGGGCTGGATTTGTGAAAAGATGTTGTGCAAATTTGGTTCTGTCATGGAATATCTTGGTTTCTTCATCTATAGCGTTTGAGAGTTTTGCTGGGTATAGTAGTCTGGGCTGACATTTGTGTTCTCTTAGGGTCTGCAGAATATCCATATTATAATCCCAGAAGTTGAAAAAAATCATGAAATTCTTTTAAGGTGAAATTTCTTAGTGAAATATGTTATCAGTTTTTATCTCATAGCATTATTAAGTAATATAGTAAATAAACAAATATAAGGATATATGCATTTTACATATATAATATTTTATTACATAATATATAGTTTAATTATAAGATAAATATAGTATTAATGTTGGGTTTTATAATTTTTCAGAGAATAATTGAATACAGACAGAGAAGAAGATTCGGGAGAGAATAGGAAAGAAGCACAATGTTAAAATAGTTCTCTCAGAGTATTTAAAATTTCAGCTCTCTCTTTATGAGTAGAGACATAAGACTCCTTATGACATTCATAAAATTACTGGTTTTCTTGCCTAGATATTCAGACTCAATCAAATTCTATCCATAGAAACAGGAAACTTTTCTACTCAGTCCTAATGCATGCTTCTCAAAGACATGAATTTCTTTCTTTTTAAAAAATATATTTTTATTATTATTTTATACTTATTTACTTTATATCCAACTCACTGACCCTTCCAGACCTATCTCTCCCACAATTCTTTCCCCATCATCCTCCCCTCTCTTCTGAGCTGATGAGGACCCCTGGATATCCCCAGACCTTGGTACTTAAACTCTCTGTGAGGCTAGGCACTTCCTCTCCCACTGAGGCCAGGCAAGGCAGTACAGATAGAAGAACACATCAGACATACAGACAACAGCTTTGGGGACAGTCCCCATTCCAGTTGTTCATGACTCACATGAATACCAAGCTGCACATCTGCTACATACATGCATAAAGGACTAAGTCCACCTTGTGTATATTCTTTGTTTGTTGGTTCAGTCTCTGAGAGCCCCAAGGGTCCAGGTTAGTTGATACTGTTGGTCTTCCTGAGGAGTTTATATCCCCTTAGATGCCTACAATCCTTCTTTCTATTCTTCTATTATAGTTTCCAAGCTCCACCCACTGTTTGGCTGTGGGTGTCTGTATCTGAAAGATGTGAATTTCTCAATCACAGTTGATGCTTTTTTCCCAAGGTATTTGACCAAAACTACATTCATTTCATTCAAGAAGACCCTTGTCAGATTCAAGGTGTTTTGTGCAGTCCTGTGACCCTAGGAAAACTTATAGTGAATTTTTTTGAAGACTAAGGCATTCAAATTTGAAGTCAATAAAATAAGTTGGCCCAGACTCAACAAAAACACTGTGTATGAAACAAGATTTTAACCCATGAGACATCAATCAATTTTTGTATATTTAAAGGAATCTAAGCACTCAAAATTTATAAAATGAGTTAGAACATAATTGGCCATGTTGGAATTATCTAGACAGTGACTTTTTGGCCTTTCTACCCTATTGTCTCAGAAACATGCTCTCCAAACATCAAGTCCAGTAAGCTAAGTTTTTAAGATGATGTAAAGGTAGGGTTTATTATAACATGGAAAAGTCATACCTATTCAAAATCTTTGGTACCAATTGAATCCTACAGAAATAAGAATGGTAGACCATGTGTGCTTTTTGTGTGGATTATAGCCATCTTGCTTAATTTGTTCTTTAATTTAATTGGTTCCTTTTATTGAATTGAAAAGGAGTTAAAACTCATAAAAGAATGCTGAACATCTAGTTCTATGCACATTATGTACAAAGAAAATAAAGTTAAGAGAGTATGACTAATATGTTAAAAATCAAAGAGTGAATACATGTAGAAAAGTTTATATTGCAGTACTGGTTTCTGGGAGAATAAAATCTACCTGTAATGTGTAATAAACATTAGATAATCTCTGTTTCTTTTGAAATTAACAATCAGGAGTTTAAGCTGTGATTATAGAAAATACAGGAATGTAATTCTTCAATAAGAATACATCTATGAAATTATTAAAATCAAAGCTACATTGAAAGTAGCTCAATATTTGCCTCGTGAATGTATACCAGGGAGCTGTAGTTTTTCATTATAATTAATATTTTAAAGCATGCACAGAAAACCTCATGCCAAAACTCAATTGTATTTATTCTGTATGATTCTCTTATCTGTGGATCATGAGGAAGGCTGTAATATACACTTGCAGCCTTCTTCAGTAAGTGAAAGATTTAGAAAAGGAGAGTCTTTATTTGCCAGGCTTCTGCTTTATTCCACTTTCGGTAGATTTTGGACTATGGTCTTTTCTCAATAAATATTTGTTGAAAATGAAAGTGAAAAGAAGTTATTTAATTTTTTTTTGATGCCCTAGATTCCCTTTTCTGAAATTATGTTCCATTCACCTTTTCTGTTTGTTCAGTAAGACCTGAAATCTATCTTTTCTACCAAGACTGGTGGACTGCATTACTCATGGATCTAGGGATACATTTGTCCATTTTTTTTAAGTCTCTGAACTTTAGATATGTGGAGGACCACCTCATGAGACAGTATTCATTACCTCCACTGGGTAGCTGGACAGACAACATTCTATGAATTCATAATGGGAAAGTAAGCTTGAGTACCTATTCTTTCAGGCAACAGCAATGCTTCAGTTAATAAAATGTGTTTCGACACTTACATCTATAAGGATGTGTCACTACTAATTACATAAATAATGTGAAGAACAAAATGGGTGTTATGATGTAAAGTAAGGCAGATTGACATCATAGGTAGCAAAGGGAGATATAGTTTTAAATAAAATAATTGGAAACTGACTTTTTAAGCTTAAATCATTTGTTGAAAAGTGTGACTGGAGCAAAGATTAAATCATATGAAGAGTTAGAAGAACAATGATCCAAGTAAAAGAAACAGCAGAAACACAACCTCAAAAAGTACAAGAAAGGACAAAGGTAAGCAAAGTCAAAATAGTAAGAAGTGAGACGAAAAATGTAGCTAGGATCTAAAGCTTTCAAGAGTGTGCAGCTAGAGTAAACATGCCAAAATTACTCTCACAGTTTTATAGAGTTAGACGTTAAAAATATTTAAAGATGATCATGGTGTAGCTTATTAAAAGCCAATTCTTGTTGGCAATAATATACAACAGCCAAATGATACTTCAGAAAAACACACAATATGGCTCAGCAAGTTGGCATGTCTGACATCAAAACACAAATGGCAACTCAGCAAAGAATCAGAGATGACTCAGCAAAATGGTAAAATATGACTCAACTGAAATGCAGGAAATGAGTTCACAAAAGTGAGCAAGGGGAACAGAACGAAAATATCCAAATAATAATTCATCAAATGTTGACAAGCAAAAGGACTGAATGATATCTGTGCGTTATTACCTAAGTGCCCCATCATACCTTAAATGGCAATTCAGCAAAAACTACTAATTGAGCAAAAATCCTAAGTATAACTAAGCACAATACCTATTGATAATTCAGGAATGGTCTAGCACAATGCACCAGGATAACTTTGCACAATATCCAAAGATGAATAATTATAATACCTCATGATGATTGTGTACAGTGCCTATCCGTGCTTTATTAGTAGAGAAAAAGCAGGATCGATTATATTCTAATCTATTAGTTCAGTCTTGCTGAAAGAAATGTCTTGAAGGAATTTTGTCACTGTTTACCTTAAGATCTGTGATAGAAGTCTATGTTTGACTTTAAATCCCGCAAAATCTCAATCCAAGTATACAATGCTAATACAATCTCCAGAATATTTCATACACAAAAGGTAAGTTTAGGACTATTTGATTCCTAGAGGAAATAACATTTGCCTGAGAAAGCAACAACTAAGGCAAAAATCCCATAAACCAGCAAAGAAGCACACAGCTGCTGTAATAGGTAACTGGTTTCAAACAAATGTGTAAGGTCTGATTTCTTGATACCTGCTCCAGAGCCATAGAACAGAGTGTAACTGAGCGGGTCCACGTTAAGTCACCTCTTGCCAGACTCTAAGGAGATTAACTGATTCTGTTGGAAAAGCTAATTTGTTGTGGCCTAGAAGTGGTTGCAGGTGACTCCTGACACAAATGACCCAGAAACAAGACAGTGTATAGGTTGTCTAGGACCTAGATGATTAACTAGTTCGTTCCTCCCCACACTTAGAAGCAGAACAAGGTGACTTAAGATCACAGGACTTATGAGAAAACACTTTTCTTTTTCACTATGAAAAATTTCAAATAAAAATAAGAACTAAGGCAGACCACTGTACCTAATTCTTGGATTCTATTGTGAATATTTTATTACCATTAATCTATGCATCCACTTGATTACTATTCTCTAGAGCAGCCCATATCACTTTATGGATGCTTTTCAAAGAAGGCTGTTAACATTTCAGATCTTTTATTTAACATAATACAGTGTTTTCTTTATTCATTTTTTTCAGTTAATAGTTTAATGTGCCAATTAAATACACATCATGGAATAATCAAGCCATATATAGAAACTCAGTGGACCTAATCAATATAAACTTTTCTTTGGCTTATAAGAGAATCTAGCTACTTAAGGCCCTGCCTTCTGGGATCTTGCAGATTGTAAATAATTCCTGGACAGCATATATTGCTGCTTATATCATTTACTTTTCTCCAAGAATCTTTTTTGTTCCAGTGGGCTGGTTGGTACCTACTCCATTGCTACAAAATATCATGTCAGAAGTACAGGCTATTGCTATATTTGAGCTCCAGTTGTAAGAAGAAGGTTTATTTGAGGATGCTCAACTGAAATCTTCCTAATGTCTTTTCTAAGCAAAGAAATCCGGGTTTCTAATTTTTTTTAATTCACTACCATTTAAGTTAGAATAGAAGGCAGTATGTTTTATCATGGTATCTTTGCGCGTAGATGTCCTATACTTTGTTTTCATTCCTTTTCCTCATCAATTGCCTTCCCTCCATTTGATTCCCTTTCTTTCTTCAAAGAGTTCCCTCCTCTGTTTGTTTATTACATGTATAATATTATCCTTTCTCCCTCAGCACTTTCTTAAGACTTTGTACACTTTCATGATCTCCTGTTAGTTTATAGGAGATAAACTATAACATATAACCACATACAAACACACATATACACATACATATGGATCAAACTTAAGTCATCATGCTTCCAGGCAAGCATCTTTACCTGCTAAACATCATATTATCCTCTCCTTCCTTTTTCTCTGGAACAAAATATTTGGCTTGGGTAAATTTTACAGAGAAGTTTATTTATTCAGATATTGTAGCAATTAGTCATGATGTACTTACAATTCAGTCATAAAGACAAAGGGGGAGGTGAGGAAAAGGAGCACAGGAAGCTGAAATTACTTTTAAAAGTTTATCTTCATGAAGTCGTGTGTTAGTTAACCTATTCCAAAGAAAGAATCAAGATTCCCTTTGAAGTTCAGTGCCTACATGACTTAATGACCTTCCACTATATTCTCAAAGTTGAGAACAGAGTGCTATAGTTGGTATAATATTAAAGCAGAAAATCCACAAGCTTGGTATAACAGGCACTCTATAAATTTGTAAAAGTAATTCTTTATTGAATGGACAAGCTTAGAAATTCATGACTGTGAACCAAACCAGCAAGGCAGTTTGATAGATGAAAATACTTGATACCAAGCCTGAGGGCCTGAGTTCAATTTCTGGCACCAACATGGTGGAAAGAGATAACTAGGTTCAGGAAGTCACCTTCTGATCTTCACATGCGTGTATGGCATGTGGAAACATCCAAGCACACACATACACAGAGACACACACAATGAATGAATGAATGAAAAAGATTGAAATATCCTAGATCCCTGATTTTTGCTTGCTGCCATGGATTTGGGGCTCTTACAGGATTTGACTTTATTCATAGACACTTATAAATTTTGATTTAATAAGTTTATGAAAATGTTAAAACCCAAAAGTGAACTAATAATTATGTTCAGAGGGAGGATTTTGTTTTTCTCTTGAGATGCTTTTTCTGGAAGATGAAGTAAATTGGGTGAAAATTGAAAACAATTAAAAGTACATCAATGTTAGTAATAATGGAAGAATATTACTTTATCTCACAGTATTAAGGGGATAGTATTAGAAGATAGAATTTTCATAATGTATACTTATGGAATATTTATAATATACTTCAAAGTAAAATCACATCACTTGAATATGTGTGATATAAATAAGAATGGATCACAATAGCTTATTGACATTCTGTTGTGATTTGAGAATGAGGATCCTCCTAAGAGCTTCTAAGTACCAAAGCAAATCAGATCTTGGTTGTAATCTAACAATACATACACAGGAAGACAAACATCTATGTTCATAATTCTGTACTGATTTTAGATAGCAGATCGATTTTGAATGACTGAAGAGAAAGTCGATCGTAGGGGAACATGTTTGGATTCCCAGGAATTCAGAAGACTCAGGCACACCTGCCAGTTGAGGCAGGTTGTTGGGGATATAACCTTGTTTATGAATTTGTGAGTAGAGCAGAGACTAGAATAGGATTTGAGAATTGGCACATTATTATTAAAATCATGTCTTTGCTATTAAAAACATGTTAAATTTCTCAAGTTTATATTGTCATATTTTCCCATTAGTGATCAAAATAAGGAATGGCATTTATAAATGTTTCCCATATACAGTCTCTCCACATAAGCTGCAATAATTTAACTGTCTGTTTTGCTAAGCTGTGAATAATCGGTGGCAGCTTGTTGTGTGTTTTGTTAATTTGGTGTGAAGATGTAGACAGCCTTCTGTTCTTTTGTTTACAGGGTCTCTTAACTTTGTGGCTCCCTTGGTAGCAATTCATTTTTTTTTGCAAAAGGTAACAGAGTTACAAGTGTAAAGCGTTTATTTAATTTGTTGAGATTTATAAAGCCAAGGCCATTCTCTAAACCTGTGGGGGCATGCACCAGATAAGAACATATGGTGTGATTTATTATTTCCTCCACAGTCGTTGTGTGGAAAGGCATTGTTTAAATGTCAATGAGGAAATCTCAGATTGCTCTCTGTGGAGCTGTGATTTCATGGAAAGGTTCAGTAAATTTAATAAAAGGACATTTTACTTTCTTGAGTAATCCACCCAGGCCATTGTCAATCTTATTACAAGAGTAGAGCACATTCGGCATCCCTAACCACTCTCAGAAGTTCAATTAACTCGTTAGCCTTCATTGCAGAGTATATTATTTACAAACAGATGGGATCGTGCACCAAGAACATGGGCGGTGTGTTCAGGTTATCGACCCATGTCATTTTTTTTCAGCATTATAGTTTTAATTTCTAAAGGGAAAGTTATTCGAATGTGGTAAATCTGACAACATACTTTTAAAATCTATAATTTTGTTCAGATTAAGTTGTAAGGTTAATGTGGCAAGAATGCATATATTTCAAAGATTTTTTTCAAACAGGAAATGAATATATTGTTCCAAGGTAAAGTGGCTAAAATGAGTTTTCTTTATTTTATTTTTGATATGTATTTATTTTTATGTGTATAGGTGTTTTGCTTAAATGTTTATCTATGTACCACATGTGTGGAGTGCCTGAAGAGCACATCAGATCTTCGGAACTGGACTTATAGATAGTTGTGAGCTGTCCTCAAAAATAGCTAGTGCTATTAACTGCTAAGCCAACTCCTGTTTTATTTTTATGTAGTGTTTACTAATGTTACTAGTACCACCACTGCTGCCGCCACCATCACCAGCAGCAGCAGGAGCAGCAGCAGCAGCAGCAGAGTTCAAAGCCAGATAATATGGATTTAAGACTTATTTAGAATAACCTGCAGAAGAGAAAAATCTATTTTCTAGAGGCTTCTAATTTGCTTGACTAGACTATGAACCATTCTGGAAATATTAATTCACTCTTTTATTTGTTTTTACTTCTTCATGTCCATGTTCTTACTAGTATTCACACACACACACACACACACACACATGCACACACATATACACACAAGCATGCACACATACATATATGCTTACACACACACTCACAAGCATGCACCCACACACACCTTGATCAGTGTTTTATATGGGGAAGGTAGGTAAATTGCTGTTTTTTATTTTAATTTATACTTTATACTTATGAACATTTTCATAAGAAATCCATAAGTATACTCTCAGGATACTTCAAAATCTTCCCTGTTTTAGCTAGAACATTTTAATGCCACACAATATTTCAAACATATAAAAAAGATGTTGTCTCTATTCTGGTTTCTTGGACAGATGAAAATTTTCACAAAGTCCTTCCATGTGCAAAGAACATTATACATCATATTCTGTTAATACAGATCCTATTAAGTAATGTGGAAATTAGACTACAGATACTTGTCTTATTTAACAATCAACATTACTGATGGGCAAAACAGTATAAATTAAAAGCAAACGATCAAAGAAAAGATCCACAATTATTATTATTATTATTTAATCTTTTTTTCATAGTCCAGTTGTTACCCCCCCTCCAGGTCTGCCCTTTGACTGTTCCTCATCCCGTTCGTCCTCCCCTGTCTCCAAACCAAAATTTTACTTTGAAGATGTAGGAATGAATGCTTTTTGTCTATATCAGCTTTTTTTGTGATTCTAGATTTCTGTTTTTTTTTTTACTTTGTTTGGTTTTTTTCTTTGATAAACACTATGATGAAAAAACAGCTTGGGGAGAGAGGGGTTTGTAGTCCATCCTGAAAGGAATCCAGGACAAGAAAGTAAGGTAGGAATCTAAAGGGAGGAACTGAAGCAGAAGGCAGAGCCAAATACTGCTTACTGGCTTGCTTAGAGTGTAATGTACAGCTAGCTGTTTTTTGTTTGCATAGGTTTGAGCAAACCTACCTGCCTTGGGATAGAAATGCTATACTCTGCTGTATCATAAAAGCAGCAATCAAGAAAATGCCCATGGACAAGACAGTCTGATGGAGGTAATCTTTCTTTTGAGGTTCTCACTTCCTAGGTGTTTTAAGGTAACAACCATGATTAACTATTAAAACATTTAATGTTTTTAGCATAATTATTTTGGTCTAAGTAAGTCTTAGTAAAATAGCATGACCCTGTCTGATACTTAATCATAAGTTTAATTTTAAATAATAGTTGCTTGCATACTCTTGCTCTTCTTAGTAGAATATGAGTTTGTGTTTCTCCTGAGTTCCAAATTCTTGGTGATTATTTCAGGCTTTCTGTTACAAAGAAAACATAGAAAATATTGATAGAGAAGCTAAGCACATAAATCTACTCTTGCATTCTTCTCCCATGAAACATGTGCTTCACTTCTTCCACTCCCTTATTATTGTAGTGAACCAGAACAAATCCTTTGAGTTCTGCTGTTTACATAAATCTGATTCAGCTAGTACCCGTTTTTCCTGTATTTTAGTCCAAGGTTTTAAAAAAATTAATTAATTAATTAATTCACTTTAAAAAGTGAATCTCGACATCGGGACAGGTATGGTCCTCATGCCTCACTGGACAATGACAGGGGGACCAGAGTCACTACAAGGTCCCCTTCAATTACTGGAAGTCAGGCTTCTATCCTCGCCTTCGCAAGATTAGATTTGCCACAGCCTGTCTATACTTAGAGAAGGGAGGAGATGTCAGGGGCAGCCCTGCTTACACACTGAAGGCCTAAAATCAGCCATAGGCCTAAAATCAGCAATAGGCCTGTCATACATGTATACTAACACCAAGTCTTGGGTCTCTGTGGATAAACACTGAAACAGATGGCTATAAGCTACTGTAAACAGGCAATTTTTGTGACAATTTACCAGCCTGAGTAGTCATAGACCTTGTAAATAGGTAGTCTGGGCAGATAATACCAACTTAGATAAGGACAAGCAAGTCATAGGCAGAGCCATAGCAACCTGTCCCCTGAACCTTCACCCAGCTGATACCCTGTGCTGAAAGATATCTGTATTCCCCCTGAACACCCGCACTCCAGTGTCATCCCCTTCCCCACATCCTGCCTTTCTGTGTTGATAACCTCTGTGTAAATGAGTATAAATTACAATTTAAAAAAAATTATATTTTAAAAAAGTGAATCTCGATTTCCTCCCCCATCCCAGTCACCTCCTCCCACAATTCTTCCACAATCATCCTTCCCTACTCCTCTGTAAAGGTGGAGGGCCCCTTTGGTGTCACCTCACCCTGGCACATCAAGATCCTACACTGCTAGGTATATCTTCTCCCACTGAGGACAGACAAGGCAGCCTAACTAGAAGAACCTATCCCACAGGCAAGCAACAGCTTTTGAAATAACCCCTGCTCCAGTGGTTCAGGACCCACATGAAGACAGAGATCTACCTCTGCTATACGTATGTAGGGGGCCTAGATCCAGTCTGTGTATACTCTTTGTCTGGTGGTTCAGAATCTAAGAGCCCCAAGAGTCCAGGTTAGTGGGTTATATTGCTCTTCCTGTGTTTCTATTACCTTTGGGGTCCTCATTCCTTCCCCAGCTCTTCCAAAAGAGTCCCCAAGTCCCATCCACTGTTTAGCTGTGGACCTCTGCATCAGTCTGAATCAGCTGCTGGGTGGAACCTCTCAGAGGACAGTCAAGCTAGACTCCGGTTTGCAAGCAAAACAGAGTATCATTAAATGTCTGGGGTTGGTGTTTGCCCATGGGATGAGTCTCTAGTTAGGCCAGCTATTGCTAGGCCTTTCCCTTAGTCTCTGTTTCATCCCCCAGCCCTGCATTTCTTGTAGACAGAATAAATTTGGGGTTGAATATTTTGTGGGTTCTTTGGTGTTCCTATCACTCCACTGGGGTTCCTAGCTGGCTAGAGGAGGTAGCCTCTTCAGGTTCCATATCCCCAGTGATGTTGAGGCACAGCTAAAGTCACACCCAGTGATTCTTGGTTGACTCTTCTATCCAAGGTCTCTGGTAAGTCTTGGGGAGGCCCACCACCTCCTCATCCTATCCAGTTGCAAATTGCCTTTAATTCTCATGGCTGTACGGCCATTTCTCCTGTCCTTCTTCCCAATTCATCCTGATTCCTGCCCGTTCCTCTCCCCATACCTTATTCCACTCGATTCTCTCCATTCATCTACCTCCTATGAATATTTTATTCCCTCTTCTAAGTGATATTCAAGTATCCTTGTTTGAGCCTTCCATATTGTTTATCTTCTTTGGGTCTGTGAAATGTAGCATGGATATTCTGTATTTTATGACTAATATCCATTTGTAAATGAGTACCATGCATGTCCTTTTGGGTCTGGGTTACTTCACTCAGGATGGTATTCTCAAATTTCATCTATTTGCCTGCAAAATTTATTATGTCTTTGTTTTTAATAGCTCAATACTATTGCATTGTGTAGATGTACCACATTTTCTTTATATATTCTTCACTTGAGGGACAGACATCTAGGTTGTTTCCAGTTTCTGGCTATTATGAATAAAGCTGATATGGACGTAGTTGAGCAAGTATTCTTGTTGGGTGTTGGAGCATTATTTAGGTATATGCCCAGGAGTGCTATAGATAGGGTCTTGGTGGTAGAATTATTCCAAATTTTCTGAGAAACTGGCAAATTGATTTCCAAAGTGGTTATACAAGTTTGCATTCTAACCAGCAATGGAGGAGTGTTCCGATTGCTCCATATCTTTGCAAGCATGTGCTATTACATGAGTTTTTGATCTTAGCTATTCTGGTCAGTATAAGACAGAATATCAGAGTTGTTTTGATTGCATTTCCCTGATAATTAAAGACTTTGAATGTTTCTTTAAGTGCTTTTCAAGGATATGGAATACCTCTGTTGGGAATTTTCTATTTAGCTCTTGTACTCCATTTTTTAATTGGGTTGCTGATGTCTTTTTCTAAATTTTTTTGAATATCATTTTTATTGAATATTTTCTTTATTTATATTTTGAATGATATTCCCTTTCCTGGTTCTCCCTCAGAAACTCCCTAGCCTATCCCCCTTTTCCCTGCTTCTATGAAGTTTTTTACCCACACACCCACCTACTCCTGCCCCCCCACCTAAGAATTGCCCTACACTAGGGCATCTAGCCTTCACAGGACCAAAGGCCTCTTCTCCCATTGATGCCTGACAAGGTCATTCTATGCTACATACGTGGCTGGAGCCATGGGTCCCTCCATGTGTATTCCTTGGTTGGTGGTTTAGTCCCTGGGAAGTCTGGGTGCTCTGGTTGGTTGATATTGTTGTTCTTCCTATGAGGTTATAAACCCCTTCAGGTCCTTCAGTCTTTTCTCTAACTCCTCCACTGGGGACCCCATGCTCAGTACAATGGTTGGCTGTAAGCATCCGCCTCTTCTGGCAGAGCCTCTCAGGAAGACAGCTATATTAGACTCCTTTCAACCAGCATTTCTTGGCATCCTCAATAGAGTCTGGGTTTGGTGACTGTGTATAGAATAGATCCCCTGGTAGGGCAGTCTTTGGATGGCCTTTCCTTCAGTCTCTGCTCCATACTTTGTCTGTGTTTTTGATCCAATGAGTATTGTGTTCCCCTAAGAAGGATGGAAGCACTCAGTCTATGGTCTTCCTACTACTTGAGCTTCATGTTGTCTGTGAATTGTATCTTGGGTATTCTGAGCATTTGGGCTAATATCCACTTATCAGTAAGTACATACCATGTATATTCTTTTATGATTGGGTTACCTCATTCAGGATGATATTTCTCTAAGAATTTAATGAATTCATTCTTTTTAATAGCTAAGTAGTACACCATTTTATAAATGTACCACATTATCTGTATCCATTTCTCTGTTGAAGGAATTCTGGGTTCTTTTCAGCTTCTGGCTATTATAAGTAAGGCTATTATGAACAGATTGGAGTATGTGTCCTTGTTATATGCTAGAGAATTTTTGGGTATATGCCCAGGAGTGGTATAGCTGGATTCTCAGGTAATACTATGTCCAATTTTCTGAGGAACTGCCAGACTGATTTCCAGAGTGATTGTGCAGCTTACAATCCCACCAACAATGGAGGAGTGTTCCTTTTTCTCCTCATCTTAGCCAGTATCTCCTGTCACCTGAATTTTTGATCTTAGCCATTCTGACTGGTGTGAGGAGGAATCTCAGGGTTGTTTTGATTTGCATTTGTCTGATGACTAAGGATGTTGAACATTTTTTTAGATGCTTCTTGTCCATTCAGGATTCTTCAGTTGAAAATTTGTTGTTTAGCTCTATATCTCATTTTTTAATAGAGTTATTTGAATCTCTGGAGTCTACCTTCTTGACTTCATTATATATTGAATATTAGCCCAATACCAGATGTAGGGTTGGTAAATGTCTTTTCCCAATCTGTTCTTTGCCATTTTGTCTTATTGACGGTGTCCTTTGCCTTATAGAAGCTTTGCAATTTTATGAGGTTCAGGATTTTTTCCCCCTGTGACCATGTGTTCAAGGCTCTTCCCCACTTTCTCTTCTATTAGTTTCAGTGTATCTTGCTTTATTTGGAGGTCCTTGATCCACTTGGACTTCAGCTTTATACAAGGAGGTAAGAATGAGTTTATTTACATTCTTCCAAATGCTGACCTCCAGTTGAAGCAGAACCATTTGTTGAAAATGCTGTCTTTTTTTCATTGGATAATTTTAGCTCCTTTGTCAAAAAAGATCAAGTAACCTTATGAATTCTTCACTTCTATTCCATTGATCTTCCTGTCTGTCTCTGTACCAATACCATACAGTTTTTATCACTATTGCTCTGTAGTACAGCTTGAAGTCAGGGATTGTTATTTCCTCAGAGGTTCTTTTATTTTTGAGAATACTTTTTGCTATTCTGGATGTTTTTGTTATTCTGAATGAATTTGCGAATTGCTGTTTCTAACTCCATGAAAAATTGAGTTGGAATCTTGATGGGGATTGTATTGAATCTGTAGATTGCTTTTGGCAAAAAGGGCATTTTTACTATATTATCCTTGACAATCCATGAGCATGTGAGATCTTTCCATCTTCTAAGATCTTCACTGATTTGTCTCTTCAGAGACTTGATGTTCTTGTCACATGTGTAGTTCACTTGCTTGGTTAATGTCATGTTCTTGTGCTTCAGTTGTGGTTGTGTTAGGATAACCTTGGCTTGCTGTAGTACGGTTGCTGTGATCTGAAGGTGTCATATTGCCTTGGCATCTGCTGATTATGTTCTTTGAGGGTCTTTAGATATCTGATATCTTTGGAATTTGGTTGTTCCTGTTGCAGTAGGTATCAGAGTGTAGATAATGGGGGAGAACTCAATGGTCCTGGTGTGACAGGCTTCTAATAGTTATCCTTGGGTTGTATGGTTCAGTATCACAGGGCTTTATCAAGATTCGAAGGTCTGATGTAGTTAGGTGAAGAGGTAGTGAGAGATTGGGGGTCCACCAGGAATGGCAGACTTCTCATAGAAGCTAGGGTTGCCCTAGAGGACTCAGTATGTAGAGATGTGTGAAGGAACCGACACTTACCTGTTTGGTTTAGTCTGTTATTCCTGGGGTATCTCCTGCCACCTCTTCCTCACCTTCATTTTTTTTTAATCAATGAAAGATTTTAACAACATATTAGTTGTTTTATTTTCTTTCTAAAAATTTATAGTCCTCCAGTTTGTTATAGAAATTTTTATGAAATGTCAATCAGAATCTGATAAAACCTTAAGTCCCTTGAATGTTTCTCTTATTGCTTCACACACTAAATTTTGTAAACACTTTTGCATAAGTGATCACGCTATGAAAAACATTAATTTTGCTTACTTTCCATTCTCATTACTTAATCTTAGGCCATAAACAATACATATTACTATATATTATATTCATTATTCTGTGAAGTAGGTCACAAAAACTTATTCTCCCTGTATAATTAAGTGTTTACACTATTTAATATTCTATTCCTGCACCCTGAATCTATAAGGCCTGGTAACAAGCATCATGTCTTCTATTAACATGAGTTCAAACTTTTAATAGCGTACTAAATAGTCAGAACATATGATATTTCATCATTGCCTCCGTTGTTTATTTCATTGAACATAATGCCCTCCAGGTTCACCCATGTTGTTAGAAATGACAAGATCCCTTCTTGTTTTGATAGCATCGATGTTGTTTCTTATATGTTTGTCTGATGTGCAATACCTAGGTAGTTTTTATGAATAGCATACTATGAATAACAGCGCCAAAGACATGAGAGTGAAGATATCCATATAAGATAAATAGTTCAATGTCTTTGGATAGATACCAAAAAGTGAGATTTTTTGGATCATATTGGCAGTTACAATGTTAGTTTTCTAAAGAATACTACTTTTCACAATGAATGTGCTTACTTATACCCACAACCAACTGTTATTATAATAAATGATAATAGAAAATAAATTTCATAGTGCCATAAAATGTTATTAAAATGTTTGTGCATCAAATTGTAAATATATAATGGGATTATTTTGTGTGTATGTATGTGTGTATGTGTTTGTGTATGTGTGTGTTTGTGATTGTGTTTGACTATTGTTTGTGTGCTAGATGCTTTCTCTGTTGAGCCACCTTTCCAGTGTATAACTATTTCATTTAAATACAAAATGAAAAAAAAAATGAGTCATAAAAGAGACGGTCTTGATGGTTACCATCATGCTTCTTCAGTAGTCTTATATGGGAGATAACTTAAGCAGTACAATGCTTAAATCTCAATACTTGAGCCAAAATTTGAGGTTAAGACATCTTACTTATCCTTGTGGAATTAAATGTTCTTTGTGCCTTAAAGAATGTTTATGCATTTTAATTTCATATTCTATATTAATTTCTGAAATTATAAATTTTTGATATAATGTCCAAATTGCAAGGATGAGAACTTCCATATCTCCCTTAGGCAGTTTTCAGTTGCTTATGTTTTCTACCATTTGCTTGTTATTTATCACATATGTTTTCTCTTTCCCTCTTTCTTATATATACATACATATATACATTCATTATTCTTTTCTTAAACTTTGAAAGAAAGGTTCAAAGACACTTATTTCAAGACTAAAATATTATCTAAGAATATTTTCAGAATACAATATTACCTATTAAAATCAATATTGAATCAAAACTATCATCTAATCTATAATCACATTTCACAATTACTCAGATAACAATAAAATCTTGCTCTATATATGCTAATTTATTCAGGCAATTTGCTCAGGAAAAACTTTGTCTTTGTGAATGTCATTATCTTAGTGTTTGTACAAGTAAATTTTCTCTTTTATTGATGAGTAATATACAACAGTTTTAAATTTCTAGGTGGTGAATACCTGAATCACTCTATGTTTGTTAATTATATAACAGGTCAAGGATAGTCTTGTAGCTTTTTTCTTTTTTTTTTTTTTTTTAGCTGAAGTATGAATCTGTTGGGACTCTTCTAACACTTAAAGTCTAGATCTACTTTTACAAAAAGTATCTAATCTCTTTTATTTGTTTAGATTATTTATTATGAGTCTAGTATTTATTTGATTTAAGTCCTCATATTTTAGGAAAAAGTTCCAAGTGCACACAGACTAGTGAAATAAACAAGCCAGAAGGATCGACTCTGAATATAACAATATAACACTCGATTTTCAACGTCATTCAGGCTAGCCTCTACTGGAGAAAAATGGCAGAATTTTGAAAACTTTATCTTATACTCTATATCATGTTAATTTATTGTCTCACTTAGCATCAACATGTTTATGATAATGTAATAAATTTTATGAATATTTTAATAGTCACATGACAGGATTCCATAATCCAGTACAATAGAAACGTATCTAATCTTAAACTCTTTCTAAGGGCTTGTGTGAGATCTTGTAGTTCTGCACCTTCACTGATATTTGTTGATGAATCATTTGAAGTGTTTCAGAATTTTTTTATACTTGATTCCACTTCATAAAAGACAATTTTTTAAATCTTCATATTTGTTCTGTGTTTTTTCTCATTTTTCTTTTATTGTTTGGATTTCTATTTCTGTGTTGTAAAAACTCATTTACCTATCATAAATCCAAATCTTTGTTACTTACGAGGTTGTAAGTATTTTTTCCTAGCTGTTGGTTTATTATTTCTTAGTGTTATCCTTTTTATGAGAATAAACTTCAATGTGATTTAGCATTTTTGAAATGTTCCCACATTTACTTCTGTTTTAAGTCTAAGATTTCAATACTAAACTCTGAGTCATGAAAATCTACCACTGCATTTTCCTCAAGAAACTTCAGTGCTTTGATTTTTAGGCTAATAATTCACTTTATATTAATTTTTGTATATGATGGAACTATGAGCAGAAGCATTTTATTTCACAAGAATTTTTAATGATATATGAACCAATTTTCTGAAAAGAAATCCCAAATTTAATTAGATTGGAATCTTGAAAAAGAAGTGATGGAAATTACTTTTGCATGGATTAAAGAAAACTGGAAAGACTACTTTGCCTATTCCAACAACTTATAAGTGACAAGTAATGCCTAGAATGGCAATTTTAGAATCTTTCATAAATTAGAGTAACCATGTCACATAGAATACGAGGTGTAGATGATTTCTTGAGGACTAACAGCAAATCCAGAGAGGCTTACGTGGTTGTACAATTCTTCACAACATATTGATAATTGCATACTGGCATTCCAGCATTTCTGTGTGTATGTATGTATGAATTTGTGGTGTAAGTGTGATATGTGCCTGAATACATGAATATGAATGTGTACATGTAAGTATGTATGCATACATATGCACATATTGTGTTATACATGTATTATATGCACTTGTATGCATGAAAATGTGTGTGCAAGAGTACGTTGATATAAGATAGCCAAGGTAAACATGTAAACATTGGCTGTCTTTGCTCTATTGCTTAATTTTAAACATTTCTTTTATGTTTTTGAGAGTATATGTCTCAATTTGCTCTCTCTCTCTCTCTCTCTCTCTCTCTCTCTCTCTCTCTCTCTCTCTCTCTCTGTCTCTCTCTCTCTGTCTCTCTCTCTCTGTCTCTCTCTCTCCCTCCCTCCCTCCCTCCCTCCCTCCCTCCCAACAAAACTAACCATGTGCTTCAATTTCAATTTACTTCTTAAAGGGAAAATGGAGAGATATTAAAAACAGAGAGGAATCTCCAGAGACCAATAGTAAAATGTAGCAGGATATTTATTTTGCTACATTGTATTCACAGTGGAGCTCTATAATTAGGCAGTAAGTAGAAGAGGAGGTGGAGCTGGGACAGACAGAGAGGAAGGGGACTGGAGAAAAAGCGGAAGGGGAGGGAAGAAAGAGAGGAAGGGAAGAAGAAAAAGGACTATCAGCCATAGAGAACCATGGATGGATTGAAAACTGTCCTAGGTAGTAACTTTTATGAAAAGGTTAGACATTGGGTAATAACTCTAATTGTGTGGGCATCTTTTTTACTGGGAAGTTCTAAATATATAAATCCTTTAGATAATCATTAAGCTTTAAGAGTCTCATTTCTACCAGGTATTGTAAGGATGGCAGATATTTTCTGGGGTTCATCCGAGCTTTGTGGATACCAACCCCCCTTCTGGAATCTTGTGGGTGCCAGGGACTGCATATCTAGCTAGCTGGAGCCCGGGTCAGAGCCAAGGAGCATCGAGAACATGACTGCTGCCTGGGAACAAGCCAAATAGGGCACCGTTTTCTAAATATTACCCTTATGGTAAAAGAATTTTGAAAGTTCACAGCGGCTTTGTATTAGCATTTAGATAAAATCCACAGGTCCTCTTGAACTAGTTTCATGTGTAAGACATAAGAGAAGATATGGTTTAGTTTCACTTATATTTAGATTTTAACCAACCCAGAACCATGTGTTAAGATGCATATTTATGTCCCTGGTGCTTTCCTGTCACCTTGTCATGAATCAAGAGATCATACATGTGTGGTTGGTTTTTGAAATCACTGTTCTGTTCCGCTGCTCTATTCCTTCACCCTGTGTTAACCAGTCACTTTTAGCTACTGTAGTTAAATGATACATCTTGTCCTTTTAAAAGATTGCCTTGGTTATTCATGGCCTTTGATTGTCCATAAAGGTATTAGAAATAAATTGTCAATTTCTATCAGACAAACTTTTTTGAATTGTGATTGGCATATATTGAAAAATATTTCCCCACCTATCGTGCTAAGTCTTTCACTTCATTTACCTCATACATTATCATTACATGAGCAATAAATTAAATTTAGAAAATATTGTGTATAGTTCATTCTCCCACACAATCTACCAATTACCATAAATATTCAAAAAGTAAATTTTCAATTCTCCAGTGTACTTTGTAAGTAATAATATTAGATTACATAGCTTGGAGGAATGGTGTATAGTACTACTCCTTCAGCCAAACAACTAACATCTTTAGAAGTTCAACTCCCTAACTGGGCTTCTCATAGATGTGATGTCCTCTGGAAGAGTGATGAGGGTATTCTCAAGATACTCTCTTGATAATGTGGTTGCACCATATCACATATTGTAAACAACTCCAACCTAATAACATTTCACATGCAGTCACAGTTTGGTTAGAGTGCAAACTCCCAGAAAGATGTGCAATCTATGCAAATATGGGAAAATCATCATCCCTACTTGGTAAAGATCTAGTGTGATTCTTTGAGAGAAAGCATTCACACTATAGTAAAGTAACTTCCTGTGCTCTGTAAAAAGGTTTAGTAATTTCACTGGTTTCGTTGAGTGAACTACAGTGGAATAGTATCTCCATTGGTTGTTGACTCCTTAGGGGGAGGGAAGATGTTTCCTATCTCTCTTCTATGGGAAGAAACTTTGCCAACAAAGACATGCAAGGAATATTAAAAGTTTTTCATGTTCAAAATGAAAGGGTTGTGATTAGCACTATATTTTCTTCTCTGTAAAGTCTTAAATGTGGAAATGTTTTATTCTTTTGAGAGATGACAGTAATTTGCTAAAAAATGATTTTTTTAGGAGTTGTCATATGAAAGTATAGTTCATGTATAAATATTCTAATTTAAAATATTAACAACTAATTTAAATTAAGTAACTGACAGGTAGTAGCTCTACAATACAGAGTTTCTTCAGAAATAAAGAGGACTTTCAGTTAGTCTCTCTGCCTTTTACTTCAGTACTATCCACACATATTCAATGGAATATTTACCATTGTTATCTTCTTTGTCTCTAAAATGTTTGCCAAGGGAACCAGGAAAATCTTATAGTTCTTAGTCAACAGGAAGTGTGTGTGTGTGTGTGTGTGTGTGTGTGTGCATGTGTGTGTAATATATGTATTCATGTGAACATGTCTTAGTCAGTTTTCTGTTTTTGTGAAGAGATGCCATGACCAAGACAATTCTTACAAAAGGAAACACTTAGAGAGTTTACAGTTTAGCAGTTTAGTCTGTTGTCAGTATAGTGGGACAATGGTGGCAAGCATAGCAGACATAGTGTTGGAAAATAGTTGAAAGCTACATAGTGATCTAGAGAGAGAGAAAGAGAGAGAGAGAAAGAGAGAGAGAGAGAGAGAGAGAGAGAGAGAGAGAGAGAGAGAGAGAGACTGGTTTTGTCATGGACTTTTAAAACTTCAAAGGCATCCCATAGGGACACAATTACACCAACTAGGTCACTCCTCCTAATCCTTTTTAAGTAGTGCTACTCCCATTCAACAATATGAGCCTATGGTATATATTCTTATTCAGTCTTGTGTATGAAGGCTGTAAGTCAACACTGGGTGTCTTACTCAGTGGTTCTTTGTGTGTTTTGTTTTAGGTAGGTTCTTTACTGAATCAAAACTTACCCATTGGCTACACTGGTTGGGTGAAACTCTACACATACATCTGTCTCCAGTGACCCAGCATCAAAGTTGTACTCACTAGCTGCTACATTCAACTTTTATGTGAGTACTAGGGACCCAAGGTTACGTCCTTATGGAAGCAAAACAAACCTTGGAGACAGCACATTCCTTGCTACTCTGATACTTAAAAATATTCCATGGAATCATATTTCTTCCAGTTGAATATCAATGATATAAACACAACTTATTTTTAATGTTAATAATTTTATTTTATTGAATAGTTTCTTTATTTACATTTTAAATATTATCCCCTTTGCTATCCCCCACACTGAAATTCACTATCCCATCCCCCACTCCTGCTTATATGAGGGTGTTCCCCCACCCACCCACTCACTCCTGCCTCCCTACCCAAGAATTACCCTACACTGGGGCATCTAGCCTTCACAGGACCAAAGGCCTCTCTTCCCATTGATGCCCAACAAGGCCATCCTCTGCTACATATGCAGCTAGAGCCATGGATCCCTCCATGTGGACTCCTTGGTTGGTGGGACCTCTGGGGGCTCTGGTTGGTTAATATTATTGTTCTTCCTATGAGGTTGCAAACCCCTTCAGCTCCTTCAGTCCTTTCTCTAACTCCTCCATTGGGGACCCTATTGAAGAATTCATGCTCAGTCCAACAGTTGGCTGCGAGAATCCCCTCTGTATTTGTCAGGCTCTGACAGAGTTTTCAAGAGACAGATATATTAGGTTCCTGCCAGCATGAACTTCTTGGCATCCACAATAGTGTCTGGGTTTGGTGACTATAAGGAATGGATCCCCAAGTGGGGCGGTCTTTGGATGACCTTTCCTTTAGTCTCTGCTGCACACTTTGTCTATGTATTTGAACTTGTGAGTATTTTGTTCCCCTTTCTAAGAGGGATTGAAACACTCACACTTTGTTCTTCCTTCTTCTTGAACTTCATGTGGTTTGTGAATTGTATCTTGGGTGTTGGGAGCTTTTGGGCTAATATGCACTTATCAGTGAGTGTAAACCATGTGTGTTCTTTTGTGATTGGGTTACCTCACTCAGGATATTTTCTAGCTCCATCTATAGCCTAAGAATTTGATGAAGTTACTGTTTATAATAGCTGTGTAGTACTCCACTGTGCAAATGTATCACATTTTCTGAATCCATTACTCTGTTGAATGACATCTGGGTTCTTTCCAGCTTCTGGCTATTTTATATAAGTCTGGTATGAACATAACAGAGCATGTGTCCTTGATATATGTTATAGAATTTTTTGTGTATATGCCCAGGAGTGGTATAGCTGGATCCTCAGGTAATACTATGTTCAATTTTCTGAGGAACTGTTAAATTTTTCTTACTGGACTGTACTTCTTGGCAATAGTTGGATGGATGTAGATGTCTATAAATTATCTCATTTTTATGATGAATTATTTAATTTGTACAATTAATAGTCATATGCAGTGACACTAAAGAACTGAAGCAGTGACCAGTATGTTAATATATTCTTAAGGCACAATAGTCATACTCATATCTCAATGGTGACCATTTTCTAATTGAACTAAATGTACATTCAATAGGGTAAAAAAGCATGATAGAAACCTAGCTTACTTCCCAAGGCTGGTGTAGGCATGAATCTTACAAGATTACCTACAAACATCACTCAATATATAGCAATATAATTTCTAATTTCATTCTAAAATATAACTTTACACCAATTAATAACTATATCTCTTACTTCTGATCAAAAAGTTTTTCTATACGGTGTACACAGACCATTACAGCAAGCTACAACATATAATAATTCAGAGATAATTATGTTATAACGCAGAGACCAATGGATTGTGGAAAGCCAAGCCACAAAGGATATATTTACAATACAGCTCTCATACCTAAGGCTTAGGAATATTATATAAAATGGATCAGAAAGTTTAAAAGAGCCAGAAGACCAGTAAGTATGCTGATAAATTGTGTCTCCTAGAAATAGAAGTTACAACCCTGACACTTCTGCAAAATTTTCAGTTTGGCTTTCCTAAACAAGGCATGAACAATTGCAACATCAATTAAAAAGATACCTCTATAGGAGGAAATATAAATGGGTTCTACCCTTGAACCAAAAAAATTACTGTAAACTACTGACTATTGAGACAGGAAGATTTAACCTCTCTGAGGAATAAGCATCCTGACTTGCTGTTCAATATAAATGGTCAGATCTGAAAGCGTATACACACAGGACACACTAAATGGAGTCAGTAGTTTGTATTTACATATGTATATATTTACCTTATATATTATATTTATATAAAAATAATAATAAAAGAGAAAGAAGGAACTAACTGGATATGGTCATTGGTGAACCTGAAGAAGTTTGAGAAAGGGATATGTAAGAGGTTGGTGGGAAGAATGGGAAGAAGGTAAGTGACACAGTTATATTTTAATTAACATTTTAATAATTAAAAATATATTGATATAATTCTTTGTTATTTATATTGAACCACTTCCTTTCCATCTCAGAAAAGTAATATATATATTTTTTAGGATAATGTTTTCCTGGATATTAAACAAATGTCAATATTTTATCAATATAATGAGTACATGTTTGTCTAAGTGTTCAGGTAACTGAAGCATCTATCTTGCAGAGAGATTCTGAGATAAATACTGAGAGGGTTAAAAGTGATCAGTCCTCTTATTTGGTGTGGGGAGAAGAGTTAACTAACTACTACTGAGGTCTAGGAAGAGAGAAAAAAAATTCCTTATAGCTGAGACATCATAGGCAATTTCTTTGCATAGAGAGTATGACATTTTGCTATGATTTGTACTTAGCATTTAGGACCATTGAGACATAGCTTGAGCTTTTCCTGGAGTGAAAATCCCAGAGTGTAGAGATTCAGGCATAAAATCAATATTCTCCAATCACCAGGTATACTTTAATCAGTATGTCCACTAGGATTATTGCACAGTAAGCTCATAGCTCATTGTGACAAAATTACAGAAACAAAAAGGAAAAATTACTTCATAAGAAATGGGAAAAATTTAAATTTACATTCAAATTCCAACCTGAAATTCCTATGATAAAGATCCTAAAATAACCATGAATCGTACAACTCCTAATTTTTAAAAAATAATGAGTAATATAATAATTCTTTCAACACCATTCCTGACATTATTCTTTATATAAAACCACAGCATGCAAATAAAAATCACTACAAAAATATTGATTCTGCCATAGATTATACTTTTAAAATAGTGTGACTGTGTTCTTGAATTTCTCTAATAAGTACCACACAATGAAGTGAAAGTAAGAGTGGGAGCCAAAGATGAATAAGCATTTGATATTACCTGACACTCCTCCTGTCAGTAGTATAATTTATTTTATATGAGCTAGGTCACTTTGTGTAGACAGATGTGAACTTTCTGTCTGTACTATTCTTCTTTGACATCCATATCACAATGACTGTCTTGTATAATATTATTTTTCTCTTGTTCCCAGCAGTTTGCCATCTCAACCTGTGAAAATAAAGCATTTCATCTTTACCTCATTACAGATTCAATAACATTAACGATTACCTGATTTTTCTAATTGGCCATTTTTATTATCAAAAAGACATAAAAATTCCCCTTTCTATATTTCATTTCAAACACATTATAAAGACACATTGCTAGTGACATAAAAGCAAATTTGCTTGTTATGCTGCTTTATTAAATAGGGCACACACGAAAGAATATTTGATTATGGAGATATATTTGTTATCAAAAGGTAAACTATATAGAATTGACTGTACGATCTCTATCTTGTTCCTACTTTTTTTTTAATCTCACCAACTTTAGACAGAAAGGGTAGGATAAAAAAATATTGACATCTGTTCTAGTTGCCTTTCCATTACCGTGATAAACACCATGATCAAAAGCATCTGCAGGAGTGAAGGAACTAGAGAACAGAGAAAGGGTTTGTTTGGGTTACAGTCCCCAGGTTGCAATCCATCACTGACACAAGTCAGGACAGGAGCTGGAGCAGAAACTAAAGTAGAAACCATTGAGGAATGCTGCTTACCAGCTTGCTACCAGGCTTAATTTCAGCTACCTTTTTTAAAAAAATTAATTAGTTGAGAGTTTCATTTCTTGTATTTTGATAATATTCACTCTTTCCTTGAAAACTCACAATCTCAGTTCAAACATATTCAGCTTTGTCTCCTCTATTTTTAAAGTTATTGAATCCAATTATGTATATATATATTGTGTGTGTGTGTAAATATTCCTGAGTGTATCAATATCCACTTGAGTGTGGTCTACCTGCGAGGGGTCATATCACTACAATATCTCTCTCTCTCTCTCTCTCTCTCTCTCTCTCTCTCTCTCTCTCTCTCT
>NW_021604592.1:5552650-5620529 GCF_004785775.1 Grammomys surdaster
TCTCTCTCTCTCTCTCTCTCTCTCTCTCTCTCTCTCTCTCTCTCTCTTTCCCAATTGCTTTCAATACCAATAGTTCATTGGATTTCATGATTACCTCTCCCATCGATGCTGAAATGTTTTTCTCCATTAATCTTATAGTCTTGTGAATATTGTCCATAGTGCTGAGACTTCATATGTGTTTAATTGTCTTGTTGTGTCTGGAAAACACTGACTGTAGTTCCAATACTTATGGTTCTTTCAATATTTCAATATCCTTTCCCATGCTGATCCATGAGCCTTATAGAGCCCAGATCTACTTGCCTAGGGATGGCAACACCAACAATGACCTGATCTACATTAATTAACAATCAAGAAAATGCTCCAATAGTTAAGTTCATCTGGCAGAGGCAGCTCTTCAGTTAATGTTCCCATGTATGTCAAGGTGATATCCAAGATTAACTATTGAAATATCTTATGGCTAGATTAGTTTAATGCAATTTATTAGAAATATTTGGAAAAAAACAGCATGGGTTTTTAATTTATACAAGGAGGTAGGAATTGGAAAATGATGAGCTGTCATTTGGAGTTTGAGACTTTACTCAGTCTTTCTAACTGTTCTCTTCTTTGGAATCACCATTGACTTCCATAAATCAGAGGGGGTGAGGCTAACATCAAAGAACAATTTTGTGTACATAAAACTAAGACTGTCAAAGAAACCTGAAATATTCTTGTTGAATTAATGTAGCTTTACATGCAACATTTTTGCCATGTAATTTCAATGTTAATATCATTTAATCAACTTGAACTTCTCTTAGAGCTGTTAATGCTCTTTAAGTATCTTAATTTTCACACTGTACCCTCGAATCTGTTTCTCTTCTTCTTACAACTGGGTTTACATCTATCCCTGTACTATCATTGGTTTTCTGGGTCTGTAATCTTTATATCTGTATTTTGAGATACATCTTGCAAAATCTTCAGGAGAAGAGGCATGAAGATAGTAAACTTACTGGGAATTTAGATGTTCATGTTTTAAAATGTGTAGCATGTCTTTGAAAGATAATTTAGCCAGTAAGAAGCCCACAGTGCAAGCAGGAGGACCTGGATTCATTTGCTAGAAGCCAGAGTTTTAAATGTTATGCTTTAAGTCATTTTAATACTACATTATAATACGAATAGAAATATTTGAAGCTTTAAAATTAAGAAAAGTAGCATGCAGTTCTCATCCTAGGGCTGAAAAGGTAAAGACGGGAGGAGGATTTCCGAGGCTCACTGGTTAGCCAATCTATCCTAGTCAGTGAAATCCAGGTTTGAGTGACAGATACGATCTCAAAAAATCATGTTGGATGGTGTCTGAGGACGAATATTCATGGTTGAACTTAAGCCTCCATATGCACATACACACATGCATACATATACCAGCACCCACATGTCTTCTGCTCACACAAGACTGTGTACATACATGTATGCACACATAAAGATGCATACGTTCTATTTTCATACTAGATGGAGAGTATGGTTTGGTTTACAGTTTAAGTTAAAAATTGGCATTAACATTCTTAGATGACTGAAAGAATGCTCTTGGCTCTGTTTTCAGCTGTGGATGTTGAATTATACAATGCCATCACTTTCTTGAATTTTAGGAACCAATACTATAGTCGCCATATTTAAGTCTCTTTTTAAAGATACTTTGTAGGCTTTATTTTGTTTTTTCATTAAGGTTTTAATTTAGCATACAAAATGGTTTTATATGATACTTTTATACATCTGTAAGATTATATTTTGTTCTTCTTTAGATCCTCTTTCCTTTCACTGCCTGACTCCATCTGCCCCTTCTCATTCTGCTCTCTTTCATTTCCCTATACAGACACACTTCACCATCAATATAAGTTTTGTGTTATCACCCCTGCTTTGGGATTTTATTCTTCTCCTCCAAGACTTATTACATCACACACACACACACACACACACACACACACACACACACACACAGAGTCCATATTCTTCATATAAAAGAGAACATGAAACATATTTTTCTCAATTTGGCAGTTTACGTTGGTGATAGACTGATATAATTGACTATCAAACAAGAAGCCCCAAATCATGTACGGGTTATGTCTTTTTGAGTGTTGGTCAGTGAGGTCCCATAGACATCCCTAACATCATAACCTATTGTTATTGGTCTTTATTATACTCCAGAACTTTATGGTAAGATCTTTTTTTGTTGTTGTTGTTGAAGAAACCACATATATAAGTCTCAAGATATGTAGTAATCAAGCTAGTCCAGAAAGTGTAAGTTTTAGTTCAACTGGGTAGCTTTCATAGTACTGTAGTCCCCAGAGGAGAAAAGTAATAGTTATTTCTAACTATGTAACCTGTGAGCAACAATAATCACTGATGTCCTTACATATGCCTACTGGTGCAAAAACGTTATTGGAGAAAGTGTCTGCTTTTTGATTGGATTTAAGGCCTTCTGCATTGCAAATTCATCCTACTGAAAAAATTTGCAGTTGACTTTTGAGACTTGTGAAAGGTATAGTCTTTACTGAGGTCTGAACTATGATTGTCATGGCTTACCTTCTGAATGCAGCTGGTTCCTTTCCTGCTCCTCTGAATAGGAACCACACAGTTGAATTTCAGTTTAAACTGGTTTCTTTTTCTGTATCACCTTTTTCTTGGAGGTTTTCTGCTGTCCCTGAAGCACCTCTTCTTTATTTCTTTGTGATAAAGTCTTTCCTGTATTTGGTTTAACACATTAGAGACCCTTACACAGGTCACAAAAATGTGGTTGGCTTGAATGTATTAATAATTAATTCAGAATCAGCAGATGCTTCTATTGTTCAGTAAGCATATCAAATAACTGATACAAAGGAAAATATTAAATTTTACCAAGTTTATTATTTAAAACTTTTAATAAAGAAACTGGTTTGCAGTCTAAGTATGTATAAAATTCAGTTTTATGACTTTAATTGTTACCTTATTACAGTTTACTAAATTTTACATAGACACAAGTCTCACTTTTGGGGAATAATCTATTTAGACAAATTAAATTTGAAACTGGTCCTTGTATAAGCCAATAATCCCAGACTGAAGAGTCTCCAAATCTCATACTGGCGATTCTGACTTCATTATATAAATATGGGTGGGACACAAATATTCAGTCCATAGTAATTACCTTTTGTAATTGCAATGACTTATCTTATTCTTTGACAATTTCATACAAGTATATGGTGCATTCTGACAACCATCACATCGCACTTTTGTAATCACCTGCCCCACTTTTTAATATATCTCTGCTTTATCATGAATTTCTCTTCCAAGTCGACAGTTCTATCTTTTTGTTATTTTTGTTGTTTTGTGACCAACTGGAACCTTATGTTTGACTATGGTTTGGAGTTATTTATTGGGGCTTGGTAGGTATATTTTTAATTTGCTTGTTTTAAATATTTTGACTACTCCTTCATATACCCAAAGTAGAATTTTGGTTCCCTCATCGGGTAGAGCATTAAAATAATTATAAGATAGTCAAAATGGCCCCTATAGTCATCTTCCAAAGACTTTGATATTCTATAGACCTACCCATGAATATATTGAAGAAATTATATATTCATATAATAATAGATGTTGATCTTATTTATTGTGTATTAAGTTAAAGAATGAACAAAACTAAAATAATGGTGTACTGGATTATTAATATATCTTGTAACTATAAAATGAGTAAGATCATAGACCAAGAAGCTGTGGCAGGTAGAAATATGCAACTGGTCATAAAACACTGTTAAATGTTATTTTCTTGACACATGGCTAGCATATTGATGTTTATTAATAATCTTGTTGAAATGGACAGAAATCACTTAAATAAAAATTTTGCTTATGTGATATATTTCTACCAGGTTAAAGCAGAGAAACTGAGGATCTCAGGTATTGGTTATTTCATTACTGAGAAGGAGATTTGGAATTGCAACAATGGACTATGTTAGAGCTGCAAGAAGGGAGGTGATCTGGACATGTCTAAGAAAAGTAACGAACTACAAAGTACTAGAAGTATTATTTAAAATTTTCTTCAAAACTATAAAAAACATAGTCAGAACATAGACAACATCTAATGTGGGCTGAGAGGAAATAGTTTTCTTTTGAGGTATATTTTGAAAATCTAAAACAGTTGCATGACTCATGCAATGATAATGCCTTGGGAAATGATCAATGGGAAGTGCAAATGATTCTGGTTCTTAAGGTTTACTGCGTAGTATGCAGACTGATCCCCTAGAATGAGATCTAGCTCCTGACAAAGATATAATCTTTAACTCTGTTACAGGTGGTACCCCAGAGTTTATTGTTTTCTCTCTCCTTTTCTTTTCTCTTACAGTGATCTTGTTGGGAATAATTGATACCAAAGTTACCACAAACTAGATGGTCCCCTGTAAAGGGAGGATGATAGTTAACCAATTACAACTGACAAGTGATGTATTCAACTCTGACTTACACATTGACTCCTCGTGGTCCTCATGGCCTGCTGGTTTCAGTCTGTTTGATTTCTGACGCTGTTGTGTTTCTCAGAATTCATAATCAATATACATAGAATGACCTTAAATAATGCATGCTTCACAGTTTTGATCTGAGCTGCCCGGGTGTCTCTAAGAGCAATTGATCTGGACACTGGTGTCCTTGCATAGCTCTTTGCCTAATAAAGGAGACATTACAGGGAATCATCAATACCACTTCTCCTCTTCTTTATGTGGTAAAATCCTGTTGACCTTCCGGTTGTAGTTTGTGTGACTTCATCAGAGCTTCCTATCTTTGCCTCTCAAGTCTGGATCTTATCCTCCATTTATGTTCATGTTCAGCATTCCATTCCTCTCAGAACACTAATCGCACTCAAATGTCCCTGCTGACTCAGCAGTGATATCTCAATGTACAGACACAATCCTCTGAATAATTTAAACTACCCTTTCCAGTAGCCATGACCTTCTGCAGTCCCGGGAAATGTAGTTATCAAATCTTTTATTAATGTCCATCTCTATTCAATACGATCTTAGCACAACTTTATCACATGCCAGTTTGACAAGTTTTCGTTTCAGGATTGGCAGCTGAGACCTGGTGAGGACCAGCTAACTAGTCTTCACTGCCTCACTTAAAGAATAACCTCATCTTGAACTGTGGAGAAGAGGTGATAGGAGTTTTCATAGTATTAATATGTCATGAGAAGTCAGAGAAGTTTGTGTCCCAGATAAAATTGAAATACTGAGCATGTCAGGCTAAGCTAAGCAGAAGTCACCTGGCTCAGTGTTTGGTGATGTCTCTGGGGAGCACCTTGTCAAGAATAACTGTTTCAAGCAATAATTCGGCAATACAGATATTCATGATCAGTTCTGAAAATGTCTTCCCACCAGATGCTTTAGTGAACACTACTCCATACAAAAACTGCCTTCATTGGGATGTACATATTGTTCTGTGAGACTAGTGATTATTAATCATCACAAGAGACTTTACATTTCTCATGCACAGTAAAAGTGTCTCCTGAGTTCTGGAAGCAGATCACACTCAAATTAAATACTCTTCATGATGAAAGCAGTTCAAAACTCAGTAATAGCAAATTGTTCTTTCTTTCTTTCTCCTTTCTCCAATAATTCTCAGAGGTGTTCTACTCTGGGAAAAAAGAGGCTATTTTCTCACACAGGGAGGAGTCATTATGACATAAGAGTTAAGAATGCCTAAAAACTTCATGTAACTGGATAAAACAAATAACAAGAATACATGAGGTTCTCCTTAGACTGGAAAGGTGATATGGAAACCACATGCTTAATGCTACATTATTAATAGCAATGCATGTGAGTATGTTTGTATTAAAGGACAAACCATTATCTGTAAGACTTTAGAATTATCATCTTTGTAACTCTGGAACTCTAATGCCCACCCCTTTCATCTCCCACCCTTTCAATGCCAACCTGCGCTGCAGTTTCCTTGTGTTGACATAGATCCTAGACTACAGAGGGCTAGCATGACTGAATCAGCAGCAGTGCACAGAAGTAAAGGTCAGGGGAAAATGGAGACAAGTTGATGCAGATTCTACGATGAAGAATATCCTATTCACTGTTATCAAATACAGAAGAGATTCATTGCAAGCGGATTGCAGAGAGCTGCAGTAGGATGAACTACAGGGAAATGTGGGCATAGGAATCATTCCTGATACTATGGAGAACGCTTTGGAAAGCTGGGAGTACCCATTCTGAGAGACAGTGATTAACAGCATCTCCGGGCAGGTAAGATGACTTTTCAAAAATTTTGAACATCAGACTGGTGAGTTTCAAGGTATTTGTTTATAAATTAACATTATGCTAAAAATTACTTAGAGGAAGCACAGTTCTTTTCATGGGTGATATTTAAAATAAGACACATAGGTGCAGACCAATCCGACATCTATGTGTACAAATCTGTTAAAGCCTGGTCATTATATGAAACTGATGAATACTTAGTTGTTGTCAGCCCAGGGTTTCAGATGGCCATTGTGAACTGTTAAACTTGTCACATCTAATATAACAGACACAAGGGAAATAATAGCTTAACATTATGTTGGTCTCATCTATCTTATCACTTTATAATAAGAAATTATTTATGTAGGAATTCACATAATACTTCAGGTACAGGAAAACTATGTAGGAACACACATTTTAAAAAAGACAAAGGCACAGATAACAGAGCCAAGTGCTTTACATGTGACTATTTTGTCAGATAACAGAAGAATGATACCCATAGGATAATAATAATAAGTAGGCCAGTGCAATAGAAAATCATAAATTTCTTTGTTATTTTAGGTATATTAATATATATAATCTGTTAGCAATTTATTATAATGTATTAGGAAAATTTGTTATAATTAATATGATTCAGAATAAAGTATTTTCTATAACCAGTTAATTAACTGATCTGATTATTTTTAACAATAAAATTGTGAATGAAAATTTTCTATGTGGTATTGTGATAGATTTTATAGTACTTCACATGTGATATTAATATAAATTTTGAGAATTGGAAACTTAAAAAATTAATATTATAATAGGATTAGTGACTGTCTTTGTTTGCATTTCCATTGCTGTGAAGAGACACCACGATCAAGACAACTCTTATAAAGGACAACATTTAATTGGGGCTGACTTACAGGTTCAGAGATTGTCATCAAAGTGGGAAGCATGGCAGCATGCAGGCAGGCATGGTGACAGAAAGGGAGCTGAGAGTTCTCAGTCTAGTTCTGAAGGGAATGAGAAGACCAGCACAGCTAACTCTATAGTGACATACTTCCTCCAACAAGGGCACACCTATTCCAATAAGGATACAAGTCCTAATAGTATCTTTTCCTGAAGGCCAAGTATTCAAGCACATGAGTCTATGGGGGCCAAAAGTGACTAACAAAATAGTGCCATTTAAAACACATGGTCATCTTGAATACAACTTTATGCTAAATTTTCAAAAGATACTTGCTCATTGTTGATTTAAGTATGAAATATTTTGAACCAGTATTTCTAAATATTACTAAAACTTAACTGGTAAAAACCAATAGTGTTAACAATAAAATGATATTTTGGTTGAATTTAGAAAATTTTGCTACTTTCTGAAAAATTACCAGTAGAAATAGGTTGACTTTTTAAAAAAAGATATGTGTAATTTTCAGGAAAATACATTTAAGGTATGGCTTTGTATCAATGTAATCTATGTTTGTGATCTTAAATTTTCTCACAATATTGTGTTATTCTTGTGATAACTGATCATGCTAAGTGTGGACAAAAGATTGACAGAAAAAGGCTTTATTTGCTAACATTAATGTACTTTTGGTTATTTTACCACATTCTAGTTTATTGTAACCCAAATCCCATGTACCTGACATTTGAAAATCAACATGGGATGGTATGTATATAGTGTGAAATGATAAACATGGCTGAAATAGTGGATCACCACTATGTCAGCATCAAGGTAAAGTGTAATAAATTTCTGAAATTTGCCAATAGCAGGGTCAGAGTATAGTTTATCATGAAAAAGCAGAAGGCACGGATTTTACTCACCTGGCATTTCTACTTACCTTCTCCTTTTTTGTGTGTATAGATAGTAATGAAAGCCCACAGAGAACTCTTAATAAATTCTTGGTTTTCTTTTAAACCACACATAGTGTCCCACACTGTTGCAATGCACTAATTACTTAATGATTCTAGATTTCAACTGGAGCTTTGTGGTACTTCCATCACTTATAACAGAAACCTATTTTTCAATGGGTTTTAAATCAAAATCAGATGTTGACATTACCAGAATTTGAGAAATCCTAGATTTGTATTTCTACAGAGGAACATTACTATCTAAAATCAATTTTTTTCCTGAGGCAAACTAATATAAATCTCATGTTGACTCATCATTTCATAAAATAAATTTCCAATGTGAATAAATTTCCAGTCACTGAATTTCAGTCCCTAACTACAGCAAATCTGAGGGCCACTCATCCCAGAGCAACAAGTAGGCTAAAGATGGACCCATACCTCTCCTAACTCTTCTGGTATTCAATTCCCCCAGTTCATTCCCTTCTCCTCATCTGCTTTCTCCTCTCTGAACCAGTGTATTGGCAGTACCCAGACACCACTGACAAAGGGAAAAGATCATAATTCCACACTACATGTCCCCTTCAGTTTAGATATCTCTCTTCCTGGGTCTCATTAGCAAAAAAGGAGGCTTCTAAGGCATAAAAATGAAATAAAACTAATATCACAGAATAGGACAACACAAAAAGAAGGAAAAGAACACAAGAAACAGAGTCCCACTTACCTGACAACAATGTCCTGCTTTTCAGACATTACATTGCAATATTAGTTGTTTTAGATACAACTTGTTTGAGCTCAAGCAACTTTTGTTATTAGAATAATGTGTTTTAATATCATGTTTTCTCTTATTTATATTATTTCTTTTGTGGGGAAAATACAGATTTAATATTTTGAAAATAAAAGTTATAGCCCTGTGGGTTTCTCTTTATAGTCTTATGATTGTGACTTAATCTTGTTTATGTACTTTTACTGATTATGTGTTTCTTCTTCAGGCACTAAGGAACTCAGAGCCTTGGGCAGGGATGGTGAGCAGTCCATCACTGAGCTATCTTCCCAGCTCCAGAGCTAGTTATAAGTCAGCCCTTTTTTTGTACTAAGTAAATATGATTGTTTCCAACCTTATATTGCAATGCATTAGCTGTTCAATTCAGCACCAAATATTTCATAATATGTTATAGTTTTTGAAAGTAAAATATATTATTGAAATAACTATATATTTTTTAAAGCTGTTAAGAATGATATGTTTCCCTCTTTACAATGGCATGTCTGTTAATAGCATTCTAGTTCAGTTCATGTTCAGATAGCCATGTTGCTGAGAATTTATGGGTGAAGCTTCTGACATTCCTAGGTAATGCAATCTCGGAAACGTTTCTGTTGCCCTGGCTCTTAAAATCATTCTATCCAGTCTTTCTTACCGATCCCTGATCTTATAGCACCTTAACACTGTAAAAAAACTAAAGAGAGCTAAAGAATGCTGAGAGTTGGAAAAATAATCTTACCCAGGGAACAGCACACCAATTGGATATGCAACACCAGTCAGCCCAGCAAATATACATAGAAGTTTAATACGGTCTGAACAGATTGTATTTATAAACTTAAGTATATACACATACACACAGATATATATAGATATATGTATATACAACAGGTAAAGAAAAGAAGTGGTGAATTTGCAAGAGAGAAAGCAGGAGACTTTTGAGGGAGGGAAGTGGAGGCAGAGATCATGTAATTATATTATAGTCTCAAAAAATAAAATAACCATTAAAATGTATGATATATTTTTAAATAATCTATTTTCATATTGCTTAACAGACTAAAACTGAAATTTTATTTGAGTATGATTTTGTTTTCTGTAACTGAGTGGCTACATTACGAAAATTTGTCAAAGAAATATAAATAAGTTTAGAAGTTCAAAGAATTTATTGTGTCAATATATTACATAAATGTAGTAGTTTGATATATTTAGTAAAAACAATCAATTGCTTAACCAATCTTGAAAAGGACTAATTGTTCTCAGATACAAGTCTAGTTGTAACTACTCTTAAACAGTTATTCTACAAAACTGAAATTCATTGGTTCATTTTGTAGCCATAATTCTCCTAATTTGTGACAGGCAACAGTTAAAATGGAGAATGAGATGGCAAATACAGGATTAGTTGAAAGAATGATGAGAGAAGCAGAGAATGATAATGAGTACATACCTTGCCATTGGTTGGGGCTTGGGGGATGAAGAGTGGAAGTTTGAGCTGTACATGGAAGCTGAGGTCACCTCCCTTCCCTTATCACTGACACCCACTGTAAATCACTTTCTAACCCTTTTGACCTCTTGTGATATGGGAACCTGTCAGTCCTCACTATAATTCCCAATTGGGAGCTAACCCACAAACAAAGGAAGTTCCTCCACATTGGTTTAGAGACTCTACTAGCAAGGTTGTGACAAGTGTGATGGAGAGCAGAGCATAGTGCTCATTCTGTCCTCATTGTGGTAAATTAGTGTGGCACTCTGCCCTGCAGGGAGCTCTCATACAAGCATTGACGCGTTTGCAGCTCTGTGCAATGTAGCTCATGGAAATTGAAAGTCTCTAGGATTTCCATAGAAAAGTCATGAACATTCAAACTCTTGTATGATTACCCATACATCTCTCTCTATTGAAGGCTATCTTTCCTATGAGGTAGTCTGTACTTCCTGTAGCAAATTTTCACTTTATTTTATTTCATTGTAATTTGTTTTCTGTTTTGACAGAATCTCTTGCCATATAACTCAGGCTATATACAAACTCACAAGCCTTTTGCTTCAACTCCCCAAATGCTGATATTACAGGTGCAGTCCATCATGATTTGAAAACTCTTTACTTCTGTTTTGATAAAAATAGTATTTGACCACAAAGTTTATGTAAACGAGTGATGTTTGGCTGACTTCTGTTGATCACATAATCTAATTTTAATGACTGAGTAGATATTTTGTGAATTGCTTAAGTATTACTTATTGGACTTTATAGAAATAGCAGACAAAAATAAGAACAATTTATATTTTAGGAATAAAATAGTTTTTCTTACATTATGTAGTTTCCTCTGTGGCTTTTATTACTCTAGGAAAATATTGAGGCTTCAACTGAGTCCTTTTTCTGCTCTTCATTGAAGCACAGTTCTGCATGATTTGATGGGGTTTTAATTATTTTGGTAAAAAAAAAAAAACTAAAAATAACCTAGAATGATATAAAATTCAGTTATTAAGCACCTTCAATAAATATAAATTATAAGAATTATCACTAATCAGTGTTATATTTTTTGAAATTTTGTATAAAAGAGTATCTTAGGAATAGAGTTAAAAGGTAAAATGTAGAAACTTGCAAAATACCTGTGTTTCTTGAGACATCATAGGTACAACAAGGAAAGGACGGTTATAGTCCAATATATTGGCCAAATGTAAAGAGAAACGTCTCAAGGAGAAGGGAAATGGCCTGTCAGGTGTTCTAATGTTCTGTTCACTGTTAGTGTTCAAAAGGGAACATCAGTACTGGAGAGATAGCTCAGCTGTTCAGAGCACATGCTGCTCTGTGGAGGACCAGGTTCAATTACCAGTATCCACATGGCAGTTCAAAATTGGCTGAAACTTCAGTTTTAGGGTACTTAATACCCTTGTCTGTCCTCTATAAACTCCATGCTCGTGCTGCAAATATACCAATGAAGGATCAAGCACATACATTTAAATAATAAACTAAATTAATCTATTAAGAGAGGAAAAATAGTTATTTAACCTTCTGTGACTATAAGGAGTATTCAGGGGAATTTTATTTTCCTCAGTATGACAGATTGTCTACAAATAGTACAATGGAACTGATTATGTTGGAAAAATTGAAAATAAACAATATATTATGTATCAATATTATTTCTGTATTATGCTTACAAATTGCCTTTGAGAATAGATTAGCTTTTGCTCTTTGACTACAATCCTGAGTGATTTCTTTCTTTCTTGACAAGGGCCAAGGACAATTTGATGCCACCATTTCTTCTGGATCACTTACCATTAGTGATCTATAAATATGGTGGAATCAGTAACGGTTACCCTGTAGCAGCCATGATTTTATGAGTCAAACTTCTGCCCCTCATTCCTTCTCGCCTGAGTCAAATGGAATGCCTTGGTACATTTTGTGACAACTTATATAGCTTGATGACTTAGTTTGCTCAGTGGATAATTGGATTGCAATAATTCATACTTAATATTGTCCTACAAATGTCCTGTCCCTGGAATCCATTCATCACATGAACTTCCACAGCCAAAAAACCCTTAAGATACTGATGGTTTATCCCCATCAAAAATAATCACATAATGTTCACATAAAGTGAGGAAATATCTCAATGTCATTTTTACCTTTTCAGAAAAAAAGTCTCAGTGCGATTACAGGGATGTGGGAAACTTTTACCCAGTCACTGCCATGTATCACTTTGCAACAATTTTGTTTTGGATCTGGATCTTTTCTACTCTATAAATATACCAGAAAACCTATCTTATTGCCTTCATCTTTTTAAGTATGCACACCACAGTGTTGCTAAGGTTGCCTAGCAACCACAAAATCGTGAGATAGTAGGATTGTAAGAGCCCAGTAAAATAAGCAGTTACATTGGCCCACTTACAGTGAGAGGGAACATGCTGGCTTGGTCAGCCTACATGCTTTTGAGACTTAGAATAGTCATTGTGAAAATTGTGGGCCAATTTCATGAACGTATCCTTAGTCATCAAATCCTGCTGTATTATCATGTACAGGAATATCATCAGCTGATTCCTACAAAGTCATTCATCATATTATTTCCCAGGTTTTACAGTGATTTCAATGAGCAGTTTATTGTTAAAATAGATGTGTGTAAGAAAGATTCTAACAGATTTTCTGAGCATCTTTTTAGCCATTATATAATTAAAGGCAGGATTCAGCCTGTGTTATTTCTCTGTGTCATGAATTTTACTAGTTCTGTGAATGAAGTTCAATTAATGTGAGATGTTTTCAGAGATTTTGTTAGAGTTTTGTTCAATTTAAGTAACAAAATATCCCAGTTCATTTATAGTAGCAAGTCCTCAATGAATATATGCTAATTGAGTACATATCCAATTTTTTCAATAAGAAAAAATCTCCCTTGTATAGTAAGGAATAAATGTTTATGTTTCTCAGTCCAGAATCCAAAATATTATAAACAAGGTAGCTTTCCAGTCTTCTAGTGAAGTTATGAGTCCATTCATACATGCATGCATACATAGATGCATCCATCCATCTATGCAGCCATCCTTTCACCCTTTCATATATGCTCCATGGATCTGTTCAACCATCCCTCACTCTTTAATCCATTAAGGGTTTGTAGTTTGATGTTATGCACTGATCTAAGAGCTATGAAAAGGAAAATATACATTTTATGATCCATAAACATATGAAATAAATATAATCACAGAAGTACACAGTCACTTGAGAATGTAGAATTAGCAGTGTTCCTTTGGTGGAATCTGCATTGAACTGACTGAGAAGTTGCCATGTGTTGCCTTGTGTAAGTCTCATTGTGTGTTCACATATGGATTCCAATGTGGAGAAGTACTTGTAATCAGCAACTGCCAGTAAATAGGCAATGTGACACATGCTGCTGGGACTTGGACCAGGTGAAAAGGGATAGAAAAACAAGCCACTAGGGAGCTAAATTGAAGCCATCTGATTTATACATTAGTGGTTCTAAAAAAAAAATAAGTAGAATTAATCAATGTATACCAAACAGAGGTTAAATAAAGTATGACAAACAAATATAAAGAAGCTTAAATTTTTTTGACATGTCCATTCTAATCTTCTGCTATTTTTCTGTTATTCCTTATTCCTCCATTAAACTTTTACACAAAGTATGTTAACTACATACACAGAAAGATTCATTCCTCATACAGCTTTGATACTTGACATTTGAGTTTCTCATATAGAGTGTCAGAATTAGTACTGCCACAGCTCTCATCAATTCCAGAGAAGGATCTTCTTAGTCTGTCAGCTTTCAGATCCCACATTTTTGCTATTTCAGGATCTCTACCGCTGCACTTGAACTATGTAGGTGATATTTCAGAAATGTAGCAATGCTATGTATATTTTCTAATAATGATTTAATCATTTTTCTAGTATTATGCCTGGAAACAACATTTTAAAGATATATATTTTATTATGTTTGATTATGTGTAGGTGATTGTGTTTGTGTGTTGGTATTTACACAAGAGGACAGGTGTCATGGAAGCCAGAAACATTTTATCACCTGGACCTAGAGTCACAGCCGGTTGTGACTGACATAGTTCTGATAATTGAACTTTATTTCTCTAGAAAAGTAGTAGATTCTCTTAACAACTGAGGATTCTTCCAAGAACAATATTTGATCCTTTATTGGTTGTTGGTAAAGTGTTAGCAAGAAATATATATCATGTTCAAATGGAGGGCAGTTAAGGAGAGGCTAAATGTGAAGACAGGCAGGGAAGCCTCAGAAACTTCCTTAGGTTGCTGGAATAAATAACCTGATAACCTGTGCCTTCCAGTCGCAAGAAGAGAAAAGGAGTTATTTAGATAAATGTCACAAGCCAGTGAGTCTGTGTGACAGGAGTTACTGAAGGTCTTTTCTTTCTTTTTTTCCCCCCTTGGATTATGGTCACATTCTTCAGGTGATTGGATTTGCATGGGTCATATAATATTATAAAATTATTTGCACTGAGTTTTACTTTTGAAAATGTGTTTGAATGTCCTGGGGAAGTTGGCGTTCTTAAAACCATTTTCTCTATCTATGCAATCCAATCCAGAACATAAGATCTAATTTTTCTGTGGTTATCTTTTTTTATTTTCTGGTTGACTTCCACATGTGAGTTAGTAAACCTGCAGAATATTCCCACTGAACAATGAAGGTACTATAGAGTTTGACAGGAGCTCTACCAAATTAATATATGAAAAATCAAATTGGAAAGATTCATGTAAGACAGAAGTGTTTTCTGAGAAGTATTGACATGTTAAAATGAGGTCAGGCAACTGCAAGCAATTGAGCAGAATAAAATCAATGATGAGAACACCAGGAAAGGCTTTGAGACTTGATTCTGAGTGACATTTTTGTTTTTTTCCTAGGGGAGTCAGAAATAGGTGAATTACTAACAAATTCCTTTAAACAAATGGAACATAAAGTCACTGAATAATGAAACAGATTATTTTAGTATCATTTATACCATATGGAAGTAATTTTACTGTTAATGGTAACATTGTAAATATGGTAATAAAGATTAAAAATAGAATGTTATCATGTGCTTTTAAGTTCATCTGAAATGAGAAAGGAAATTTAAAAAGAAAGCAGGTGGCTTTACAGGATATTTTGAGTAGTTCAACTTTTCTAGTTTGACTCAAATGTTAAATGGAAATGAATATGGCATTTTTTCTCATATATATCAAAATTGAAATCAACTTATAAAACATTTCAAGTAAACATAGGCTTATGGTAGCATAAAAATAGTAGAGGGAGCTTGAGAGATGACTTAGTAAGTAAAAGTGCCTACTCACTATTCTTCTAGAAGACTCAGGCTCAATTCCCAGCAACCAAATGAGCGTCAAAGCTACCTTAACTCCAGTCTCAGAGGGTGAAATGTTCTTGTTTTGGCCCCTATTGTCACCAACCATGCAAGTAGTACATTCATGTACAAAGATGAGTGTGAACAGTATGTCCTGTTTCTGGTCTATCAATGCTTATATGTGAATGTTCCAAACTATATAATTTAAGAACATCTATATAGTTTTATAAAATACAACATGAAGTACACTGCTTACAAATACATAATTAATTATATATAAAGATTGTGCCATTATATATAAAAAGAACACTTTTTTCTCCAAACTTATGGGATGAAATCTTACAATTTTGCAGAAAGTAGGGCATTCTTATGCACTAGTAGTTTGAAGAAGAGGCAGTGAGAGGCTTGGATGAAATGGGTGATGAGTTGTGACAGTTCTAGCCTTTTGTTCTATTCATTCTTTATAGGTTTATATTGATTGCTTCCTGCTTCTACTCTGCTCTGATTTGAATGGAGCTTCCTCTTACCACATATCTAGTATCCCTAAATTCAAATATTGAAGCTTTCCATCCTGGTAGTAGGAAATTTGTCTTGGGGACAGAATAATGTCATGAGAATTTTTCTGTTACAAATGGGATTGCTTATAGTTTCCTATAAAAGCATGGCCTTTAAGGCAAAGGATGAGCCCTCACTAGACACCAAATGACTTGTGCTTTGATCTTCTACATCTTCAACTGTGAAGAAACTAAGTTTTTATTTAATAGTTTATAACTAACTCAGTCCATAGAAGGCTTTATGAATAGAAACTTGAGTTCTGTAATGAATGCCAGAAAATGTGGGAGTTACTTTGCAGTTGTATAACTGGTCAAGAGTGGATGGACTCTGAAGCTGCTGAACCAATATTGCTGAAAAGGGCAGTTAAAGAAATTTTAGTGAAAGCTCAGAAGAGTAGCAAAACTGTGGAGGAAACATCTGCTATCTTAGAGATTAACTGCAAGGTCATGAATAGGATGCTGATGGTATAGATGTGGAGGGTAAAGGTCGTATTGATGACATTCCAATGGTAAAGAGTAGTGCTCTTAGCACTAGATGAAAGCAAGGAAATTGAGAGTGATGAAATAAGGTGCTTGGTAGAAAAGAATAAATCACAAAGGTTTATAGGAATAACATGTCTTCCCATGATTGCTTGTGGTATAAATTCCAGAGTAGGAACTTATTTAAAGGAAAAATGTACAAGCCAGAGGAAGTGGAACTTAATGACGTGGAAAATACTCAATCTGCTTTGTATATCTTATAACACATGATATGTATATTTAAGAAAGAATACACAGGTTACACATCAAAAGTCCATAAGAATAACTTCTGTGCTTTTCATAAAGGTGAAAAAAGTGGCCACAAATGCCATGTGGAGATTGTTTATTCTGACACTCACGTCCCAGAATTCTAGGGCTTAAGTATAAATGGTTTCAAATGACAGGTTCAGGCTGCTCCCATGAGTTTGGAACTTGCTGTTATATATTCCTCTAAGTTTCTTCTTGTACATTAATAACACAATCATCAAATGTCCTACATAATTCCAGTATGAGAAAGTGTATATATATATTAGTGATTGGTTCTTTTGAGGGCCGAGGTAGTAAACCTTGTGTTTGTCTACATACTACAACTGTCTAGGAGCACAGAGTAAAACAGCTGTGGAAGACTGGTTACCTCATCCTAGATTGCATAGAATGCCCTATATAGCTTCAAGTACTAGGCAAAAGTCTTTCACATGATAGGAAATCAATATGGAACCTTGTTTGGTGGGCAATTGAGGCTGAGTTGTTCCTGAGATCACTGAATCATAGAGTCATCAGCTTGAACTACTTTGCCAAGGTAAAGGTAGGCACCCATCACCAAAGGGATAAAGCTGTAGAGTGAGACTAGGACTTTGGGGACCCAACCACTGCCACAGTGACTCAGGAAGGTGACTTAAAGGGTCAGATAAGAGTATTCTCTGTCTGCGGATCCATTTTCAGTTTCAAGTCATATACTTTGGCTGCTAACATGTTGATGCTGTTAAAGACAAGTTTTAACATGATGGATAGGAAAAAAGTATTCACAGGACAAAAAAGTCTAGCATGATCAAGCTATCTATACTATTCTTGAAGCTTCACCAAAATAGAAGTACTGACCTCAGGCCAAGTATAATTTTATCATCAGTATTTGTTACATCAATGCTCAACAGAGCAGCATTCTTTAAATTCGTAAGCTCACTATGCAAAGTTAAGACATCCAGATCAGTGTTAGAATTATGCCAAATATGCTGCAAGTGTCTTTAAACTTTTCCCAAATTATAGTGACTACCACTATAATTTTAGAACTAATATGAATCCAATGGTATTTGTCATGGCAATCAAGATGGCTCCTTACTCTGAACTCTGAACCTCCTTCTAATAATTTGAAAAAGATAAAGAGCACCAAGCTATTGTTCCAAATGCCTATCTAAATCCTCTTGTATATTCAACATATTAGTAATATTTTTTGCTAAATTATTAACAAAACTTAGTTGTCTTAACTTCTTGTGTCAAAGTAGTTGCAGAAGCAATGGTGCTAGTGATTAATGTAATTAAAACTGCAATAATCAAGTCCACTATCTGTGGGACTGCATAAGGGTATCTTGGTTCATGGCTGGGCATGGGCCTGGAACCCTGAGAATCCAAGAGAGAAATGGCACGTGTTCGGCTACGTCTCCTGTCCAAAGGCTTCCAGCCTTTGGAACTCCAGACATTTCTCCTGTTTGTGGGACCCTCTGCGTGGAAAGCCTCTGGGACACCACTCCTCCACTCCAGACCTATTTACTCACAACTGTCCTCTTGCTTCTGCTTAAAGCCTAACTCACTTTTTCCAGTACTTGCAAACTGTTTTCAGAATACCAAGGTACTGTGATACTCAGGGCAATGAAACAACAGCTGGTTGATAGATCTCCATAACAGACGTGCTAACAAAATTAGGGTTTCAACACACTAACACAATTAGAAAGTGTACAATCAATGCAACTTACATTAAATACTATAGAAGAAACAAACTTGACAAATAACTTGACTATTAAAAGAGCCTTAACACATACTGGCAAGCCAAGGATGGGTAAGATTCTGCACAGAGCCTTACCAACCTAAGACATAAGTGCATTGCTTTTGATAATGCATATTCCATGATGAGTAAGGAAGGCATTCTTGGCAGAATGACTTAAGACAGGCTCAGTCTTGTTTATTAAATAAAAAATGGGCACAGGGGGAGAGCTTTGGGGGCTGCTTGGCAAGAATCTGACATGGAACAAAGACAAGGAAATCGGCTGTTTGGCAGGAATATGACATTGGCCAAGGACAAGGAAATGAGCTTCAGGCTGGAATCTGACATTAGGCTAAAGCAGAGAAATAATTTCAGGTAGGAATATAAATCTTAGGCTAGATAAAGAAGTAGGTTTCAGAGATGAAAATGACTTTGGGCTAGGACAGGGAAGTAGGCTCATATACTTTAGTCATTGTGATAATTCCTTATCAACAGTGATCATTGGAGTGTTCATGGAACTTTGTTTATTGCCTTGGTTGTTCTTTGACTATTTGTATCTATTGTATTGCTAGTTCCTCAACCTAGAACTGACCTTAATACTTTCCTGTAGTTAAAATGATACAAAAGCAAAAAAGAGGATGGGGGATGGGATAGGGGGTTCTAGGGAGGGGAAATGGGGAGAGAGGATAGCATCGGAAAGGTAAATAAATAAAATATCCAATAAAAAGAGTATTCTCAAGTCTTACGACTCAGTGCTTTCCTTGTTCATGGTTTGGACTTAGGAGCTGTTCTATCTTTAACCTTTCTCATTTATCCTAGTCACAATGGGAAGGTCTGCCTTATACGCCTGTCTCATGTCATATTCTGGAAACATGTAACTTAAGTGAACTTACAGGCTCACATTTGGAGAGCAATTTGCCTCAGGATGAAGAATGACTTGAGTTTCACTAAAATATGTTTGATACTGTTTTAAGACAAGACTCTGAGCTTTAGATTTTGAAATTGATGTCAGGTAATCTAAGATTCTGGAAGAAACTTATAAGAGATGTTTGTGTCTTGCTTTACAGAAGAAAAATGAGATGAGTTACAATGGTCAAAATGAGTTCCTCCAAATGCCTGATTTGTATTTTGAATACTCTCAATATGGAATTAAGCAGTCAGATGCTTTGGAGATGGCTATGTCATGAAAAAATTCTGCCACTATGAGTGAAATTGTCATTTTATAAGAGGTCCTAGGGAATGGTGGTAATTTCTTATAAGCGAACATGATGATAGAATGTTCCATATAAGCATAAATAGAACACTTTAAAAACTTGAGCTTGTCCTTCCTAGCCTTGGCTATTCATGTACCTCTTTTGTTTACATATTTCCTTGTCTACATATTTTGTTAGATTAGCCAAAATAGACCAAAACCAAACTTTTACAACATGTAAGCTATACAAAGAATAAGAAGTTGCCTTTATTTTACCCCAATGTAACACATTATTCTGGAATAATGATGGGCCCATATTGATTAGATGAATGAGTAAATTTCAGTGTCTTTGTCAAAAGAGGTTTGGCATAGTAGCTTGAACAATTTTGAAGCTGCAGAAAGCTTCAATTTTAAATATTAAAAAACCAAATAAATGTATTTATTTTGAGATAGGGCCTCACTATATAGCTTGGGCTATCCTGGAACTTGCAGTGGAGAGCAAGTCAGTATGCTAGTCACAGGAGTCCACTTCTCTCCACCTCCCTAGTGCTGGGATTAAAATCATTTAATAACACCTCAAGTTTAATTTTTAAATGTCATGAAATTATTATAAAGTTTTAAAGGATTTAAAGTTTTAAAGGATTTACTTTGTGTATGTGGAGAAGGGGTCTTGCCTGTATATATTATGCATGGAATTGTGTATGTATACCATGTGAATTATGGGTACTTGTCGAAGCCAGAAGATGACATCAAGCTCTCTGGAACTGAAGGCATAGATCTTGTTGTGGAATAAATACCTTGTGGGTATTGTGAGCTGAAACATGTGACTTGTGCAAGCACTTTTAACCACTGAACATTCTCTCTACCCACAAATAATCTTAACTGATTGTTTTCAATTCCTATCATGTGACATTAATTATAGTGGTAGAAACACACCTTGATACCTAGCTTCCTGTGCATCTTTTGTTTCAAGGCTATAATATGGGTTTTGTGGCATTGAGAATCAATTAATTAATTAATTAAATTAATTTATTTACATGTCAAACACTGCTACCCACCTGGTCCCTCTCTCACAGAGTCCTTCCCATTCTCTTTTCCTTTTCCTGTGAGAAAATGGGTCCCCCTGAGTATCTCTCAACCCTGGCATGTCAAATCTTTGCATCCTCTCCCACTGAGGCAGCCAAATGGAGATTGAACTACATGTCTGCTGCATATGTGTTGTTTTAGCTTGAGCATATTCATTGATTGATGGTTCAGTCTCTGAAAGCTCCCAGGGGTCTAGGTTAGTTGACACTGTTGGTCTTCCTGTGCGGTTGTTGGGTTTTCTTCCGCTTCAACGTCTTTATTTTTTTATTTAATTTTTTTATTGGATGTTTTATTTACATTTCATATGTTGTCCCCTTATCTCATCCCCCACCCACCCAGGAACCCCCTATCTCCTCACCCCTCCTCCTTCTTCTCTGTGGATGTAACCCCTACCTATCCTCCACTTCCACCTCCCCACCCTCAAAATTCCCACCCCCTGGGGCATCCAGCCTTCATGAGTTCAAGGATCTCTTCTTCCACCTATGCCCAGCAGGGCCCTCGACTCTTACTTATTCAGCTGAAGGCCTGGATTCCTCCCTAAGTGGTCCCAGACTGGTGGTTTAGACCCTGGGAGCTATGGTAGGTTGGTATTATTGCTCTCCTCATGGGGCCACAAACCCTTTCAACTCCAATGGCCTTCACTCTAACTCCTCCATTGGGAACCGTATTATCAGTTCAATGGCTAGTTGTGAGCATCTGCCTCTGAATATGTTAGACTCTTGAAGACCTCTGTGGAGACATCCATATCAGGCTCATATCAGCATGCACTTCCTGACTTCCACATCAGCATCTACCTTTGGTGACTGCACATGGGATGGATACTCAGGTGGAATGGTCTTCAGATGGCCCCTCCTTCAGTTTCTGTCCCTCACTTTGTCTCCATATTTGCTCCCTTGAGTATTTTGTTGCTCCTTCTAAGAAGGACCGAATCACCTCCACTTGGTCTTCCTTCTTTATGAGCTTCATGTGGCCTGTGAGTTGCATCTTGGGCATTTCAAGGTTCTGGGCTAATATCCAATAATCAGTGAGTGAATACCATGTGTGTTCTTTGGTGATTGGCTTACCTCACTCAGGATAATTTCTAGTTCCATCCATTTACCTAGGAACCTCTCAAATTCATTGTTTTTAATAGCTGAGTAATACTCCATTGTGTAAATATACCACATTTTTTGAATCCATTCCTCAGTTGAAGGACATCTGGGTTCTTTCCAGCTCCTGGCTATTATAAATAAGGCTGCTATGAACATAGTTGAGCATATGTCCTTGTTATATGTTCGAGCATTTTCTGGGCATATGCCTAGGAGTGGTATAGCTGGATCCTCAGGTAATACTATGTCCAATTTTCTGAGGAACTGCCAGACTGATTTCCAAAGCGGTTGCACCATCTTGCAGTCCCACCAACAATGGAGGAGTGTTCCTCTTTCTCCACACCCTCGCCAGCATCTGCTATCACCTGAGTTTTTAATCTTAGCCATTCTGACTGGTGTGAGATGGAATCTCAGGGTTGTTTTGATTTGCATTTCCCTGACGACTAAGGATACTGAACATTTCTTTAGGTGCTTCTCAGCCATTCGAGTTTCTTCCGTTGAAAATTTTTTGTTAAGCTCTATACCCCATTTTTAATAGGGTTATTTGGTTGTCTGGAGTCTAATTTCTTAAGTTCTTTGGATATTAATTAATATTGGATATTAGCCCTCTATCAGATGAAGGATTGGTAAAGATCTTTTCCCAATTTGTTGGTTGTCGTTTTGTCCTATTGACAGTGTCCTTTGCCTTACAGAAACTTTGCAATTTTATGAAGTCCCATTTGTCAATTCTTTATCTTAGAGCATATGTCATTGGTTTTCTGTTCAGGAACTTTTCTCCTGTGCCCAAATATTAGAGGCCCTTCCCACCTTCTCTTCTATTAGTTTCAGTGTATCTGGTTTTATGTGGATGTCCTTTATCCACTTAGACTTGAGCTTTGTACAAGGAGATAAGAATGGATCAATTTTCATTCTTCAACATGTTGTCCTCCAGTTGAACCAGCACCATTTGTTGAAAATCCTGTCCTTTTTCCACTGGACAGTTTTAGCTCCTTTGTCAAAGATCAAGTGACCATAGGAGTGTGGGTTCATTTCTGGGTCTTCAATTCTATTCCATTCTATTCATTCTATTTCTCTCTACCAACACCAGGTAGTTTTTATCACTATTGCTCTGTAGTACAGCTTGAGGTCAGGGATGGTGATTCCTCCAGAAGTTCTTTTATGGTTGAGAATGTTTTTCGCTATCCTGGGTTTTTTGTTATTCCATATGAATTTGAGAATTTTCTTTTCTAACTCTGTGAAGAATTGAGTTGGGATTTTAATGGGGATTGCATTGAATCTGTAGATTGCTTTTGGCAAGATGGCCATTTTTATTATATTAATCCTGCCAACCCATGAGCATGGGAGATCTTTCCATATTCTGAGATCTTCTTCGATTTCTTTCTTCAGAGACTTGAAGTTCTTGTCATACATGTCTTTCACTTGATTGGTTAGATTCACACCAAGGTATTTTATATTATTTGCAACTCTTGTGAAGGGTGTCATTTCCCTAATTTCTTTTTCAGTCTGTTTATCTTTCATGTAGAGGAAGGCTACTGATTTGTTTGAGTTGATTTTATAACCAGCCACTTTGCTGAAGTTGTTTATCAGGTTTAGGAGTTCTCTGGTGGAAGTTTGGGGGTCACTTAAGTATACTATCATATCATCTGCAAATAGTGAGATTTTGACTTCTTCCTTTCCTATTTGTATCCCTTTGACTTCTTTTTGTTGTCTAATTGCTCTGGCTAGGACTTCCAGTACTATATTGAATAGGTAGGGGGAGAGTGGGCAGCCTTGTCTAGTCCCTGATCTTAGTGGGATTGCTTCAAGTTTCTCTCCATTTAGTTTGATGTTGGCTACTGGTTTGCTGTAAATTGCTTTTACTATGTTTAGGTAAGGGCCTTGAATTCCTGATCTGTCCAAGACTCTTATCATAAAGGGATGTTGAATTTTGTCAAATGCTTTCTCAGCATCTAGTGAGATGATCATGTGTTTTTTTTCTTTGAGTTTGTTTATATAGTGGATTACATTGATGGATTTCCGAATATTGAACCATCCCTGCATTCCTGGGATAAAACCTACTTGATCATGATGGATGATTGTTTTGATGTGTTCTTGGATTCGGTTTGCTAGAATTTTATTGAGTATTTTTGCATCGATGTTCACAAGGGAGATTGGTCTGAAGTTCTCTTTCTTTATCGGGTCCTTGTGGGGTTTGGGTATGAGTGTAATTGTAGCTTCATAGAACGAATTGGGTAGTGTTCCTTCTGTTTCTATTTTGTGGAATAGTTTGAAGACAATTGGTATTAGGTCTTCCTTGAAGGTCTGATAGAATTCAGCACTAAAACCCTCTGGTCCTGGGCTTTTTTTTAGTGGGGAGATTTTAGTGACTGCTGCTATTTCCTGAGGGATTATAGGACTATTTAGATGGTTTATCTGCTCCTGGTTTAACTTTGGTACCTGGTATTTGTCTAGGAAATTGCCCATTTCATCCAGGTTTTCCAGTTTTGTTGAATATAGGCCTTTGTAGTAGGATCTGATGATTTTTTGAATTTTTTCAGTTTCTGTTGTTATGTCTTCCTTTTCAGTTCTGATTTTATTAATTTGGATACTGTCTCTGTGCCCTCTGGTTAATCTGGCTAAGGGTTTATCTATCTTGTAGATTTTCTCAAAGAACAAGCTCCTGGTTTTATTGATATTTTGTATTGTTCTTTCTGTTTCTATTTGGTTGATTTCAGCCCTGAGTTTGATTATTTCCTGCCTTCTACTCCTCCTGGGTGTATTTGCTTCTTTTTGTTCTAGAGCTTTTAGTTGTGCAGTCAACTTGTTAGTGTGTGCTCTTTCCAGTTTCTTTTTGTAGGCACTTAGAGCTATGAGCTTTCCTCTTAGCACTGCCTTCATGGAGTCCCACAAGTTTTGGTATGATGTGTCCTCATTTTCATTGAATTCTAAAAAGTCTTTTATTTCTTTCTTTATTTCTTCCTTGAGCGAGTCATCATTGAGTAGAGAGTTGTTCAGTTTCCATGTGCACGTGGGTTTTCCATTGGTTTTGTCATTATTAAAGACCAGTCTTAGTCCGTGGTGATCTGATAAGATACAAGGGATTATTTCGATCTGTTTGTATCTGTAGAGGCCTGTTTTGTGAACAACTATATGCTCAATTTTGGAGAAGGTACCATGAGGTGCTAAGAAAACGGTATATTCTTCTGTTTTAGGATGAAATGTCCTATAGATATCTGTTAAGTCCATTTGGTTCATAACTTTTGTTAATGTCAAGTGTCTCGGTTTAGTTTCTGTTTCCATGATCTGTCCATTGCTGAGAATTGGGTGTTGAAATCCCCCACTATTATTGTGTGAGGTGTAATGTGTGTTTTCAGCTTTAGTAAAGTTTCTTTTATGTATGTAGGTGCCCTTGCATTTGGAGCATAGATGTTCAGAATTGAGAGTTTCCTTGGTAGATTTTTTGTTTGATGTGTATGAAGTGTCCTTCCTTATCTTTTTTTGATTAATTTTGGATGAAAGTCGATTTTATTTGATATTAGAATGGCTACTCCAGCTTGTTTCTTGGGACCATTGGCTTGGAAAATTGTTTTCCACCCTTTTATTCTGAGGTAGTGTCTGTCTTTGTCACTGAGGTGCCTTTCTTGTATGCAGAAAAATTCTGGGTCTTGTTTGTGTATCTAGTCTGATAGTCTGCGTCTTTTTATTGGGGAATTGAGACCATGATGTTAAGAGATATTAAGGAAAAATGATTGTGACTTCCTGCTATTTTTGTTATTAGATGTAGGACTATGTTTGTATAGTTATCTTCTTTTGGGGTTGTTGGAAGAATACTTCCTTGCTTTTCCTAGGTTGTAGTTTCCCTCCTTGTGTTGGAGTTTTCCATCAATTATCCTTTGAAGTGCTGGGTTTGTGAGAAGATACTGTGCAAATTTGATTTTGTCATGGAATATCTTGGTTTCACCATCTATAGTGATTGAGAGTTTTGCTGGGTATAGTAATCTGGGCTGGCAATTGTGTTCTCTTAGGGTCTGTATGATGTCAGTCCAGGCTCTTCTGGCTTTTATAGTCTCTGGTGAGAAGTCTGGTGTAATTCCTATAGGTCTGCCTTTATATGTTACTTGACCTTTTTCCCTTACTGCTTTTAGTATTTTTTCTTTGTTTTGTGCATCTGATGTTTTGATTATTATGTGATGGGAGGTATTTCTTTTCTGGTCTAGCTTATTTGGTTTTCTGTTGGCTTCTTGTATGCTTATGGGCATCTTGTTCTTTAGGTTAGGGAAGTTTTCCTCAATAATTTTGTTGAAGATATTTATTGGCCCTTTATGTTGGGAATCTTCATTCTCATCTATACCTATTATCCTTAGGTTTGGTCTTCTCATTGTGTCCTGGATTTCCTGGATGTTTTGAGTTAGGAGTTTTTTGCATTTTGCATTTTCTTTGACAACTGTGCCAATATTTTCTACTGTATCTTCTGCATTTGAGATTCTGTCTTCTATCTCTTGTATTTGGTTGGTGATGCTTGCGTCTATGACTCCTGATCTCTTTCTTAGGTTTTCTATCTCCATCGTTGTCTCCCTTTGAGCTTTCTTTATTGTTTCTATTTCCATTTTCAGATCCTGAATGTTTTTGTTTAATTCCTTCTTTGTGTTTTCTTGCATTTCTTTAAGGGATTTCTGTGATTCCTCTTTAAGGGCTTCTCTCTGTTTACTTGTACTCTCCTGTATTTCTTTAAGGGAGTTACTTAATTCCTTCTTATAATCCTCTATCATCATCATGAGAAGTGATTTTAATTCTGAATCCTGCTTTTCAGGTGTGATTGGGTGTCCAGGGCTTGCTATATTGGGAGAACTGGGTACTGATGATGCCAAGAAACTTTGGTTTCTGTAGGTTATGTTCTTGTGCTTGCCTTTAGCCATCTGGTTAATTCTAGTGTTACGTGCTATCACTGTGTAAGACTGGAGTCTGTATTTCTAGTTATCTTGTTTGTTGCAGAGCTCCTCAGAGTCCAAATGTCTCTGTTGTCTTATGATCCTAATCTCCTGGGTGGAAGAACTCCTGGGACTCAGGCCACCTCTTGGATCTGGAAATCCTTCTGCTCTGGGTGCAGTGGTTCCTCTAGGATGGCTTAGGATTCAGTTTCTCCACAGGAGTAGACCAACTCTGTGTTGGCTGCTCTGAGTGCAATGGCTCCTCTAGGATGACTCAGGATTCAGTATCTCTGCAGGACAGGAGCAGACCAACTCTGTGTCAGTCCAAGCCCAAAGGACCAGGAAGAGGAGGAAGGGAAGTGGAATTCCAGAGGGGTGGGGTTTGGGTAGCTGCTGTGTCCTGAATGTCCCTGGCTCCCAGATGTATCTCTGGGGCTTAGGGAATGAGTTGGCGTTCTTACCGGCTGCTCTGAGTGCAGTGGCTCCTCTAGGATGACTCAGGATTCAATATCTCCACAGGAGCCAACCAACTCTGTGTCTGCCCCAGCCCTAACCTTCAACGTCTTTAATCCTTCTCACAATTTTTCCATAAGTGTCTCTGACTTCTGCCCCATATTTGGCTATTGGTATCTGGAACAATTTCAATCAGGTGCTGGGTATATCCTCTCAAGATAAATTATGATAGGTTCCTGTCTGCAAGCATAACAGAATATCATTAATAGTGTCAGAGAATGGTGCTTGCCCATGGTCTGGGTTTCGAGTTTGTTCAGTTATTGATTCACCTTTCCTTCACTTTCTGTCCCCCCTCTGCTTTTTTTTTTTTAAAACAGGAAAAATTTTGGGCCAAAACTTGTAAGTGGGTTTGTGTCCCTATTCTTCCTCTGATGGTCCTACCTGGCCATAGCAGTTGGTTACTTCTGGTTCTATGACTCTACTGTTAGACATCATTGCTTATGTCCTATGCATTAACTCCCCTATGTCAGACCCTCCCCTGAGCACCTTCAGATTTCTATTTGTTCTCCTGGCCCTCTGGGCTTCTCTTCTGTCTCTGCCTACACCTGACACTGCCTTTCCATTTCCCCATCCCTTCTCCCACTCAGTTTCTTGTTTCCTTCTACCTTCAATGACTATTTTGTTTCCCCTTCTAAGTGTGATTCAAGCATCATTGCTTGGCCATGCTTCTTGTTTAACTTCTTTGGGTCATTGGTGTGGTATTTCATGGTATTCTGTACTTTACAACTAATATTCACTTATCAATGAGTACATACCATGTGTGTCTTTTGGGTCTGGGTTACTACACCCAGGATGCTATGTTCTAATTCCATTCATTTGCTTGCAAAATTCCTGATGTTCTTGTTTTTAATAGGTGAATAGTATTCTGTAGGACCCCGAAAGGCTGCTATGCTCTGGCTGAGCCTTTTCATATGTTGCTGTCTACTAAGTAACATTCTGTAATTGCTCTAGGATCAAAACATCCTGACTAAGGCATGGTGCCCCAGGAAGGGAATTTACACTTGACATCCTATTGCCCCCCAGTTGAGTTCTTGCTTTTTCACATCCTCACTAATACATTGTGCCCCAGGAATGGAATTTACACTTGACATCTTTATTGCCCCACAGTTGAGTTCCCGTTTTTTCCTGAGTTTGTATTTTTTCTTCCCTGGCTTGTGTATATATATTGAACCTGCCCAGTAAAAGTTTTGGCATTCTCTCACAACAGATGACTCCAGTCTGAGTATTTCTTTAATCCTCCAGACCTATGCCCAAGCTCGGAACCGCGGGCAGCACCGGAGCTCTCAGTATTCCATTTTGTAAATGAACCACATTTTCTTTATCCATTCTATAGCTGAGGGACATCTGGATTGTTTCTAGTTTCTGGCCATTACAAATAAAGCTGCTATGAACATAGTAGAATATATGTCCTTGTGATATGGTGGGCATCTATTGGGTATGTGCTTAGGAGCAGTTTAGCTTGGTCTTCAGGTAGAACTATTTTCAGTTTTCTGAGAAACCACGAGATTGATTTCGAGAGTAGTTGTACAAGGTTTCAATCCAAACAGCAATAGAAGGGTATTCCCCTTTCTCTACATCCTCACCAGCATTAGCTCTCCCTTGAGTTTTTGATCTAAACCATTCTGGTTGGTAGAAGGTAGAATCTAAAGGTCATTTTTATTTGCATTTCCCTGATGACTAATGATGTTGAACGTATCTTTAAGGGCTTTTTGGCCACTGAAGATTCCTCTGTTCAAATTTCTGTTTAGCTCTGTACCCCATTTTTAGAATTGGGTCATTTGGTTTGTTGGAGTTTAACTTGAGTTCTTTATATATTTTGAATATTGTCCTTCTGTCAGTTGTATGGTTAATGAAGATCTATCTGTAGGCTGCCATTTTGTTCTGTTGACAGTGTCCTTTGTCTTCCAGAAGCTTTTCAATTTTATGAGGTCCCCCTTATCAGTTATTGATCTTAGGGCCTGAGCCTTGGTGTTCTGTTCAGGAAATTGTCTTCTGTACTAATGTGTTTAAGCCTATATCTTATTTTATTTTCTATTAAGTTTAGTGTATCTGATTTTCTATTGATGTCCTTGATTCAGTTGTATTTGAGCTTTGTAGAAGGTTATAAACATGAATAAATTTGCATTCTTCTATATGCAGAAATCCATTTAGACCAGCACCATTCCTTGAAGCTGCTTTCTTTTTCCCTTTGCATGATCTTGGCTTCTTTTTAAAAAATCAAATGTCCTTAGGTCTGTGGCTTTGCTTCTAGGTCTTTGATTCGATTCCATTGATCATCCTGTCTGTTTCTGTACCAATACCATGAAGGGTTTTTTTTTAAATTTTTACTTATTTATATTTTTAATCACTACTGCTCTGTAGTACAGCTTGAGGTCAGGGATGATGATTCTTCCAGAGGTTCTTTTACTGTTTATGGTTGCTTTCACTATCTTGGGTTTATTATTTTTATTATGAAATTGAGAAGTGTGCTTTCAAAGTCTATAAGAATTGTGTTGGAATTTTGATGGGGATTGCATTGAATCTGTAGATTACTTTAGTTATGATGGCCATTTTTACTATGTTCAGCTTACCTATCCATGAGCATGGAAGATCTTTCCATCTTCTGATGTCTTCTTCCTTTTCTCTTTTGAGGGACTTGATATTATTGTCATACAGATCATTTACTTGCTTGATTAGAGTCATATGAAGATATTTTATATTATCCATGGCTATTGTCAATGGTGTGGTTTTCTCCAATTTCTTCCTCTGCCTGTTTATTGTCTGTATATATACAGGTCTACTGATTTCTTTGAGTTAATTTTATATCCAGTCTCTTTGGTGGAGTTGTTTATCAGCCATAGGCGTTCTCTAGTAGAATTTTGGGAATTGCTTCTATATACTCTAGTATCCCTAGCTAATACCGATACCTTGATAACTTAGCATTTGAAACCTTCATGAGGGATGGTGAGAGGACTCATCCAGTAAAGCTACTGATTCTTGTATTGTACATGAGAGTGTTAAACTATCTCCAGACAAAAGTACTCTTTACCTATTAATCTGTGTGCCAACCAGTTAAAGTTACTCTTTTTAGTACTTTTCCTTCTGTATAATTTTTATGCAGTCTTTACTAGAAAAGCAATGTTTAGAAGATAAACAACAAATCTGAATGCTTTTTCCATTTCTCATAAATATTTATCTTTATCACTTTTCTATTTCTTTTTAGGGGCTTTTTTTTTGTTTGTAGTTTGAAAGTGAAAAAGTCAGTACAAGATGAATAAGCTTAATAGAAACTGGGAAAAAGGACTAGAACATTTTCTAGGTTGAGTGACTTTACTGCTTTAATATGTAATAATTTTGGGGAGAATTTACACATTTTTGCTGCTCAGGAAAGGTATAAAGGAACGCTGTGACTCATGCATACTGTTCCTAATCTCTGTCTCTAACAAATGGTTCCCTGTGTTTGTTTGATGACCTTTTCTGGGAGCCTTTGGTAATAAGGCTCAGAATTAAGACATCAGCAGACAGTGTGCACAGATGGGCTTCAGCTGAAATTCCAGAAAAATAATATCTTTATCCTCCAGCTTTTTCTTCACAAATCCTGGCCACCTTCCTGCTTCACAAATAACTTACTTTCAAATGCGACTGCTATATTTTGCCATGATTAAAAAATTATCCCATAATTTCTGATCTCTGACAAAATTGTGTAACTAAAACATATTAAGGTAGAAAATCTTATCTCTACCAAGGTGGGTAATTTATTCTTTTCCTTGATCAGAACCACTGAGGTTCATGAAGATCATTTTAAGTTTCTCTAAAGCTCCTTTACATTGCACTACTACAGATACAAAAATGAATTAGCCATTGCCTTGAGTCACCGTTGGAAATTAAGTTTCTGTATTTGTTCTATCTCTGGGAGTTGAGCAATAGGTTTCATTTTAGCTGGAGGGAAGCTATACCTCCAGAAATAAGTTCTCCCTAGCAGTCTCTCCCAGACCTACCTCATGTGATCAAAAATAACTAATAAATGAGAAAACAAAACTACCTGAATTGCTCAAGGTCATAAAGAAATTAAAAAAACCATATAAAATTGGTTAGTGGGATTTTAAACAAATGTTTGGGTCTCGTCAGCTTTCAATTTTGTGTTTGGATGTATGTGTCTGTGTATTTGTGTGAGTGTCTGTGTGTGAGTCTGTCTGTCTGTATGAGTATTTGTGTTTACATATGGAAGTGGGAATGTTTAAGGAAGAAGTCATTTCAAATCTATTTCACATGCAAATCCAGTATCTCACAAAAAACAAAAAACAAGAAACACAAGATCTTTTCCTGTTTGATTTATTCTACTCCTGTGCTAGTTAGCTTTTTGTTAAGCTCACATAAGATAGAGTCATCTGAAAAGAAGGAACCTCAAATGATAAAATATTTCTTCTACATAGGACTGTAGGGGTTAGTTTCTTGGTTATTAATTTATATGGAGGGTTCAGCCTACTGTGGGTGGTACATTAAGTACATGAGCATTTGTTCTGGGTTATATGAAAAACAAACCAAGTTGAGATAGATGTTCTTAAGAAACATTCCTCCTTATCCTCCACATTATCCTTGCCTCCAGGTTCCTATCCTGAATTTACTCAATGAAAGACTGTGGCCAGGAAATGTAAGCCAAAAAATGTCCCCTTTCCAATAATGTACATATGGTTTTCATATGTATTTAATGAGCACTACATGATGGAAACACTAGCATTATTCTTTTAAGATGTTATACAATCTTGCACATTGGGTGATCTTATTGTGCCCTGAGTATACAAAGATAAAAGGCAAGAACTTGTTGGAATAGAAAATCAGAGCTGCCCTAAAAATTAATTTTGTGATTTATGCCAATCAACTCTAATAACTTTTTTTTTGTAGAATTGCTCAAAACAGTAATGAGTCTCCCCTGACATATAGTCATTATAAGTAATCAAAATTTCAAGAATCTTTGTTTCAAGAATCAAGCTATACAAAGTGACAGGTCTTAAAAAAGTTTTAATGTTGTTATATGCATACATACAAAATCAAAATCACGATAATGACATTTCAGAGTAAAGGTTTTTTTTTTAAATGTATGAAATATTAGAGTTATCTGAAAACATTTGCACATTTATACCTGTGTACTGACATGATGTGGAGATGCAATAGTCAAGATGAAAGGTTAAAAAATATCCTGTGATATTTTAAGCTGTGGGCAAAACAAATCATGAAGGAGTAGGAGGTGAAAGAGGAGGGGGAGAAGAAGGAGGAGGAAGAGGAGGAGTAGGAAGGAGAGCAAGAAAGAATAGGAGAAAATGATATAATGGAATTTGACATAAAAGAGAGTATTAGGCTAAATTATGGGCAGTTACTTGCAGAAAGTCCATGTTTCTGATGAGCAATGTTCTGCTTTGAAGCCTGTGGTTAGTAATTTTGTGCTTTATAACTAAAACGGTCTGCAATATCATTTTTGTGTGGGAGTTGTCAATGTTTTCCAGCTCATAGTTGTCCTTGGTTTCCTCTTTAATTTTTGTTCCTAGCTGTTTGGGACTGAACTTCAAATCTAACGCATGTTACTACTGAGCTACAATCCCAGAAACACATCATGTTTCTCCATGGAAACTATGTTCACTGTTATTTTCTATAGTGATTCAATATACACTCACCTGTGAATTCCTTTTGAGCTTTCGTATCTTTGCTTCTCTATTCCTATGTTTGGGCACAGGGAATTCAATTCCATTTGCACGCATGCTCAGAAGGCAAAATGACTAAAAACAATTCTGGCAATTTGACAGCAGCACTCTGTGGTGTCTTCTCATCTGTCACTTGCATCATTATTTTCAAAGCAGTTCAGCTACTTCACTAGCTTCTTTAGACAAGTGCAGCTTTAATTTATTAACACTTCAGGAGTTTTATTGGCTGGAAGGGATGAGAAGTCAAAAAGCATCACAATTTTAACAAGGTTTTATTGCTCCTGTGACCTGTGGCTGTATCTGATATCAGAGGCCAGGTACTAACTCTCTCTTCTACATTACTATAACCAATTGAATTTTCCCTATGTGATTCTGATCACACTTAACACAATGATTTTTATGTCTTTTCTCTGTAAAAGAAATGTTAATTTACTGTAAACAAAACCAACAACATTATCATTGTCATCAACAACAAAATGGCCATAAGTAGTTCATGCTTTTGTACCTTAACTGTCACCAAAACTAGGGAAATACAGTAAGAGCTGAAAAGATTCTTAATGAGTTGAGCGGCAAGTCAAGTTAAGATGCAGTAGCCTGTGTGTTACCACAAGTATATATTTCAGGCAGCACTAGAAGCCTATAGCACACAAGAAAGATAGTTAAATGGCATAAGTATGTCTCAAAAATATCTTGCTAGAATTATAACTTTGTGATGACTAACTTACATTTATGTATTGTTTATTCCATGGGAAAATATATTTGCTAGGCAATCTGTTATGTGTAAGGATTTATCAAAAGGACAGAGAAATGAATGGAATAGAGTCTTCAGGAAGTCCAGACAGCTTCTTTGAAAAATCCATATGGCTGTCATCTTTTGTAATGCTGTGATGCTTTAATACAATTCCTCATGTTGTGGTGACTCCCAACCATAACATTATTTTTATTGCTACTTCATATCTATAATTTTGCTACTGTTATAAATCATAAGGTAAAAATCTGTTTTCCATGACCTTAGGTTGAGAACTGTTGCAATAGTCAAGTCACACACATCCTAACTCAAACTTAAAAAAAAAAACCAAAAGCACAAAAAAGGATTCAGCAAGATATCTCTCTATATATCTATCTATATCTATATCTATATCTATATCTATATCTATATCTATATCTTGATCTTGCACACACATGTGCATATATATACATACATATATATGTATATACATACATATATATATACACACACATGCATATGCATGAACACATATAAAGTAAAAAGGACAATCAATGAAAACATCTTGAGATGCAAGGGGCTTAAGGGAGAGTAGCTGGGGGAATGGGAGAAGGGGAAGTGATATACTTTCATTTTTTATTTTAAAACATTAAAAATTAAATTCATATTCCTCCCTAATTATCAGTTATGTAATTATTACTGAACTGAGTTTTATGAAAAGCACAGAATGAAGTTAATGAGTTTTATAGAAACAACTGGAATAAGAGTTGAAATAATTCTCTCTTCTGCTTCCCTCCATCCCTTTTTGCTGGTCTTCCTTTCTTCCTTCCTTTCTTCTGTCCTTCCTTTTTCTTCCCTTCTTCCAAGTTATAATCTTTTGTTACTTTTTCTTTTAGACTTTTTCTTTTCTTATAAAGTGGATAATTTTATGGCATGAGATCTAGTTGTATTCTTTTTAAGATATTAAATTCAGGAAATGGCATTTGAGATTCTTTATGTTTATTTGATTTTTGCACTGTTGGGGACTGAATACAACTGCTTTTTCTATGAGCTTTACCCATAGCCCAGCATCAAAATTTAAAGTTCTTATATGAACAATAATGCTATAAACATTTATTTTAGAAAAGAAACAAGAAGTGAAAGTCATTAGAATTTTCTATCTCTTTGTGTATCAATTGCAGTCTTCCATCTGCAGGCTGATGCAACTGAATTGGTTCTCTGAGGGGCCACTCGTCACTTTCGGATGGTGGATATACTTTGATAGAGGGAGGTGAAATGATAACCCGGAGGAAGATAACTCATGGTCTTTGTATCATTAGGCCAGGATGGCCAGAAATAACGCGGGTACAGCCAGAGAAGGAAGCATTTATTAGATTGCACAGTTGGGTCTTGGAAACTAACACAGATATACTGAGCATAATCATCGTAATCTCTGTACTTGTAATACTAGGCAGCCTAATTTTATAGCCTATCCAGTGTTCAAAGAAGTTCTTACTTGCATTCTAAATTTAAGATAAATGCATTAAAGAGGAAAAAGATAAAAAATTAAAGAAGAAAAAGATGAAAACTACCTTGTCTTTATTAATTCAATTTATTTTATTTTGATAACTTTTATTAAATTTTTCTTTTGATAATTTTATGCGTGAGTAAAATGCCTTCTGATTACTGTAACTCTTATTCTTCTAATTTCCCTTCAACCGATACTAGCTAAGGTGCTACTGGTTAGCCTGAGAATATAGACTCTCAATTCTCTTTCCCTTTTTGTTACCCTGACAAAATACTCTAGGAAAAGCAACTTAAAGAAGAAACGGATGTAGGATTGCTAAAGATCTTTTCCCAATCTGTTGGTTGCCATTTTGTCCTACTGACAGTGTCCTTTGCCTTACAGAAACTTTGTGATTTTATGAAATCCCATTTGTCAATTCTTGATCTTAGAGCATAAATCATTGGTGTTCTGTTCAGAAACTTTTACCCTGTTCCCAGGTATTTGAGGTTCCTTCCCATCTATTCTTCTATTTCAGTGTATCTGGTTTCATGTGAAAGTCTTTTATCTACTTGGACTTGAGCTTTGTACAAGGAGATAAGAATGGATCAATTTGCATTCTTCTACATGCTGACTTCCAGTTTAACCAGCACCATTTGTTGAAAATGCTGTCCTTTTTCCACTGGATGGTTGTTACAGTTAAAATTTAAAATGGAGACACCCAAATTGGCTTGTTGTTATAGGGCTGCCATGTTCCTGACTAGGCTCAAGCACTGGCCTTGGCACTCACGAGACACCAGTGTGGGAGATGGCTCTGCCAATCTACCACACTGTCTCCACAATGTTTGGCTGAGCCCCGATCATTCCGCCATCCATTCAGTACCCAGTAGAAATGAGACTCTAAAGATTAATTATTATCCAAAGGCTTTACATATTTAGAAATGCTCAATTAACAATTTGCCCATACAATTAGAGTTGTTTCCCAATATCTAACCTTATGATATAAATCCTTACCCAGGACCCTCCTGGAGCCGTGCATGGTACTCCATGGCTCCTACATCACTCTCTACTCCTAGCTCCTCACTCCTCCCACCTTAACTCCTCCCAAATTACCAAGTTTATTGTAAAATGTAGCAGGGGGGGATATTCTGCTACAGACAGTTTTAGCTCCTTTGTCAAAGATCAAGCGGCCATAGGTGTGTGAGTTCATTTCTGGGTTTTTAATTCTATTCCATTGATGTCCTTCACGTCTCTGTACCAATAACATGCAGTTTTTTATCACTATTGCTCTGTAGTACAGCTTGAGGTCAAGGATGGTGATTTCCCCAGAAGTTCTTTTTTTTTTTGTTGAGAATAGTTCTTGCTATCCTGGTTTTTTGTTATTCCAAATGAGTTTGCAAATTGCTCTTTCTATCTCTATGAAGAATTGAGTTGGAATTTAGATGGAGATTGCATTAAATCTGCAGATTGCTTTTGCCAAGATGGCAATTTTTACTATATTAATCCTGCCAATCCATGAGCATGGGAGAACTTTCCATCTTCTGAAATCTTCTTCGATTTCTTCAGAGACTTGAAGTTCTTGTCATACACATCTTTCACTTGCTTGGTTAGATCCTACACCCTATAGAGGGCTAATGTCTGATACATACAAAGAACTCAAGAAATTAGACTCCAGACAACAAAATAACCCTATTAAAATGGGGTACAGAGCTCAACAAAGAATTCTCAACTGAGGAAATTCAAATGGCTGAGAAGCACCTAAAGAAATGCTCAACATCCTTAGTCATCAGGGAAATGCAAATCAAAACATCCCTGAGATTCTACCTCACACCAGTCAGAATGGCTAAGATCAAAAACTCAGGTGACAGCAGATGCTGGTGAGGATGTGGAGAAAGAAGAACACTCCTCCATTGTTGGTGGGATTTCAAGCTGGTACAACCACTCTGGAAATCAGTCTGGCAGTTCCTCAGAAAATTGGACACAGCATTACCTGAGGACCCAGCTATACCACCCCTGGGCATATATTCAGAAGATGCTCCAACATATAACAAGGAAACATGCTCCACTATGTTCATAACAGCCTTCTTTATAATAGCACTTATGGGACCACACTTATCAAGACCTTAACAGGTTCTAACCTAGACCTGTACTTGAGTGACCGTTTAGTAATCCTTGACTTTAAGAAACAGCATAACCCAAAGAAGCAGTAGTTCTCTTTTTATCTCTTTATTAATTTTTTATTTTTAACATAAAATACATTTATATGAGGAACATATGAGAAGGTCATTGGGGAGGTGTGTTCATTAGGGGGAGGATATAGAAGGATTGATGTGATATGAAACAAAGCTGACAATTTATGGAGCTTCAAGAGGAAGGGGGTAACGGATAGAGGAGGTAAAGTTGAGGAGGATTTAACTACTAAAGACATGTGAAAATTTTATATACAAAATTAGTAGTTCGTAAATCAATTAAAAATCCTTAATCAATTTTGTGATCTTACAGTTAGAAATCTTGCTTCTCCTGCAACATTATATATACGCATAATTATATATATATATATAATTTATGATAATATGATATGTAATCTATATCACATATAATCATAATCATTTGGATATACTCATGGGCTATTCTTATACAATCTCAGATAGACTGTTTGTCTTCTATATGTGAAACATAGAAATAAAAAGCAGTAGTTTCATATTTCTCAGAACACAAATGGACTAAGATGAACATCTTGAGCAACATATTACATGAAATATCCCTGGATATTTTCCAAAAGTTGTCATTCTTCTGAATTCCTTGTAAGTTGTATGGAAAATAACCAATCACATAAAAAAACAGGTAACAGAAGAATTCCTATAATTTTCTTTATATCCTTTGTCATTAGTAAATCTCTAAATGAAAGGATTGGAATAATCATCTTAGAAGAGGGTGTGCTCATAATTGTGGAGTATGCAATCTGGCCTGCTTCTCTTCTTATTTACAGTCTTCTGGTTAGAATGGTATAAGATTACCACCCATTTTGTTTCTTTTAATGGATAACCAGAAGAGCAGCTAACAAAATAATTCATCTGAGCATGACTCCCGGGTTCACTACTTCAGAATAAAAAGTAAGCCAGGCAAATGAAATAGGAAAATAATCCATAATTTAGTGGGGTGACCCCAGCGAGACCCTGCCATTAAAAGTTTAGTGTTGAGCCTGCAAACCTTTGTTCCTTTGATTAGGCAATTTACTCTCTTTCTATCTTTCTGTTTGCCAAAGCATTCAATAGAAAAATACATTCTAATTCTCCAGACACATAAAAGATTGTTCTGAGGAAAAGCATAATAGAATGAATGTTCTTTCAGCTATGCACCTTAATGCAATCAGAAATCATTACGACTTTATCAATAACATAATAAAGACACAAAGATAGAAGATTTCATTGAGATGAGCAGAAGGGTTCAAACCCCTGAGGAGGTGTCAAGCCCAGATACATGTCTTTATTTCTCCAAACATGCAATTCAAAGCACTATAACCCTTAGAAAACCAGCGCAGGGACAAACAAGAGGTGAATTTTCACAGTCAGCTGGTGCAGATTATAAACTTACTGCAGTGTTTCAGCTTGACATGTTGTTTTACAGAAAACAAATATTTCCATTATCTTACAACTTATGTTTGGATACAATATTTTAAAAGGCAGTGTCACTAAATATTTTGTATAAGTCAATGGTTGCTAAATAACTCATAGATTCTGTCTTTGATTTTATAATTCAGACCCAGCTTTATTATAGGTTGCTGTCAAACATTATCCCATGAGAATTATTGCTGTGAATAATATTTAACTGAATAAGTGAAAAATTTCTACCTATTTCTTTCAGGAAAATTCTTAGAGGCTTCTTTGTTCTTGCATTAGAATTAGCAGGGTATACATCTAACTATTTTTCAGAGATCATCCTTCTCTGATTTATGTGCCAGAATCCTAGTTTGACATTATATTGCTGTAATAAACACCATGACTGAAAGTGTCCTGGGGAGGCAAGGGTTTATTTGATCTTACAACTCGCAGACTGCAGACAATTATTCAAGGAATCTAGAGTGTGAACTCAGTGTGTGAACTTGTAGGCAGGAACTGAAGCAGAACGCATACTGAAACACTACTTCCTTGCTTAATCTCTATGACTTGCAAAGCCTTTTTTCTTATACACCTCAAAATGTACTGCCCAGATGGGGTAGTGCCAACTGTCTCTGGGTTCTTACTAGCAAAGGAGATATACACTGTTTGTACTACAAACAAAACATAAATAATGAACATACAAGAAAAACAGTAGAGAGTGATTATGTGAAACGCATTTTCTTTCCCTCAGACTGAGGTTATTCTCAGCTATTTATAGAAACTCTCACCATTTTTTCTGCAAAGACATCATGAAAAGTAAGTAAGTTTTTGATTCTCATTCACAATGATCCTATAAACCAAGAAAATTCCTATTACAGTATCACATCAGAAATATTGTATCTGCTTAGGTATGCTGTTTAGTGGTATTCACTTTCTGTAAAACATTTTGTCCATACATAACTTGGCTTTAGAGATATGTATCCTGAAAATTTAGGGACATAATCAGTATCAGCTATGCTATTTAAAAAGTACAATGTATTTTTATTTCAGTGTAGCTGATTCCTTCAACATGGAAGGTCCAAAAATAGAAAAATGTACTGTATATTAAAGCTAGTGGAAACTTGCAGTATAGTTTTGGTTTCTTGTAACCATGAAGTGGGTTGCCAGTCAATTATTTTAAAAAGTAATAATGAAATATTAAATATGAGGAAGAGGATTGATTTATCATTGCTGGTTACAATGAGATCCTCCTGACTGTTATGGAAATATTACTCCCTTGGATACCATATTTTCTCCCTTTCAATGGAGAAAAACTCTACCTTTTATATTTTCCCTTTTGGTACATTGTATACAGAACTGGGAAAGGGTTAAGCAGTGAAAATACAGGTAACAAAGTAACAACTTTCCTTGTTAATCATAATTAGCTTTTCCAATGTTAGTAGTCTTTGTATCTTTTGTATACATCTTAACAAACACTTAGGTACTGATAAAAGAACTATGAGAAGAAATAGGAGGCTAGGAAATTAGTTTCCCATGTTTATATGGCTATATATATATATATATATATATATATATATATATATGATATGTAGCATTTATGATTTAGAGGTGTAGCCTCTAGTTCCCTATAAAACAGCACAAGATAACATATTTTAAAAATTAAATGGCTATACAAATAATTTTCTAGTCCTAAAAACCCAAAATATAAGCATATCAATTCACTCATCAACAGCAGTAATTCACACTTGTTTACCAACTCTACAAAGTGACTCTCAAGAAAGAAAACAAATCTCAAAACAGGACTCTCTTTATCCTAGTTTGTACAGGGATTTCAGTGAGCCAAATTTAGAAGATCAACCTACCCTGTAGTGGGAATTTTAAGAATGAATGCAGATAGAAGGAATATGAAAAATTAAGGTGTTACTAGATAGTCTGAGAAAGTAGACTCACAATTGTCTTTCTCGTTTTGTTGATGTGACAAAATAGTCTGACAAAAGTAACATAAGGGAGAAAGGTTTACTTCAGTTTACCATTACAGGTTATGACGTATTATGGTAGGGAAGTCATAGAGGCAGTATCTTGAAGTAGTTGTTCTCCTAATTGGAAATGGAGCAATGAGTGCGTTTCTTAGGTTTTCATTATCCATTTCCATGCTTCAAGACACCAGCCAATGAACAATTATAACCGTAGCATGTGAGACTTTTCTCTTCAATCAATCTAATCAATATATCTGCTATTGAAGTGCCCAGGGGCTCATCAACTAGGTGATTAAAGATCTGACAAGATGGCACTGACTAGGTATGGAAGAAAAGAGCAGTAAATAAGGCTAGAAGATTGGGAGCAAGAAACCCAAGGAGGCAGCCATCATCAGTTTTCAGAAAAAGTTAGTGAAGTATTTACAATACAAAGGTAAAAGTCAAGATTACTAATATAGGAAGCCATTCTTGCCCAGATTCCTTTTTTCTTAGCATTGCTATAAAGGATAAACAGTATAAAATGATTGTAGAAAATTGCCACATCCAGTTATAAGTAAGAAGATTATAATGATCTGGATGAGACTGGTATTCAGGAAATAATGGATCATCAAATATGAAGTAAACAAACACAGAAAGAACTCATGAGCAGCTGTAAAAAAAAGTAAAACAATAGTTGGAGAATTAAAAGACTTCTAAAACTATTTGATGCAACACTCAAAAAGAAAAGAAAATATAGTCATTTATAAATTAATTTGAAGCTAGACTCCAAAAAAAAGACAGAAAAAATAAGTAAATGTTTGACAAAGCAAGAACCCTGGAAGAATAAAATAGTGTATTAATAAGTAACTTTTTATCAAATTGGTAAGAAAATAGAAATATGCAAATACTGTTTCTAAATCAACAAGTAAAAAATAAACAAAAAATATGTTGTTAAAAGACAACCAACAAACAAAAAACTTACCAAAGCAACCTAGAAGAGAAAATGGTTTAGCTTTTGGCTAATGTTGCTAAGGGATACAGACTATTATGGTATGGAAGGCACATCAACAGACTGGGAAAACATGGTTGTGCTAACAGGTAGCTGGCTGATCATTTCATTCATAGAAAAACAGCAGAGTAAAAGCATGGGAAGACTTTGAAACTAGAAGGTCCACCACAGTGAAACATTTCCTCCAGCAAGGCTCCACCTCCCTTGCCCTCATTTATTGAAAACCTTGGTCTCCAGTTGTTAGAAGCACCAAATATGTCTATGCGAGACATGTCTCATTCAAACCACTGCACACAATAACTAACACTAGGTTTATTTTTGGAACTTTATTGATTAAATTAAGATTACCATGAAATACTGGAAAGTAGGAACTAATAATGACTGGCTGCGAAATGATTAAGAGTTAGATTACTAACCAGAATAAGCTGAAATAGTCTAATGAGTCAACTTAATCAAGGAGATGTCTTTTCTTTAGATATTTATCAACATTATGCATGGAAACCTAGTAGCCAGCACATGCTCATTGTGAGACTTTAAGATAGTCCTTCAAGAATAATAGCTTTTTTTCTTTTGATCTGAAATTGTGCTGCTATCTATCTTTACTTCATTCTGTCTTACATGCTATATTGTTTTACCAAGTAGTAATTTTCATATATGTGTATGATTTATTTAAATTTGGAATGTCTAGTGACCTAGGTTTAATTAAAGATATTTCATGTCTATGATGATAGCCCTTAACTGTAAGGCTTCTTGAAAAGAGACTACATGAGTTTCCATAAAGCATCCGAAACATCTCATATCTCTGTTATAATGTTCCTGATTATGAACCCAAACAGCAGGTGACCATTTTTAATTTACAAGACTACAAACTATTTACCAAGTCTCTACTGTTCATTTTCTCCTGTGGTATTGTGAAATGCCCTTGCTTTTGGTGACACACAACTAAAACACTCAGATTCTCTTACATGAATGCAATTTCCTTGAGAGAGGGGTAAAATTCTAATATAGCCTCTACAACGGCTGCCATCATTCTTCTTCCCATTAGTTGCAGATGTGGTGAGTGATGTTCCACAGTTATCTTTTAGCTTTGATGCATGTGGTAAGTTTAGGACCTGGGTCTTTACTTACACTGAAGATATCACCTCAGAACATGATTCCTACTGCTGCAGTTTTGTATGAAGGAGAGAAGTAAACACTCCCTGTACTTGTAAGGAAGGAGGGTATCTGCTTCCCTAACTATTGAATACAGTTTTTGGATAGTAGTATCTTTGTATATTTTAAGATATTTAAATCAATTGCATTTTCCTCAAGATGATTGTTTTGCCTTATTTAAATATTAATGATAAATTGTCCAGTATTCAGCATTTGTAATCCTGTTCTCAGAACTCCTAAGAATTTTTCAGTTCTGGAGATAGCTTTAAATTACAGGGAGATACAGTAAGTATTTTATTATCTATTTTTAATTTTTTCTCATTATTGTGTATATCCAAGGTATGGAGTTACTATTAATATGTTAATAATTTCAAAGTTATGTATGGGCATACTCCTCTATAGGATTGTGTGTGGAGGTCACAGGGAGGACCACATTCAGGGAGATAGTTCTCTCTTTCTACTTTAGATTCAAAGGATTGATCTCAATTTGTCAGAGTTTCCTGGTTAGCTCTTTTAACTTCTCAGCCATATCACTGGCCAGAGAGTATTTTATATAGGAAAGAAATGAGGACCATTTAATTGCTATGATATGGCTAGTTTAATGATTTGTAAGAAATAAATATTTCAGAACTATTCAAAACATTGGACAGCCCTTACATTGAGGAAAAACACTAATAACACAGTTTTGCAAGTAATATAACCAACAGCCACTGTGCAATTACAGTAAACTTATGTTAAGTTCTGGAGACTGAAACAAGCATCATGAATTTGGCTTCTATGTAAAAATCTCATAATATTTCCTTTTGGTTGAGAAGACCAGGATTTGGGCCAGATGTTCTTAAATATCTGTCTCTGCTGAGTACACAGACAGACTTTTCATGTGTAGATTTTGTTGTTGTTGTAGTTTGAAGTTAATTAGATTTTTTTCTACACCAGATTGTAATAAAATGACGTTATGGAAATGCAAAATAATTTTTCCATTGATTTCGTCTAGCCAGTCCATGGATTACTTGGCCCTTAAAATATTTTATAAAAATATCCCAGTGCATTTTTATTCAAATTGGAAAATAAAAAATAAAATGTAGAGAAATTATATTGTGATAAAAACTTTTAAATGCACTTGAGATAATAAAAATACATTTTGAAAAGTGGCCATTTAATCAGGGACAGTGCCTCTTCAAAATTAGATTGGCTTTTTAAGGTTCAAGCTACCCTTTGTAGGATCATTGAAGAGTCAATAAAATCTGATAATGACTTGTGTGTTTTTAACAAGAATGCCATGGTTCTATTTCGATGAATGGTCATGCTTTGGTATTTATATACTGAACACATCCTGATATCTCATTTGATGTAGGTCATTTAGGCTTCAGCCTTTAAAATTGCAAGACCATTCTCAGAATAATCCCTCACAATTTGCCTCAGCAAATATTTTTCTGGGAACTTTATTTCATTTTTCCTCCTGTTGGGCAGTATTAACTATTTTAGCATTTCTATGAAAACATCTCTTATTTTCCTGAAATTTCTGACTCAAAATATTTGAACAAGAATGGAAAGATCATTTTAAAAAGACTTGCAACTTATGTAAAAGGACCTAGAGGATGTATTTCAAGATTCTTTGCCAAGAGTAATGATATATTTTCTTGCAAAACTAAGACTTTGTTCTTTTTGCTTGTCTTTTTAAATTTTCAAACCTAGAAACTCTGTACTTTCTAATTGCAAATACTTGTTCTATAAACCTATAAAAAGTATAAGCTAAGTACAAAATTGTAATGTTCAGTGTTCTTTTCAAAAGCTAATATTTTCTCTCCCAGTTTAGGTACTTCAAAGATTTGACTCACACTTCCTAGCATTGTGGCCTGAGGAGGATTTCCACAAAGAGTAGCTTCTAGCACAAGTTTCATTCCTTCAATTTTCCTACAGTTGTTTTCCTTGCTTTAATGAGCAGTATAGCCTGTCAAATACACATCTGTGTTAAAGTGTGGAGACAGCACTGAAGGGATGCTAAAGTGTTTATCTTGGAGATGACATGTTAATCACGTTGAAATAGAGCAAAAGCAACTCCGAGAATGGTGACTAAATATGGCATATTCCACCCAATGAAGCCAACTAGTTTTCCTCTTCATCCTCTGTTTTAACTGACAGGAGGAGAAAGGAATATGGACTTTGAAACTCAGGGACCTGGATTAAGGTTCCTATGCTGACTCTGTGATTTTGATCTCTGCAAAGCCATTTAAGAACTCTATTCTTGTCATTTCTTCATCAATAATAATAGTGACTGTAATAACCATGTCATCTGACTCCTGAAACAATAATTACAAAAAATTATTACAATTGCACAATAGTTCTTACGTGGCTGACTTGTGGTAATTGCTTCACATGGCATATTTCTCTCAAATAACTCTTTCGACAACTCTCTGAAGAAGACACTCATGATTCCAACTACAAATGAAACAAGAAACTCAGAGGCATGAGGGATCACCTCCACCCCACCCTTAGGACCATCAGCTCACAGTGGTCACGTTGGATTTATCTACATGGAATTTGTCTCCAGAATTCATAGATTTTATAAAACATATATCACTTTAAAACTATAAAGCATTTACATATCTAAAAACCTGGACTAAGTAAGGAGCACAGCTTAATTACCAAGACCTCTTGAGTAAGCATGGTGACCTTCTACTGGGTAGGTCTTTGAGTTATAGCTGTCCTAAAGAGATGAAGCAAAAAGAGACAAGCCTTGGGGTATGTTCAGCCTGTACCTTCTGGCCACAAGAAAAACAGTGCTCTATACTTTGATGTATTAAACTGAATGTTAAAAATATTTTTTTCAAAAACATTCACTCAAAGCCTAAGAGGTACGTTTTCTCACTGCTCAGTTACTGCATGAACCAGGAATATGCAATACGGAAAAATAGCATTTTCTATATCCTATTGGTTCAAAATACTACAATTCTTTTGTTTGTGTGTGTCACTTGGATGGACTAATATAAATTTTTGCTTGGCATTAACCTTAGCATTTTAAATTGGATTTGGAGTTACACTTCAAGCGTTGGCTGCAAATGCATTATGATGAACTAACATCTATGAGCTAATTTTCTCATTAATTAGTATGCCCTTGGCATCTGTCACCATATGCTGTTCTCAAAATTACCATAGTGCAGCTTCATCACTGCAAATCAGAGCACTGAGGATGCTTGATGTAGTAAGCGTGGCGATACTTAATAGAACCTTTGAACAATTATTGTGGTGTGTTAACACTTCATCAAAGCCCTGTGTACAGCGTCTGTGATCATAACCAATATAGTATTACCAAAAGGATATACTAAACACAAAAAATAACGGCTCAGCATGAGAACTCTCTATGTATTCCTCTTGTTAAGAAAATGTATGTTTCATCTTTACAGAGACTATTAATATAGTGTCGATTAAATTATAAAATGATCTTTTTCACAGCAGTCATAAAATTATATTTCTATAACATTTGAGTTTTCTCTATGCTCTTGAACTATATAATACTTATTTGTATGGATTTTTGGCAGTTTTTATTTTAATTTTTTGTTTATTTGTCCAGATCACAGTGCCTCTCCCTCCTCTCTTCCCTGTCTCACCCTTGCAAATCCCTTCCCCCATTGCTCCTTCTCCTCAGAGAATATTTAGAGACTCAAGCCCAAATATCAGTTAGAGCCTGAGGAGTCTTGTGGAGGAGTGGGAGAAGTCAGCAAGTCTGAGGGGTCAAAAACATCACAAGAAAGTCCACAGAGTCAACTAACCTTGGGCCATGGGAGCTTACAAAGCCTGGGCCACTAACTAGGGAACATGCAGGAGCTGAACCTAGACCCCTCTACACATTTGGAGCAAATGTTGAGTTTGGGCTTCATGTGGATCCCCTAACAAGTGAAATGGGGGATGTTTTGATCTCTGTTCTTTTCCATTAGATCCTCTTTTCTCCTACTTGGACTGCCTGGTTGTGCCTCAGTGGGAGAGGATGTGCCTAGACTTGCTGGGACTAGATGCCCAGGGAGGAGTGGCTTTCCTCTGATAGATGTTAGGCATTTTCTTCAAGTGTGTATTTCCACTCATCTGTAGGAAGCCACTACTTCCTAGCCTTGTTTCCCAGATAAAGGTACATTCAGCAAAGTTTGGTTGGAAATGGCTTCTTGTTAGGAAGGTGGATGTGAAGAGGTAAGAGTAAGTAATAAAACATCACTGACTAGAACCTCACATCTGTGGGACTGTTGAGGTACTTAAGTATTGTATTTTTTTGTAGCTCGAGAGTGCTTACTGAGTGTAACTGCTCCCTTAAAGTTATGCTGATTTTTGCTTTTTGATTAGGGGGGAACATTGTTGTGTCTGAATTTCTGTAATTTGTGAGAGACATGGATCTTCCTCCTCATCAAATTTAATACAAAATATTTTTCTGAAGTCATATGTTCTTTAAAAAGTATAGATCATCTTACAGAAGAAAATGATTTTAAGAGCAATGAAGTTTACCTGCCTAATTTTGCTCTTGCGAGGAATGAAATCCACAGACTGCCAGTGAGTTTCTGTGTTTTATTTCTTAGAATGACAGATATGAGATCAGTCTGGATCTGGTGCGTCTGATGGCTCTCTTTGAACTGTGAGGAGCTTTATTGTTCACTAAGGACGGTGAGGAACAAATCATGGTGATGGGCATGAATATTTATCTTTCCTAGAGGAAGAGAAGCAAAGGGTCTGGGGTGGTATCTCTTTGTGACACTGCCTGTGGTTGGAATTCATCCTTTGAATGAGTTATAAGGACAGTATTGTACTCTTGTTAAAAATTTTGGCTTTTTTCAATAAATTCAGAATATATTCTTTCTGGCTGCACTGTGATTTAGTGGGAACTATAATGGATCAGTAGAATGCCAACCAATATGTTATTAGTTATTTTTATGTAAATTTATATAATTAATTTTTGTACTAATATAAAGTAATTGAAATGTGAACTATATGCAGTGATTCACAACCTTCCTAATGCTGCAATTCTTTAACACAGTTTCTTACGTTTTGGTAACTACAACTGTAAAATTATTTTCATTGCTAATTACTAGCTGTAATTTTGCTACTGTTATGAATCATAATGTACCTATCTTTGGAGACATAGGGGTCACAATTTACAGGTTTAGAAACACTGTTTTACAACACTGAGATTCCACCTCACACCAGTCAGAATGGCTAAGATCAAAAACACAGGTGACAGTACATGTTGGCGAGGATGTGGAGAAAGAGGAACACTCCTCCACTGTTGGTGGGATTGTAAACTGGTACAACCACTATGGAAGGTAGTCTGGCGGTATCTCAGAAAATTGAACATAGCGTTACCTAGGGACCCAGCTATACCACTCCTGGGCATATACCCAAAAGAAGTTTCAACATACAACAGGGACACATGCTCCACCATGTTCATAGCAGCCTTATTTGTAATAGCCAGAAGTTGGAAAGAACCCAGATGCCCTTCAACAGAAGAATGGATGCAGAAAATGTGGTACATTTATACTATGGAGTACTACTCAGCTATTAAAAACAATCAGTTCACAAAATTCTTAGGCAAATGGATGGAGCTGGAAAATATCATCTTGAGTGAGATGACCCAATCTCAAAGGAACATACATGGTATGCACTCACTGATAAGTGGATATTAGCCCATAAGCTCACAATTTCTAAGAATCTTCATATAGACCACATAAAACTCACATAGAAGAAGGAAGACCAAAGTATGAATGCGTTGGTCCTTTTTAGAAGGAGCATCAAAAGTTTCAACCAGAACTCCCAAAGTCTAAACCACCAACCAGAGAGCACAAAGGGAGGGACTCACGCACCTGTATAGGGAATTGAGGGTGACCTTGTTAGACTCCAGTGAAAGTGGAGGGCCAAGGTCCCCAAAAGTTTGGATCCCCTACTGTGTTGGAATTCGAGAGCAGGGAGATGGGACTGGGAGGATGTTTGGAGCACACCATCACAAAAATTAGGAGGAAGGGGTAGGGGATAAGGGATTTGGGGGGAGAATGAGAAAGGAGACAACATTGAAAGGTAAATACGTATAATACCCAATAAAAACCCCACACAGATAAAGGATTTAAAAAAAAGGGAGTCTATTTATTTTAAATTAATTTCAAAAGTTTCTAGGAGATGCAAATTGGCTAAGATACTATTTTAAGCTCTCCACAAAAGAATTTAAATCTCTGTTCAATATTCTCAAGAGAGAGGTAAACCCTAACTTCCTCAACAGTTAATTGACAAAAGAGAGGTAATCTCACAAAAAGTAGAAAAAGCTATTTCTAATCGATATATCATATAGTCTGATTAATTGTCAGTGGAGCTATAAAAGTCCTTTGACAAAAGATTATTAATATAGATTTATATATCCTTAAATAAGGCCTTCATGACTCTCTGAGTGTGGAAGGAGCAACTGTTGGCGCTTCTGCCCTGATTTTACAAGAACTCTGAAAAATTGGCTTTAAAAACAAAAGAGGGGGAACGGTACCCCCTCAGAAGGAGTTCCCCTGAAATACTCTCCATCATGCCTTGTTCACTTTTCTCTCTCTAAAGCTGAAAGCTCATGGCAAATCTCTTGCTGACCATGTTGGTGACCTCGGGCACCACCAAGACCAACAAAACTTTGCCACAGATATGGGGAAGGACCCTCATACCCATAAAGGGAATGCCCCAGTCCCAGTTCCCTTATGGAGCCGAGGACTTATATGCCTGCCCAATGCCACAGAAGGCACAGCTAACCGGCTACCACAAATATTAATGAAAAAAATAGATACCATCACAAAGCCAGGCCCAATCATAAATACGATGAATAACAATTTACATCCAGGGAAGAGAAATCTCCCTGAGAATCCCCTTCTTTTTTCTTTCCAGGTAAAATTGAATCACCCGTGATGCCTGCTATTAGAAGTTCTAACCCAGATGGACCAGAAGCCAGGAGCCTCGCCCTTACCCTCACCCCCTACCTTTTCCCACCTGCACAAGGTCCCCTGAAGCTGGGCAACTGCAAGATCCTGCTTGGCAACTGCAGATAGACTCAAAGCAGTGTACCATATCATCTGAAGAATAGCAGGGAGACCATAACTCAAGCAGTGTACCATATCTTCTGAAGAATAGCAGGTTGCAGTCCTCCTCGCCCCCACGAATAACCAGGACCCGCCGGTCGGGTCAAGTGGCACCCAGACGTGGGGATCGAGGCACGGACCCATCCGGACGGACCCTCATTGAGAGGATGGGCCCACGACATCAAGATTGAGCAAGACAGAGATCATCGCCCGTGACCTGTCATCCACGGAACCAGGTTGATGCTGCCATCAAGAAGGCAGTTGAAGTTCATTACCATCAGCTGAAAATTGCAGAGGATCCAGAAGTGACTCCGCAGGAGACTGACACAGCTGTCAGCTCCCCTGCCTCCCCCTACGGTCGACCCCTAGACTTCCACGCCCTCCAGAAGGGTTCCTGGTATGCCTGGCTTTGCCCTCATTTCTCTCCCTAGAGAGCTTGGCCTCTTGATCACCACAACAAAAATTGGCTTTTTCCTAAACCAAGGCCACCCTTGATATGGCCGCTAACATTGGGGAACCTTCCTTTATGACAATATTACACCCCAAACTGACAAATGGTTGGTAACTTGAACATTTACAAGAGACTAGGATGGCTGTGAGTTAGCCCAATGACGGGATTATTGTAGGTCCACTTCCCAGGGGCCCTCCCAATGCAGCCGAAAAGGAGTGCATGGTGCTGGGAGTGGGTGCAGCCTACATGGCCTAAGACAGGGCTCTCACCCTCCTTTCACCCACATCAGAGTCCCTTGACGTTGCCCATCGTCGACAGCCTAAAGCCTTCGACCATCGATGTGACTCGTCTCACATCAGTGTTTTGGGGTTGTGAACTTGTCTAAGACCCCCCATAATTAGACATCCAAATTCAAAACTCACATAGTTGGGATTGAACATAAGACGCCTTCTCTAACTAAACAGAGAAGGGGGAGATGCCAGAAGCCAGGACCCTCGCCCTTACCCTTACCCCCTACCTTTCCCCACCTGCACAATGTCCTCTGAAGCTTGGCAACTGCAAGATCCTGCTTAGCAACTGCAGATAGACTCAAAGCAGAGTACCATGTCTTCTTAAGAATAGCAGGGAGACCATAACTCAAGCAGTGTACCATATCTTCTGAAGAACTGCAGGTAGATCATAATTCAAGGCAGTGTACCATATAGACCATGACATGTTTCAAGGCACAGGCCAAGAAGATTTTGTACTTTTCCACCACCTGGACCCTCTTACCCCCTCCCCTTGTAAAACATGCTATAAAAAAGCATTTCATGTTCAAAAAAAAAAACTATTGTCAGATTTTAGAATGAGCATGTGATGGGCTTGAGAAAAAATAAATAATAATTGTGTATAAAAAAAAAAAGAAACACTGTTTTAGAGACGTCATATGGGTAGACCCACACAGTCTTTGCTCTTTGGGGACTTGATTGTGCTTTGGCTAATGTCACAGAGATATGCTCTATCATACAAGAGAGTCTCCTTCTTTCCCAAGGTTGACAAGTATTCTATTACTATGCATATGCCATATTTTCTTGATCCATTCATCTGACCACAATATTCCTTAGATATTGTGAATTATGCTGTGATTTATTTTTGAGAAATGGGTTCAAGTTCTTTTGTGAAGAATAGCTCCACAATTAATTTATGATAAACATGTATATTTTTATTCTATAGCTACAGCACTGTTTATATTCCTACCAACATTACAAGGTTACAATGTAACATTCATGTTAACAGCTTCTATTTTCTATCCTTTAACTGTGGCCATCTTGATAGATAGTATGTGATACTATAGTTTCTGTTTTTATTTCTCCCAAGTTTAATGATATTGAAATCTTATCCAGGAGCCTTTTCTTTTCACACACTTTGCAGCTGGTAAATCAGATTACTTTGTCCTTGTTTTTCCATGGGAAATGTGTAACTTCTCAATATTCATATTTTATAAGTTCTGGATATTGACATCTTAACTAAATGCATGAATTGGTTACGTTTTGTTTTGTTTTTGCCATACATAGTTCAGTAGGTCACTTCTTTTACTGTTTACAAAAGTCTGTAAGTTTGACATGGTCTATCTATATATATATTTGCAGTATTACTTTTAGTAACTTAAATGTGAGAACTTCTTAAATGTCATGTGTAGAATGAATAAAGTATGGCATAGTCATATTATAAAATACTATTTTATAATAAATAAAAAACAATATTGATATATTAATAAAAATACGTTTACCATACATATATTGAGTAAAAGAAGGCAGTCCAGGACATATGTATGCTTCATGTCGTTTACATCCATAACCAGAAAATGTTGCTTAAGACTACTGGAAATACAGATAGATATATTTGAGGTATAAGAAAAGGCGCTATTATACTACCTTGTACTATAGTTTTCATAGCATTTTCTTAAAAATTTGTGATAAAACTGTTGTATATTTATTTTTTTTAAATAAACTGTGTATATATGACTTAAACAAAATTTTATGTGTCTACAACTTTCTGCTAAAAAGGGAAAATAACTCTTATCAAGAATAAAGGACTTGCTTACCCAACTCACGGCTCTGAAGCTCACATCATTTTCTTAGTTTATACAATTTTCAAGTCAGACCTCTATTTGTCTTTATATTGTTTTGCAACTACACCTTAAATAAGATGAATGGTGCTGATATTATTAGTCAACAGTGCATCACGGATATTTGTAGCACACAGAAGGAAGTAGATTTTCAATCATTTCTAGAAAAAAATTTTAACTACATTTATGTTGCTTGAAGAATAATATCACCATCTGTATGTTGAATCATCTACGTAACATGATTCAGGCCTTAGAATGCTATTAAGTTAGCTAGGTAGAGTTTTTAGTCACAGGAATCCAATAACTAGGAGATTTGAGAATGAACAGAGAGTCTTATTTGGAACATTATTTCTAAAAGCTTTATTAATTATGAGACTCATTCTTGTGGGTTGAGCTAATTAGTTGGCATAGAGAAAGTGGATGAAAGAAACAGCTTCTATTTACTTCTGATCCATCCATCTTTGAAATGGAATTAGGAGAATATGCTTTAGTGTATTTTATATCTCCAGGCGTCTGGAAATGATTTCTCCAAAGCATCAGCCCAGCAAAAATCAAATAACTGGCATTCCTTTAATTTTTTTCATCCCCGGTAAACAATCCAAATAGACTCAAACTTATTTGAGGAGTCAAAGGTAACATGTAGGGCATCAATATGTGCACACATTTTAAACCACAAAAACAACTTTTTTTTTTAAAAGAAAAGATAAGTTATACATTGAAGTCTACTCTTAAAGCTATAGATTGATATTTTAAATGTTAATAATTTAGAATATGTAATTTTTCAAATACTTTCAACAGTCATAGCTCCTTCTATGTATGATAACACTTTCATAGTTGACATTTTAGTAGAAAGTATAGGAGTAATTTTAATATTCTTTGTGATCTTACAGTTGATGCTTTATATTTCGATGTTTAATTCCTTCTAAATGGTAATACTATTTTGTATTCTGTACATTTTATGTAAAAGAAATTCTTTTTACAACAGCCTAGAATTTGATGCTAAATTTACAGTACATCTTTTTATAAAAGTGAGAAGGAGTTTAGTGTTACTAATGTGAAAAGGCTGCCTTTGGTACAAATGAGAAAGTCTATCTGAGGACAAGGTCTGTCAAAGGGTCTTTAACCTCACTTTTTGGAGCTGCATTAAATGGAGCTCATGTTGGTTTGGGTATATGATAGGTATTTACATAAATGTGCATGCTTAATCAAGTAAATTAACTTCCTGAGTTCCTTGGGAATGCTTTTACAGTTAAGATACTATATCAGTTTTTTGAAACGAGTTTCTGTTTTCCTTTGCTGACTTCATTTTAGTTTTGATACACAAAGTAAAATGAAGATATACTCATTACTATTGAAAACTTAAGGTATAACCAGAAGGTATGAACACCACAAAGCAAAGTTCTGCTAAGTGTTCCAAACGTTTAAGCTTTCAAAATACACATTTTCACTTACAGTATCTGATCTCCTGTCTTCAGCTTGTCATGGGAAGTCACATGCGTGACATTTTAGTTTATAGTCTCATTGTACCTCATTCAAGAACTTGCACCTCTATATGTAGTTTGGTTAGAAGGAGGCATTGCAGGAGGAGGATCTTGTCCTTGGGGAAGGCTAAACATCATATTCATTTATCCAAGTAGCCAATAACGATGAATATACTTTAAGTCCCTGTTGATTTCTATCCTCGCTCCTATTCTCTGTAAGGTGGTACCTGTTACCCATTTGCTATATACTGCACTTAGTTTTTTTAGGTTTGTATGTACTTGGTTACACCTATTGTAATCTTAAATCATCATTATAGTACAGTTTATCCCAGTCAGTAGTAAGTAATAAAAGCCAGTCACGGAAACAATGGCATGGGCAACGGTTTTCTGAGTCGAATCTCTGACAAATGAGTAGCTTCTCTATGTAACACTGTTTTCAGTAATATATCCAAAGAGTGAGGATATCTGTATCATAAACCAATTTGTTATCCTCATAATGGTTCCCTACAGTACATTTTTCTTCCCATCATTGATTGGCTCTTTTAGTCTTTCTTTTTCATAAGATTTATTTATTTTATGTATATGAGTACACTGTTGTTCTCTTCAGACACACCAGAAGAGGGTATTGGATCCCATTACAGATGACTTGTGAGTCAACATGTGGTTGCTGGGAATTGAATTCAGGACCTTTGGAAGAGCAGTCAGTGATCTTAACCACACTGAAACATCTTTCCAGCTCCTTGACTCCTTTAATATTTAAACCTCACATGGTTAGTGTGGGATTCTTGTTTATTTTTCATTGATTCTGGTTCACAAATTATGAAATTAGTTCTGATTTGTTGATCTCTCAACCGGTAACCACTTATATGCACTTATTGAAGCCAGGCTGTTATAAAAAGATACTTGAGTGTCTGTTAATTTATCAAAGGGAACAATTGCTGATTTGACATCTTCTGTTGTAATATTTGTACTCAACTCTCCAAAACCACACTGAGATAATTATATATTTTTATATGTTGGACGCTTGACTTTGCTGCTCAGTTTACTGTCATCTTCTTTCCACTTTTTTCTCCTATGCATTACGACTAATGCTCCTGTTTTGTGTGTTCATAACTTTCCTCCCTGTACTATGGGCTATTGTTCGTGTGCTCCACTGTCACATCCCAGCTTTGTAGGTCTACTTGGACTGTAGAACTGTAGAGTTAGGAGTGTTTTCATAGCTATGGTTACTGTCACTTACAGTACAGAGTCTGAAACTGTCAGTCCACTTTCATCACTGTGAGTGTCGTGGAGTAATCATGGGACAAGGCAGAGCTGAGAGATTGAGATGGGGTTGTAGAGGAGAGGTGAAATACAATAAAAAAGAAAAAAATGACTCATTTTGTATGCTGATAGTTGTACAGTTCTTAAAAGACAATGGCCAAGAAACATTAAAAAGTATGACAATAACAATTTAGATTAGACTCTTTCTGCTGCAATATTAGTAATTGAAATTAAGCCTTAGTTTCATGTTTGATTTTCTAAGTAAGAATCCCAATAGTTTCTGTGTTTTTATCTTATTATTCATATTACTTGAAAAGTAACCATTATATGGGTTAAACTACAACTTTACAAAGAACAAAATCATGACTCAGCAATATAGGATAAATATGTCACGTATACTACTTCTTCACTAATTAATGAGGAGAATAATAGACATTATTGCTGTCTCTTATATACATAGAAACCTCATAAAATCCATTGGTTTGTAAGATAATTAAAAGTACAGGAAGAGGAGTTTGAACAAATATGAAGTCCATATTAGTGAACAATCTTAATACCAGAAGACATGAGTTATTAAATGAAAACCTTAGCACCAATAACAGTTTTTCTCACTATGAATTACAGAGCAGGCAGGCCGACGAGGCGCTGAAAACAAAATGGGATATTTCAATTGATTGTGGTTAGCTAGTTGCTAAGATTCTATTGTAGAAGGACACAATACACTTTGGATGCAGGACATGAGAAATTCATCTTGAAATGACTGGGAACTATCTTTCAAATTTTCTTTCATTGTTCTAAAAGGTGTTATGAAGGCTGCTGGAAAGGAAATACATTATGGTCTTTCCAAGTACTGGGTCCTAAATACTACAATATTGATCTACCAAGCAAGCTGTGACCACTGACACAATCATGACAAAACTGTTGATGGGATAAACAACCATTTTATTAATCATAATTGAGGCCTGTTCTGTACTTTGGCATTCATGCCTGATGTAACCATGATCAGAATTCAAAGTTGAGGAAGTCATAAGCTGAAATACTATTTTTCTTAATGATGATATCATCAAATTTTTTCCTAAACTGTATTGTTTATATCCATATATTTGTGCTACTCTCAACCTTGGTCAGAGAAGCTTCTTCTTGCAATGGAGAGTGATTGATGTAAATACATTACTATTCATGGTTCTGAGAATAAGAGATTGAGAGTGATGAGCCGTAAAAGGGGCATCTGTGCCATCTTCTTTCTAAGTTTCAGGAAATGTTGAAGAAAAGGAAAATGGAATGAAAGAATAAATCAGAAGGCAGGAGGAGTGCTGAGAAATGCCCCTCTGGCTAAGGCATGGCTGTTGCACACATGAACTCACAATAGTCATGATTACCTGCACAAGACCCGCACAAGAGTAAGCTAGTTAAATATTTGATTGGGAGAAGTGTGGAGGTGATTTCTGAGGTACCACCTGTAGCTAAGGATCTATGGATCAGCTCATGGCCACTGGGAGAGTTACTTTTCCTTGGATGATGGCTTCTGTAAAGCTGGCCTTGCTCTAGTAGAAGACTCCATACACATGCAATCATAGGCATCACTAATTGTACTCAATAGATTATTAAAAACAAGAAATCAAAAAATGAAATTAGAAGGGATGGAAATGGGAGTTACATATGATTGAGATATACACTATACATGTGTTAAAAGCTAAAAAATAAATAAAAACATTATTTAAAACAAAACATTAGGTATTTATAGGAACTTATCAAAAATATTAGGCCATACTACTTTAGTATTTTTTGTTGTTGTTGTTCAATACAGAGTCTCTCTGTGCAGCCTTGGCTGTCCTGGAATTTGCTGTGTAGACCAGGCTGGCCTCAAACTCAGAGATCTACCTGCCTCTATCTCCCAAGTGCTGGGATTAAAAGTATGTTCCACTACCCAGTTATTTTTATATGAAATTATTTAATATTTTGTATTTCATGTATCTGTGGATTATTGTTCTGGAAGGCAAATAGTATTTTTACCTTTACTATCCATAATCTAAACATTAACAATGTAGAAAGTTTGAAAACTTTCATAATGAACAATATACATGATGCAAGCAAATCTTTCAGAAAAGCCAGTCCCTGCTTAGCATTGCAAGATGAGTGTCCCACATTCAAGTCTTTTTTCCAAGACGTGTACTATATTTCAGACCCAAAATAGCTGTGCAACTCTGTACCTCACCTTCCCCCATTCAGTCTGGGGTTTGAAACTGGCAAATAAAAGTTCTTCACTTAAGACTACATTGACATAAAGGATAAAATTATTCCATAATTGATGTGCTAGGCTAGAGATTATTAAATACCAATAAGGAAGAGATGTGCTTTAAGAGGTTCAGGACCTGTGGGTGTGTAATACTGAAAGTGATGCGATAAAATTGACTGTAACTAATAGGGTGTGAAATAGTCTTCTGAGTAGCATAATGAAGTCCTAGGGAAAACAGTTTTAAGCAGAAGTGGATGAGGGTTGAGGAGGGGGTTGCAAATACAAGCTAAGGAAACTGGGACATTAGAGGTTGATTTTAAGGTTGCTTCAGTGTTTGGTCCCCTACTTTTGTTGTCTTCACTCTTGACTGTTCATATGTCATCTTAATGCCAATTTCCCCAACTTAAATACGTTTCAGGAAACAATAGAATTAGAGGATTCAATGTGTATTGGATTCTGTAAACAGCCAATACAGCATAGTATATATTTGCTGCTTAGATAGATACTATTGCTGGAGATTAGGACTGTGGGAACTGTTGCTAGGCAGGCTTCTCTGAAAAAAAAAAAATCTCAGTACTGATTTGTTAGGTGATTAATATTCTAGTCATGTGTCTTATTAAATATCCAGGGTGGCATAATGGCTTTGTGCTGTAGACAATTACTCTGGAGGGTCTTCAATAAGAACCTAAACTGCTTTGGTCACCAGCAGTGTTAGATATAAATGAGTTTTTGTTTTCAATGAAATAGATTGTAGTAATGAAAATTGATGAACCTAATACAACTTGATAAACTTAATGATAACAAATAGTAAGATATGGGTTAAATAATCACAGAGTTTTATACTGACGGTAGGTTGTTACATGTATCATTAGTATTTTGTAGAATTCTCCAAAAATGATAGATCCTGTTATACATCATTATTATAATAAGAAATTCAAGTGAAAAAGAGGTTATCATCAAGTAGTTTTTTTAACCACAAATTTTATTGTTATTCTTGCTTATTTGGCAATAATTTATTTTATTGGTAATATCTACAATTATTCTCAGAACTATTTTAAACATGATAAAGTAAATGCAAACTTGTTCTTGCTTTTATCTTTGTGGTTTTGACCAATCTCTTTTCCTGGCTTATCTGTTTCATTTTAGTTGACTACTAGTCACAATTTGCTAATAATCTCAAGAAAATCAGTCCTGCATTTATGTTTTGCTTAATAAGTAAATCTAAATTGGGCAGGTACTTTGCTGATAGAAAACTGGATGAATAGACTCTTAGATGACTGTATACTTTTCATATCTAAGTGGTATGGATATTTGTTTTGGACGTTAAATATTGAATTTACTTCTTATTTTCTACAATTCTTCCTATTTTCAGACATAGATTTAGTCACAAACATAAAAATTTAAGTCCTAGTTTCTGAAGACAAGCATGTTATAACTAAGATATTCTTTTGAAAATTATAATATAAAACTTATACATTTGAAAAATCTTCAGTATCACATAATAGAAAAATAATTGTATAGAAGTTATGAAATATTGGATTTAATACAGAATTGATGTTACTATTATTGTGGCTATTACTGTTCTAGGAACCTCTGTTTAATTGGGGGTGAGCCAATGGCTTTTTGACTATTTCAAATCTTTTTTAAGAATCATGTTTAAGAATCATCTGGAATTTTTAGGATGAGGTAAATGACTGTTACCACCCCATCTCCACCCCCTACGCCCATTCCTACCCCTATCACCTCCTACTCCTGCCCTTATCATGACCTATCCCAACACTACCCCTAGCCCTACCCCCACCATCTTCAACATCACTATTTATGTCAATTTCTCTATCATGACCTACTCCAGGAAAACCAAGTCCAAAATGTCCTCCCTAGTTTGTTGATTATTTATAGTCCATTCTTGACAGATTTTGAGAGTCCAATTCTTCATTAATTTTCCTGTTCAATTTATTTAATGTTGATTAGTTTTTAATATTTAAACATTGAATATTGATTTTTTTTGGTTTGTATTGATTTTAAGTGATTTAAAGTTCATGTAAATGGACTGGCAGGGAAGCTTAATGGGTAAATTTTTTTACTACTTGTCCAGACATTCAATACTTGGGACCCATATTATAGGAGGAGAAAAATGACTCTCACAAGTAGACCTCTGACATCCATTGTGTTCTCTCTCCCATCCTCCCCTCTCTATCACACACACATTCATACAAGCACATACCTACTAAGTGAGAGTAAAAATAAAAATGAATGAATGAATATCATATAAATGTACTAGGTTTATCTGGTTCAGTTAAGCTAAACAAAATTACACACTTTACTCTTCAAGTGTCCTATTTGTGCCTCTCTGCTACTTTTTCTTATTTTTCATACTTAAATTATTAAGTCATATAGTGTTCAAAACATCTTTCAACAGCAACTTTTTAAGGAAACATTCAGTGTCTGGAATATATAGACAACACAAAATAGCAATTAGTGTTTGCTTTTTGTTTCTTAGGAACATTTGTTTCTAAAGTCAAGGTGGTTGGTGTTATTGAAAGAAATTCACTAGTACTACACACTTTCTAAACTTAAGCAAAAGCCACTTATCAATGGGAAATGCTGTAGTCAATGAGACTTCGTGATTGTTATACATTTAGATCTGAATTCTCCCATCAGAGCCTGTTTGCAAAAATAGCAATGATTTGGCTATGGCTTTAAGCATGATGTGATGATGTTGCAGTTGCTAGGGAGACTCACCTTGCTCGTATCTAAATATTCAATTTATTTTTCTGTCAGTTGCACAGTCACAATTACATGACAAAGTGTACTCAGTTCAGAATGGAAAAATATGATTCCTTCATAAAGTGTGTTTAAAACTAAGGAGCATTCTGTACTTCAAGTATAATTTTTGGGGTCATTCATTCTCTCCCTCTCTCTTTTTCTCTGTCTGTCTCTCTGTCTCTCTCAGTCTCTCTGTCTCTCTCTGTATCTTTCTGTCTCTGTCTCTCTCTCTCATTACAAATAGAAACTTCAGGTACAAATTTAGTTGTCAGCGCCAGAAGTAATTTTTATTATTATTAATTTTAGTTTGATACCCACTTCTAGCACAAAGGCAAATCATTCCACCAGAGCAATTTATACAAATTTAAACAAACAAATACACCTTCATCTCAATAGAAACATTAGATTCTAATTTAGCTATAACATTTCTCTATGACCCTTCCTCCATGAAACCTTCCCATGGCACCCCAGAAGGCACATTGAAAGCTTCAGTGAAAACATACACTGGACTTTCTGTTGTGTCTCTTGTTATTGCTATCTGGCTTTAATCCCTGGTAGTCAGACAGAATGCAGGGTCTTACTGCAGTTTTCTGTTGACACCTGCTTTGTGTCCAAGTATGTGGTCAATGTTGGAAAAAGTAACTGAGGTGCTGAAATGAAGGTGTATTTGTTTGTAGTTCAGTAAACTTCTGTTAAGTTCATTTGGGTTATAAAATCAGTTAGCTCCAGCATTTTTCTGTTTAAATTGCTCTGGAGGAACGCTCTATCTTTGGGATAAAAGTAGGTATTGTAGTCTCCCCTATCAGTGTGTGAAGGTCAATACGTGATTGAACCTGCAGTAGTATTTCTTTCAAGAACTTGGGTGCTCAATGTTCGGGAATAGATATAAAGAAATTCAATGTCATCTTTGTGGATTTCCCTTTGATGATTATGCAGTATTCCTTTCTATCTATTCTTATTAGCTTTTGGTTGATGTCTATTTTTTCAAATACTAAAATGGCCACATCAGCTTTTTTCTTAAGTTCATTTGCTTGAAATATTTTTCCAACCTTTTATCCTAAGGTGGTATCTCTTCTTGATATTAAGTGTTTCTTAGATGAAGCAGAAGTAGGGATTCTGTTTATGCGACCATTCTACTAGTCTGTGTTGTTTTGCTGGGGAACTGAGACCATTGATAGTGATGATGATCATTAAGGTTAAGAGATATCAATGAGCAGGATCTGCTGATTTCAGTTTATTTTGTTGTTGTTGTTTTTATTGTTGTTGATGATGTGTGTCCTCTTTTGATTTTCTTGTCTGAGATTATTTATTACCTATGTTTTCTTGGGTGTCAATAACCTCCTTAGATTGGAGTTTTCCTGCCTTTATATATTACTTGTTCTTTTTCTCTTGTAGCTTTACATATTTTTTTTGTTCTGTATGTTTAGTGTCTTGATTATTATGTGCTGTGGGGACTATTTCCCCTTATTCAGTCTATTTGGTGTTTTGTATGCTTCTTGTATCTTGGTAGGTGTCTTTGACCTGGTTTTCTTTTCCTTCCTCTATTTCTATTATTCTTATAATTTGTCTTCTCATAGAGTTTTAGATTTTCTTGATTTTTATGTCAGGAGTTTATTTGATTTAACATTCTTTGTTAACGTTAGTGGATGCTGACTCAGGAATACCTTTGATATACCCTGTCTTCAGTGCATGAGTTTCTCTCTCCACCTCTTATATTCTGTTGGTGAGACTTGCTGAGATTCCTGTTAGGGTTCCTAAACTGCTCTTTGTCAGATTTTATTCTGTTTTCCTTGTTTAGTGTATTTTCACTTTCAGATTTTTAATTGTTTTATTCATTTTCTTCTATTTTTTTCATAGATTTCTTTAAGGGATTTCTTCATTTCTTCTTTCAGGTTCCCTATTATATACATAAAGGCTATTTTAAGGTTATTTTATTCTCATACATCAGCTATGCTGCAATACTCAGGGCCTACTGTGGCAGGGATTCAGAGTTCTAGTACAGACATCATTTCTTGATGATTATTGATTGTGTTTTTATGTTGGTATCTAGGCATCTGGATTTGGGAGATTATAATTCTACATGTTTATATCTGGACTTGTCTTAGGTGGGTGTTTTTCCTTTTGGTTTCTGTTGCTCCTTTCTGTTCTTAGTAAAGTGAGGTGGCTATGTTTTATCCGACACAAAGTTCTTCTAGGCTGCTGATAGGTATGGTCATTTGAGGTTCCCAGTAAAATATGTTTCTATGTCTTGGGATATTACATCTAGAAATGGGAATTGGTATGGGATGGGTGAGAGGTTCTACAGGAAGGAAGCAAACGAAGTGTTACACCTGGATTTACCTATTTTCACGGTAATGGGGATAGAGGATGAGAAGAGACCATAGAGATGGTCTGTTGAAGAACTGGATTTATTAGATGTAACATTCTTTGTTAATGTTAGTGGATGTTGACTGAGGAATATCTTTGATATACGGTGTCTTCAGTGCATGAGCTTCTCTCTCCATCTCTTATATTCTGTTGGTTAGGCTTGCCTGAGATTCCTGTTAGAGTTCCTAAACTGCTCTTTGTCAGATTTTCTTCAGTTTCTGCTGTTATCCTTTCTACTTTTCTGCTGGAGTGGCCTATGAGTTCCCTGAGAATGTGTCCTGGAGTTGGAATCTGGGATAAAGCAATAAGATATGAAGAAGTTAGGAGAAAAAGATTCATGTGCTCTTCTGAGTATGGGAGCAAGGGAAGGAAGGAAGTCTCAGTAGGGTGTCTACTACAGAGTTAGTGATGCAACTGGGAGATTGTATCTGAGGAAGAAGAGGGATGGGTGAAGATCTTAAGAAAGCTTACCTATTTCTTTTCTTTTTTCAAATTAATTTATTCTCTCATATATTACGTCATGACCAGAGTTTTTCCTCCTCCTCTTCAAGCTCACCTTCCCCCTCCCTTCCTCCACATCCTTCTTCCTCATCTACTCCTCTTCCTTTCCCAAAAGAGCATATCAAGTTGCAATAAGATTAGGTATCTCCCCTCATATTAAGGCCAGACAAGGCAACTCAGCAGAAGGACAAGGGTCTCAAAGAAGGGGAAAGCATCAGAAACCACTCTCTGTTAGGAATCCCACAAGAACATCAAACTATACAACTATAACATATATGCAGAGGGCCTATGTTATACATATGCAGGCTAACTGATTATTGGTTCAATTTTAGTAAACACCTATGAGTCCAGGTTTTTTTATTCTGTGGGATTTTTTTGTGGTATCCTCAATCCCTCTGGCTCCTATAATCCGTTCTCCCTCTCTTCATTAGGATTCTCCAAACTTCTAATGTTTGGATGTGGGTCTTTGTATCTGTTTCTGTCAGCTGCTGATAGCACATGTTTCTATCAGGTGATGATTGGTTAGGCACCAATCTATGAGTATAGAATATCATTAGGCATCATTTCATTGACATTTTGTCATTAAACATTCTGTTTATCCATTCCTCAGAATATGGATATCTAGTTTGTTTGCAGTTTCTGGCTATTATTGTTATTATTAATTGCATGATTTGGTTTGCTGTTGTCTAGTTTTTTTGAGCTGTTTAGATATTTTGGATATCAGCCCTCTGTCAAATATAGGATTGGTGAAGATCTTTTCTCATTCCATGGGCTGATGTATTGTCCTTTTGACAGTGTTCTTCCCTTACAAAAGTTATTCAGTTAAATTTTGTCCCATTCATTATTGATCTTAGTGCCTAAGCTATTGGTGTTAGGACCAGAAAGTTCTCTCTTGTGCCAATGCATTCAAGGCTATTTCCTACTTTCTCTTCAATCAGGTTTAGTGTATCCAGTTTTATATTGAGGTCTTTGATCCATATGAACTTGACTTTTGTGCAGGGTGATAAAAATGGATCTGTTTGCATTCTTCTACATGCAGAATCCAGTTATACCAGCACCATTTCTTTTCTGTTCTTTTTCTTTCTTTTTTTTTTTTCGAGACAGGGTTTCTCTGTATGGCCTTGGCTGTCCTGGAACTCACTCTGTAGACCAGGCTGGCCTCGAATTCAGAAATCCGCCTGCCTCTCCCTCCCAAGTGCTGGGATCAAAGGCATGCACCACCACTGCCCGGCTTTTTTTTTTTTTTTGTAACAGCACCATTTCTTGAAGGTGCACTCTTTTTTTCCATTGTATTATTCTGTCTGCTTTATCAAAAACCAGATGTCAATATATATGTGGATTTACATCTGTGTCTTTGATTTGACTCTGGTGACCAACCTGTCTATTTCTATACTAATAACATTGCTATGCATTACAGCTGAAATCGGGAATAGTACTACCTCAAGAAGTTCCTTTATTGTACAAGATTGTTTTAGATATCCTATTTTGTTGTTGCAAATGAACTTCAAGTACTATATTGAAGAACTATGAAGAGAGTGCCCAGCTTTCTCTTATTCCTGTTTTAGTGGCAATGTTTTGAATCTCTCTCTGTTTAGTTTGATTTTGTCTATCAAAAATTGCTTTTTTTATATTTAGGTATGTCTTTTGTATCCATGATGTCTCCAAAAGAATTATCATGAAAGGATGTTGAATTTTTTTCAAAGGCTTTTTCAACATCTAGTGAGATAATCATGTGATTGTTTTTAAAATTCAGTTTGCCTATATAATGGATTAAATTGACAGATTTGCTGATATTTAACTATTCTTGCATGTCTGGAATGAAACCTACTTGAAAATTTTGGATGATTTGTTTTAATGTGTTCTTGCGATTGATCTGTAAGTATTCTAGCATCAATGTTGATGAAAAAAATTGGTCTATAATTCTTTTTCTTTATTGAGACTTTGTTTGATTTAGATATTAGGGTGACTGTTGCCTCATTAAATAAATCTGGCAGCATTACTCTAGTCATAGTTTTAAAACACATAATGTAGAATTATTTTATTATTATTTTTGAGGAATATTGGTTCAATCTCTTCTTTGAAAGTCTGATAAAATTCTGAGATTAAGCCATCTGGCTTAATCTTAACTTAATCTTAACTCTCTATTTTGATTGGGAGATTATAATTGACTGCTTCTATTTCCTTAGGGGTTATAGGTCTATTTAGATTGTTTATCTTACCTTAATTTAACTTTGGCAATTGGTATCTATCAAGAAAACTGTCCTTTTAGTTTAGATTTTCCAAATTTGTGGTGTATGGGTATCAAAGTATGACCTAATGAATCATTTGATTTCCTCTGTCATTATATCCCCCCTTTAGTTTCTGATTTTCTTAGTTTTGATGTATAGGTAGATTGGCTAAGGGTTTGCCTATCATATTAATTTTCTCAGGAATGAAACTCTTTGTTATCTTAATTCTTTGTATTGTTTTCTTTTTTTATTTTATTGATTTCAGCCCTGAACTTGAGTATTTCCTGCTTCCTGCTGTCTACTCCTCTTTGGTGTGTTTGTTTCTTTTTGTTCTGGAGTTTTCTAGTGTATTGTCAAGTTGCTACTATAATCTTTCACTAATTTCTTTATAAAGACACTTAGTACTATGAACTTTCCTTTTAGAACCAATTTTTATTGATTGTGTCTCATAAGTTTATATTTTGTGCATTTAGTTTCATTAACTGACTTCTAGGAAGTCTTCAATTACTTTCTTTATTTCTTCCTTTATGCAGTGGTCACTCAGTAGAGTGTTGTTGGGTTTCTATGATTTTGTAGACTTTGCTTAGCATTTGTTGTTTAAATCCTTCTTTAATCCATGGTGGTCTAATAAATACAGAGGAGGTTGTTTCAATTTTTTTCATATCAGTTGAGACTTAGCTGGTAACCAACTGTATGATCAGTTTTGGAGAAGTTTTGATGTGGTGCTGAGAAGAAAACATACTCTTTTGTGTTTGGATGAACTTTTCTGTACATATCTGTTATGCCCACATGAGTCACAAAGTCTGTTATATCCATTGTTTCTTTTTTTAGTTTCAGTTTTGATGACTGAAAAATTGGTGAGTATGGGTGTTTAAGTCCTTCACTATTAATAGATGGGATCTATGATTTAATCTTTAGTAATGTTTCATATACAAATGTGGGTTTCCTTGCATTTGGAGCATAAATGTTCAGAATTCAGATGGAATACTGATGGATTTTTTTTTGATGGGTATGAAGTGCCCCTCTCCATCTCTTTTGATTAACTTTGTTTGAAGGCATTTTGTTAGATGTTAGAATGACTATACATCCTTGTTTCTTGGGTCTATATATATGAAATTCATTTCCCAACTCTTAACTCTTGAGTAATGTCTATTTTTGATGTTGAGGTGTATTTCTTGTTTTCAGCACAAATATGGGTCCTGTTTCCATATCCATTATATTAGCCTTGTTATTTGGGAATTAAGTATACTATTATTGAGAGATATTGATGACCAATGATTGTTAATTCCTGTTAATTTGTTGTTTTTGTTGTTAGTGATGGTAGTGTTTATGTATTTGTGTGTGTGTGTGTGTGTGTACATGTGTATGCATATGTGTTCCCCTTCTTTTGCTGATGGGAAATTATTTATTTCTTGTGTTTCGTGTATATAGTTAACCTCCTTTGGTTGGAGTTTTCCTTTTAATACCTTCAATAGGTCTGTGATTGTGAAAAGATATTGTTTAAATTTGGCTTTGTCATTGAATATGTTGCTTACTCTATCTATGGTATTAAGAGTTTTTCTGGATATAGTGTTCTAGGCTGAAATTTGTTGTCTTTCAGAGTCTCTATGACATTTGCCCAGGCCCTTCTGGCTTTCAGAGTCTCTGTTGAAAAATCTGGTATAATTCTAATAGGACTTCTTTTATTTGTTACTCAAAACTTTTCCCCTTGTAGCTTTTAGAATTTTTTTCTTTGTTTTGAATATTTAGTGTTTTGATTATTGTATAGTGAGGGAACTTTCTTTTGTGGTGCTATCTACCTGGTGTTCTGTAAGCTTCTTCCTCTTGTTGTTAAGGATAAAAAAAATTCTTTTATGATTTTATTGAAAACCTGTATGTTTTATGAGCTTGATTCATATTGTTCTTTGGTTTGGTCTTTTCATAGTGTTCTAGATTATCTGGGGCTTTTGTGTCTGGAATTCTTTAGATTTAACATTTTCTTTAATGAATACATCTATTTCTTCCATGATATCATCAGTGCCTAAGATTGTCTTTTCCATCTCTTGTGTTCTGTTTATGATGCTTGTGTCTGGTTCCTGTTTAGTTACCTAGATTTTTTATTTCTAGAATTCCTTTAGTTTGCCCTTTCTTTGTTACTTCTATTTTCATTTTCATGTTTTGAACAGTTTTGGCCATTTTTTCAGTTGTTTATTTCTTTATTCTTGGCTTTCTTGAAGGGATTTATTGATTTCCTCAAATTGTGTTCTTATGAATTTTCTTAAGGGATTTATTAAGTTTTTCCTTAAGTATACTTCATAAAGTTGGTTTTAAGGTCTCCTCCCTCTCCCTCTCCCTCTCCCTCTCCCTCTCCCTCTCCCTCTCCC